>NC_136720.1:8381063-8786063 GCF_936440315.1 Barbus barbus | reverse complement strand
TAGCCGTTTCAACACATATATGTTTTACCAAATAAAAATAACAGCACTTTTAGAGTTCATCCCACTCATTGATGTGAGCAGAAGTACTGGGACAGTTGAATATAAGGCAGATATAAAAGATTAAAAGCTATTATTTAGTTGCAGATCCCTTGCACACAATCACAGCAGTGAGTCTGTGACCCATAGACATCACCAGACTCTTGGTCTCATCCTTTGAAATGCTTTTCCCAGCCTTTAATGCAGCCAATTCCAATTGTTGCTTGTTTTGGGGAGTTTTTGCCTTTACTTTCCTTTTCAGCTGGTGAAATTCACGTTCAATTGGATTTAAATCTGGAGATTGATTTGGGCAATCTAAGACTTTCCATTTCTTTGCCCTTATAAATTCCTTGAATGAACTGGCAGGGTGTTTTGGGTCATTGTCCTGATGCAATATGAAGCACTTCCCAATGAATCTGGTGGCATTTTCTTGAATATTGGTAGGCAAGATGGTTTTGTACCCTTCCAAATTAATTCTGCTACTGTCATCATACATTAAGTCATCAGTAAAGTTGAGAGGGCCTGTTCCAGAGGCAGTCATGCATGCCCATGCCATGACACCACCTCCACCATGCTTTACAGATGAGGCTGTATGCTTGGGATCATTGCAGTTCCCTTTTTTTCTCCACATTTTTGCTTTCCCATCACTTAGATAAAGGTTCATCAGAGCATCACCCCAGCTTTCTGGAAGTTGTTGGTGATTTTACAGACACGTCTTTTAGGATTCATTTTCACAGCTTTTATGATTTGTCTGTCATCAACTACTGTTGTTTTCTCAGTCGATCAGGTCGTTGTTGGATGCTGGTGTCGCTGGTGGTTTCCAAACTCTTGATTTATCCATGCTAGAGCTCTAATTGACTTCCCTCTTTTCTTTTAGCATCCAAATTGCTTGCTTTTCTCTCAAAGTCAGCTCCCTCATCTTCATCCTGGTTTGTGTGTGTCATCATCGAATGCTGGATTCAGAATACAGAAGTAATGGATATAACTGATACGACACATTCCCTGCTTTTAATATCTGAAGAATTAATGCAACAGGACACAGCTGATCACTTAGAGAGACCTGTGAGGCAACTGATCCAATACTTATGCTCACATCAGATAGAGCGATGAAACTCTAAAAGTGCTGAACTTCTTAGCTGGTAAAACATATATGTGTTGAAACAGCTAATAATAAAATGTGACATTCTGTAGTTTTGTCTCATATTCATCTTTTAATCATATTTGTAAATGTCTTGACTCCACAGCCAACAGAGCAATTTTGTCTTTACTGTTCCAATACTTATGGAGGGCACTGTATACACACACAAACACACACACACACACGCACACACACACACAGTACACACATAAATTATGTAAAGAAATACTTTTATTTTGGATGCAACATTAATTTTTTGGACAGCACAAATATATATATATATATATGCATGTATGTATAGTGTGCAGTGTATATATTCTCACTTTAATTACACATCACAGACGGTGAGGAAGCTGACAACATCTCTGGGAAAAAGAAGACAAAGAAGAAGAAAGGAAGTAAGTTTCTTTTCTCATCTCTTCGTACATTGTGTTCCCTGCAGGACCAGAGTCAGAGCAGAGCTCATTGGTTGTCAAAATGCCCTTGCTCTTTGCTGATTGGACAAGATCTTAGATAATGACCTCTGAAGAGAAATGAGTAGTAATCAGTTATCTGTGTGGACGGGACCGTATCATATTGAGTGTGTGACGGTACGGGGACCTCGGTACGATTCGGTGAGGTGCGTGCATGTGTGTGTGTGTGTGTGTGTGAAGGGAGCAGGGAGAGCGTTTGACTGCCAATGCAGCAGACTGGCGAAACGCCAAATCGCTGTGCCTTTGGGAAAATTCTGCAGTGCAGACCTTATTTCAACAGAGGATTTTGAGTAGGTCACCAAATATTTTGTCATTATTTAACAGATATTTATTCGAATCATAACATAGAATGTTCAAGTCAACATGAAAAACTGATGTTATCAGTCAATTTTTCCATTGACAGCTAACTGACAGGTCTTCATATGGTCAAATATTTTCTCTGAAAAGTGAAAGAAAATGTATTCACACTCATTTTCAATCTTGCTTCATTCATGCACAAAAGAAAAAGCAGAAGCAAAAATGTTCACTCTATTATAAAATGAATAAATTAGTCCACATGACTACATATGCGCAAACAAATACATCATCATATTAGATCTGGAACAAAAACATACAGCAAATATTAGAATGCAAAATATATACCAAAACCGCATATTCTAATATAATAATAATCTCTAAAATTAGTGAGCTGCCATCTTCGTCTCAAATTTTAGCGCACTGCTTACCTAAATGGCATTTTTGGAACTCTTGATCTCAAATTTAGGCATATTCTGGATAAAGGCTGGAATACAGACTGAAAAGTATTTTTAAACACTTGGCATACACTTGCTGACTAAGACGAATGAAAGCAATATGTATTCTAAAGTCAGCTCAAAACATCAAGCATGTTTGATATACTCCATTTGGATGGAATCATAGTCTAAAGCTAAAAACAATTGCAATCTGTGCTCATACTCATGAACTCTGACTGGCCAAAGTCTGGAGACTGGTTCGGACTTTCAGCAACTAGCGTAGATTCTTCCAGAATGAAAATCTGGGCAAAAGTCATGTAGTGTATTCCAGCCTTAAGCCAGTATGGCATTTTAATTTACAGTATGAAAAATAGATTAATTTTTCAATTTACTAAAGAAAAAGTGTGTGTGTGAGAATGGCCTCATGATGGCTACATGCTATCCAAACAGAGAGCTTTCTTTAGGCCGTGTCCACCAAAGTAGTTTTTTCTTGAGGCTAGCATATGTTTGTTTTCAATGGGAGCGCAGTGTTTGTTTTTAGAACGCCAGGAGTGTGACGAGGCGCTAAGCATTTATGTCATTTGTTTTGAACGCTGCATACTTGCCAATTTATTTTTTTTGGTTCAGCTTGGGGGAAAACGCAGCGTTCATCCCAGCTGCCCAATCACAGTGGACGAGGGGCGGGACAAATACCACATCGACCAATCGCCAAATCCTGCTTGTATAACAGCAACCGACGACAATAAAGAGCAAACGCATTTAATACAAGGGCCAGAAGACGTACTTCACATTGTGTCGACATTTTTATATTTAGAAATACACTGGCTGCGAAATCAGATACTATTCATACTTTCGTGGATATTCCGTATTATTGCAACCAAAGCGTCTCAACTTAAAAAACAAATCTGCACCGCAGAAGTGCTCTCAAGCACTCACAGGGATGCGTTTTCAGCAGAGCGCCTGGCATTTTCAGCTGGCTAACGCTTTACATTGTTTGGAAAAGGGCAGCATGAACATTCTGCAAAATATTCCACAATCCACGGATAAAATTCATACTGGTTTACAATGAATTGAGAGTGAACTATGCCATTAAATGCATTTGATGATGTTGTTTTCACATTGATATCTCCTCTAGCCAAAACCCAAACGGACCCTCCATCCATCCCCATCTGTGACCTGTACCCCAGCGGTGTGTTTCCTGTTGGTCAGGAGTGTGAATACCCTCCATCACAGGATGGGTAAGATATTTAGTCTTTTCTCAATGTGAATACACTCTTTACCGCCCCCTCAGGTCACCTTGTACTTTATACGGACTGCTCTACCTCGTATTACCCTGTGCTCTGTGTAATATTATATCGCTGACACTACTGACATAGAGGTCACTCATGTTCCCTTGCGCCTAAAGTACTCCAAAAATAGTTGTGAACGTTGTGTGTGCGAGGAACCGCTCATAAACTTAAACTTCCTTACATCATCTTGTCTTCGAAGGCATTTATGGCCTTACTTTGGCTTAACTTAAACCATCTGAGGAGGTACAACCAATCAGCTATAAGTTTAACCTGATTAGCCAAATGTTAAACTAATATCTCAACAGATTTTTTGTATTATATTTATTTTTCTTTTACTTTTTATAATAAATTTTTAATGTAATCTATATTGTTCTTAATTACATACACTAGTTTTTATTTTCCATTTAAACATTTATACTATTATTTCTCTTTCTATTTAATAGCCTGGTGCAACATTTAATAGCACATCCACAAAAATGAGCCATTTAATTTTACTCCAGCTAATCAAATACACCATATGAGACTTTATAAGACTTTTCCAATCCAAATAATGGCTTGAAGAAACATCAAGAAGAAGGTCTATCTCTGACAGTGTTTATATGATGGTTATTCTCAAGGTAAATAAATGTACTTGCTACATCATAAAGTGTTTTTGGACCTCTCAGGCGTAGCGCCGCTTGGAGAATGAGCAATGAGGAGAAACAAGTGATGGATAAAGCCAATGAGGAGATGTGGAATGACTTCCGGGAGGCAGCCGAAGCCCATCGGCAGGTGCGGCAATATATAAGGAGCTGGATCAAACCTGGAATGACTATGATTGACATCTGGTGAGCCCATTATGACTTTGATATCTGTAAACCTGCAGTGTAAAAAACTAAATATAAATTGGTTGATAAAATACAAAAATGTAACTTCCCCAACCTGATAAATATCAGTTGAAACGATGCTTTTCTTAAAAGAAATCAAGCCCAAGTGTCCAAATTTGCCAGTTGTTTTTGATAATAATGACATGGGTCATAGTTGGCAGCTCATAACACATCCTATTTTCGTGTTTTGTCAGTGAGCGTCTGGAGGACTGCAGTAGGAAGCTGATCAAAGAGAACGGTTTGAACGCAGGGCTGGCGTTTCCTACCGGGTGCTCGCTGAATAACTGTGCTGCTCACTACACACCAAACGCTGGAGACCCTACTGTCCTCCAATACAACGATGTGTGCAAGATTGATTTCGGCACACACATCAATGGTATGGTTAGGGGCGTCACTTTGATTTAAAAAAGTGGTCTGGCTGACATACCATTGATAATAATATAGGATTAGTTCACCCAAAAATGAAAATTAGCCCATGTTTTACTCACCCTCAAGGCATCCTAGGTGTATATGACTTTCCTCTTTCAGACAAATCCAATCGGAGTTATATAAAAAATCCCAAAAGAAGTCAAATAAAGTGCGCGCATCCATAATAAAACATGCCTCACACAGCTCCGGGGGGGTGAATAAAGACTTCCTGTAGAGAATCCATATTTAAAATGTTATACTTTTTTCTCACTTCTCCTAATCTTCGTGCTTGTGACAATATTTGTGACAGGGCTTTTATGATGATGACCCGAAAATAAGTTGACTTAAAAAGAACAGCTGAACATCAGTTCACAAATAAAAAACGGAGTCTGTTCACAAGTGCATATAGGCCACCTTGTGACAGAGGTTATTTACACTAACTCCGCCCACCAAAGTGTGATTTTTACAGAAGACTATGATTCAATAACAGCTTCAGTGGTGCTGAAGGTGAAGTATGTGATGAAGTCGTTTGTGACGCGATCTACCTGGGTTCGAATCCGCATTTTGCCGAACTGCATTTTTTAATCTAAAAGTTAAACTTAAAGTATCGGGTAGGTGTAGGGAGGGATTTATTGTCACAATAAGACAGCATCCATTTAATAATTTGAATTAAAATGATAATTTACACTCAATATGTTATTATTGCATACTGTTTTATAATGTACTACAATACTGAGGTGCAGATAATTGCCACTATTTGCAAAAAGTAGTATAAATAGAAAATTTGCACTTAGTGTAAACAGTTTATCAGGGACATGAATTCATATATATATATATTTAACTGGCTCCTCATTTTAAAACAGCACCGCATGCTACTGGTTTTAATATGCATGCACGCACTTTATTTGACTACTTTTGGACTGTTGAACAAAAACACCTGCCTACTCCCATTCTAACGCTTGGAAGAGCAAGAATAATTTTAATATAACTCCGATTGGATTCGTCTGAAAGAAGAAAGTAATTTACATCTAGCATACCTTGAGGGTGAGTAAAACATGGGCTAATTTTAATTTTTGGGTGAACTAACCCTTTAAGTATGTTTATCGTAATTTTTACTACTACTAATAATAATAAAAAGTAGAAGAAGAATATTTTTATTGAATAAAAATGTACTGTGTGTGTTTTAGGCAGGATCATTGACTGTGCCTTCACTGTCACCTTCAATCCAAAGTATGACGGCTTGCTCGAGGCTGTGAGAGATGCTACCAACACGGGCATCAAGGTGAGTGTGTGTGCGATTGACATGATAATGATTATTGTGTGTGTGTTTGTGGAAATAACATTTTCTCTTTCCACAGTGTGCAGGTATAGATGTACGTCTTTGCGATGTTGGAGAATCAATACAGGAAGTGATGGAGTCGTACGAGGTTGAAATAGATGGCAAAACGTATCAAGGTATTGATGAAGTAAATTATGGCCAATTTTAATACTAATTTAATGCACCTCATTTTGTGTGTATTTCCTCAGTCAAACCTATTCGGAATCTGAACGGACACTCTATTGGTCAGTATCGGATACATGGTGGTAAAACAGTGCCTATAGTGAAGGGAGGAGAAGCCACCAGAATGGAGGTGTGTGTGTTTGTTGATGTCATATCATTTTATGTTGCCTTGAAGGTGTCTGGAATAGCACACTACTCTTACTATTTATGCAGCATGTATACTTTGCGCAGTATGCATGGAACTTCACACCTTTCTCTAATCTCGAAGGTGTACGTTTCAATTTAGCGTACTAGATTACTCCTCTTACTATTTCTGCAGTGTGGAGTCATACTGCATGGAAAACTGTATCCCATAATACAATGCACTCACCTTGACCTTTCACATATTAACCGGAACAAGGCTGTAACCATGTCTTGAAATTTGACATGATCCTTAAAACGTATGTCTAATGTTTCTTGATTAGTCACATTCGTTATGAATCATGGCATGTATTTTAGAAACACTTCAGAACGAGGTAGAGGGAACACATATTCACTATTAACTAAGAGTTTTCCTTCAATGAACTCTAATTTGCTGATTATTAATAGTTAGTAAAGTAGTTGTTAAGTTTAGGCATTGGGTCAGGTTAAGGGATCTAGAATATGGTCATGCAGAATAAGCGTTAATAAGTACTAATAAACAGCCAATATGCTATTAATATGCATGCTAATAAGCAAATGGTTAATAGTGAGAATTAGACCTTAAAATAAAGCGTTACCATATTTTCTATTCAAAATGGCAAAAATTAACAAAGTAGAGTGGTTTGCACTAGATATTACTGTTGGTCGTTTACCATTTCTACGGAAGCGTATTGCATTCACTTGAGGAAAAAAAATCTACTCTGTTTTTCTGAATTAACGACTTAATTATCTCAGAATTACGAGATAATTTTTCATGGAAAAAAAGTTTTTGCTCTGTTTTTCTGAATTAACGAGTTAATTATCTCAGAATTACGAGAATTTTTCATGGAAAAAAAGTTTTTGCTCTGTTTTTCTGAATTAACGAGTTAATTATCTCAGAATTACGAGATAATTTTTCATGGAAAAAAAGTTTTTGCTCTGTTTTTCTGAATTAACGAGTTAATTATCTCAGAATTACAAGATAATTTTTCATGAAAAAAAGTTTTTGCTCTGTTTTTCTGAATTAACGAGTTAATTATCTCAGAATTACAAGAATTTTTCATGAAAAAAAGTTTTTGCTCTGTTTTTCTGAATTAACGAGTTAATTATCTCAGAATTACGAGATCATTTTTCATGAAAAAAAGTTTTTGCTCTGTTTTTCTGAATTAACGAGTTAATTATCTCAGAATTACGAGAATGTTTCATGAAAAAAAGTTTTTGCTCTGTTTTTCTGAATTAACGAGTTAATTATCTCAGAATTACGAGATAATTTTTCATGAAAAAAAGTTTTTGCTCTGTTTTTCTGAATTAACGCGTTAATTATCTCAGAATTACGAGAATTTTTCATGAAAAAAAGTTTTTGCTCTGTTTTTCTGAATTAACGAGTTAATTATCTCAGAATTACAAGATAATTTTTCATGAAAAAAAGTTTTTGCTCTGTTTTTCTGAATTAACGAGTTAATTATCTCAGAATTACGAGATAATTTTTCATGGAAAAAAAGTTTTTGCTCTGTTTTTCTGAATTAACGAGTTAATTATCTCAGAATTACAAGATAATTTTTCATGAAAAAAAGTTTTTGCTCTGTTTTTCTGAATTAACGAGTTAATTATCTCAGAATTACAAGAATTTTTCATGAAAAAAAGTTTTTGCTCTGTTTTTCTGAATTAACGAGTTAATTATCTCAGAATTACGAGATCATTTTTCATGAAAAAAAGTTTTTGCTCTGTTTTTCTGAATTAACGAGTTATCTGATAATTTTTTTTCATGAAAAAAAGTTTTTGCTCTGTTTTTCTGAATTAACGAGTTAATTATCTCAGAATTACAAGAATTTTTCATGAAAAAAAGTTTTTGCTCTGTTTTTCTGAATTAACGAGTTAATTATCTCAGAATTACGAGATCATTTTTCATGAAAAAAAGTTTTTGCTCTGTTTTTCTGAATTAACGAGTTAATTATCTCAGAATTACGAGAATGTTTCATGAAAAAAAGTTTTTGCTCTGTTTTTCTGAATTAACGAGTTAATTATCTCAGAATTACGAGAATTTTTCATGAAAAAAAGTTTTTGCTCTGTTTTTCTGAATTAACGAGTTAATTATCTCAGAATTACGAGATAATTTTTCATGAAAAAAAGTTTTTGCTCTGTTTTTCTGAATTAACGAGTTAATTATCTCAGAATTACGAGAATTTTTCATGAAAAAAAGTTTTTGCTCTGTTTTTCTGAATTAACGAGTTATCTCAGAATTACGAGATAATTAAGTCATTAATTCAGAAAAACAGAGCAAAAACGTTTTTTTTCATTAAAAATTCTCGTAATTCTGAGATAATTAAGTCGTTAATTCAGAAAAACAGAGTAGATTTTTTTTCCTCAAGTGAATGCAATACGCTTCCGTACATTTCTGTCGTAAAATGTCAAATATTAAATGTTTATCTACTTGCCTCTTTCACCATTAAAATTGAAGCTTTGCGTTGGAATTCATGTTTAGCTTTTTTAAACGGTAAAGCAATATTAGTAAGTAAAATCAGCTGCAATTTTTTATATCTATCGTGATCATAATGTCATTTTTACAACACAAAACTGCAATAAAACAGCCATTTTTATTTATGACATGAGATCAAGTGACAATGTAGTATACTTCAGTTACAGTAAAAACGGGCAGTATTTATACTACTTTGTATACAAGATTATTTGTGTACAGTAGGATACAAATGACTAGCATACCGTCATTGCTTACTGCAGTGTTAAAAAGCTAATTGCGCAAGTTGTTTAATTTCTGTACACATTATAATTATACTTTCTGCGAAACTCAAGATGTTTAAATTGTTGAAAGACTAAAATGGGAATATACTACAGTAATGTTAATGTCTATGGAATAATATGTTAACTGCCTCTCTATTAATTTCTATTCACATCCAGGAGGGAGAGGTGTACGCTATCGAGACATTCGGCAGCACTGGTAAAGGAGTGGTCCATGATGACATGGACTGCTCACATTACATGAAGAACTTTGATGTTGGACATGTGCCAATCAGGTAAGAGCCAATGATAATCAGCCATTCATGCATTTAAATTAGCACATTTAGCATTTCTATAAGATCTGTTTTGTCTTTTGACAATTTATGCATTGAATGCGACAAATTCATAAGTATGGTTTTATTAATAATTTTTGAGTTGTTTGCATTTACATATTTTTTTTTGCCACAATGCAGGTATTTATATAACAGTTTTATGCATGATATGTGAAAATTGTTCGCAAGAACTGAAAACATTTACTCGTTGAATGCAACAATTTCCTAAGAATGGTTTTATTATTAATTCACGCATTGTATGCATTTATATTTTTATGCATTAAATGCAAGAATGTTTTTAGGTATGGCAAACAATTTATGCATTAAAATCAGATAATTTCGTAAGGGTGGCTTTATTAATAATTTATGCATTGTGTGCATTGACACATTTTACATGAATGCATTCAGCATGATATTTACACAACTTTAGGCTTACGAATAACTTGTGCTTTATATGTGAGAACTGTTCGCAAAAACATTTTCCCACTGAATGCGACAATTTCATAAGAATGATTTATTAATAATTAACGCATTGTATGCATTTACTCGTTTTACATGTATGCATTGTTTATAAACGATTAATGCATTATACGCAAGAATGTTTTTAGGTTTTGCAAAAAATTTATGCATTGAATGCGACAGATACGTACATTTATAAAATGTACGCACTGCGTGCATTCACACATTTTACATTTATGCAGTTGAACTTAACTTCTTGCTGCTATTTACACAACACTTTTAGGTTTACGAACAATGTTTGCATTAAACACTGCGGTTTATGCAAGAATGCTTTTGCAAACTATTTACACTGAATGCTGTCATTGCATTTGACAATTTTCTGAACAATTTACAAATTTTATGCATTTAGTAAAATGCAGCAATTTATAATATTCATTTCGGTTTTTACGAAATAATCTGCACAGAATGTGACTATTATATGAGAATGATTTCTAAAAAATTAGTATGCTTTTTTTTAATGAACTTCAGGCTGACCAGGGCAAAGCACTTGCTAAACGTTGTGAACGAGAACTTCGGCACCCTTGCGTTCTGTCGCCGCTGGCTCGACCGTTTGGGTGAAAGCAAGTACCTCATGGCCCTGAAGAACCTGTGTGACCTGGGCATCATTGACCCCTACCCCCCTCTCTGTGACGCCAAGGGCTCGTACACAGCTCAGTTTGAACACACCATCCTGCTCAGACCTACGTGCAAGGAAGTCGTGAGCCGCGGAGACGACTACTGAGACGTACATAAACACTCACACGCCAGTCCCATGCAAAAACATACATATAGGCAATAATAAACTAGTTTAAAACCCGAACTGCTGTTAAGGAAATGCTGCTGTGAACGTACAGCATATACTCAACATTAAGTAAGGCATGAAAATACTATGCATGGGTACGAGTCAGTGCCCGAAGTGAGCGAGATAAAGACTTTATACTCATTTATACTCGTGTAGTGAATGAGAGAATGTAAAGAGTATGGCTGCTTGGCTTTACACGCCACTGAAACAAATTCATCAGGAAATAAATCCGTAATGCGCACAGCTTTTACAGTTTTTTTGGTATTTGTATATCAAATGGCTGTCTCATCTAGTACCTATTACATTTTGAACTCCCTGAATTATAAAAAAAAAAAAAAAAGGACTAAATAAATTGTACAATACTTCAAAGTGTTTGTAGTTCTTTACAGGTTAAATCTTTCATTGCAGCCAATGGCATGATTATTATTCCTGAAATTAGCAATTAGAATATGCGGTTTATTAAGAGTACAAACTTTGAAACTGAAATCATATTCAAATAGTAGCGGACATAATGCTCAAAATAAGATTTTTCATTAGAATTATGTAAACGTTATGAATAATTTCTGAATTGTATGCGCAATCCATGCGAGAATGATTTACAGTTTGCATAATGGTTTTATTCATTTATGCAAGGTATAAATTGCATAACAGTAGTTTTAGATTTACAAATGTTTATGCAAGAACATTTTTAGGTGACAGGAATGGTTTTGTGAATTTGATGAAATTAGTCCAATGTAGCCATTTAAATAAGGTTTGTGAACTATTTGTGCACTGAATAAGACAATTACATAAGAATGATTTTATTAATTTATGCTTTGTACTCATTTACACATTTTACATATGGCACGATGCAGCTGTACAGTAGTTTAACTCATTATATGCTGCAATTTGCGCAAGAATATTTTTAGGTTTTGTGAACAAATTACGCATTTTATACATTTTAGTATAACGCAACAATTTACACCACAGTTTTAGGTTTCATGAATGATTTACACGTGACAATCATGAAAGAATGGTTTAGAAGAGTTTGCATTCTGCTCATGTTTTATGAATAAATCTTTGTTTTCAATAGTTTAAAAGAATTATAAAATATCAAGAGACATGCACATTTCATAGAAACTTAATTTCACCAAAGTGTCAAACAATCTTTAAAACGTTAAAGAAAACAGGTGACAAGTTGTTTAGAAAAATGCAAAAATATTCTCCTTTTATTGAGGTAAATTTCTCTATGAATTGAGGTAACAACTTGCATAGTTTTACATCTATACCTGGTCGAAAGGGAAGGAGGAAAATGGATTTGAACAACAAACAAGATGTGGAAACGCCGTAAGATAAGTGTGTGTGAATCGCACAAACATCCAACAAATTGTACGGACTTTACAGTCTTTAAGGGGGGAGAATAAAACAGCATCCATTGTCTTTTGCTGGTGAAAAAGTCTTACATTTTCCTGTAAAATGGAAAAAAGAAATCTCTACCCAAATACCAGGTATAAAACTACATTCTGAGAAATTCCTGAATCGAGTCTCGTTTAAAAGTCTCATCATCTTTAAACTGATTTGACTTGGCAGGGCACTTTAAAAAAATATGGTTGAAGATATTAAAACACTTGTGATGTGAAGAGAAAAAACATCTTTCTTCATCTTTCATACTGACACTACAAGCATTTCAGGCTCGGTACACATTCACAACTCGACTTTGGTTTGTGGACAACAATCAGGGATTGAGAGTGGCCTTCGTTCACGCACACAACGAACGCTACAATCACTGCGAGAATGCCTCCTACCGAAATCTGTCAGTTGTAAAACTGTAAGGCATAAGTGTGCGTGACAAAAACATACTCTCCACATTTGCTGTACACTAGAAAAAGGAGCTAACCGTCTTAAAACTATATTAACAGAATGTACAAAACAAACAGTCTCATGGGGTACTCAGAAGGGGTCAGAGGTCACTGGCTTTGCTTTTGTCCTGAGAGTTTCTCTGTGTGTAGAAGAGAATGTAGGCCTGGGCCTTACACACTTCCTCCACGGCACACACACTCAGTTTGGAGTCATTACAGTGCACCCAAAACCCTAAAAAGAAAAAGGATAAGTTGGTTTACGATAGTTACGATACTCATGCCCTATTTTGGTATCCTTTTCTAATAACGTATCTACTGCATTCAAAACAGATTGACTAGGAAGTGGCAGATGAAAAGAATAATGTTTTACCTCCTTCTGTATTATAACAAAACGCAGTGTAGTGGCCAGAGCCAAATCCCTTCCCATGATGCATGACGACAGCAGAGAGTTGGTAGAGGAAGTGTTGAGGATGGGGTACGTTACTGGAGTCTTTGCAGCAGTAGGGTTCCATGTTCAGCTCCTGCTCAAACTGAACGTGAACGCCAATCTTCTCCCTGTGGTTTCGCCCAGACCACCTAAACATACACACGTACGCATTAACATCTGACTGATAACAGCAAGCTCAAAGCTGGGAACGTAGTTCATGTAAACGTGTACCTGAAGCGTTTAAGGTGCAGCCTGAGAACATGAGGCAGTTTGTGAACCATCAGCTGTTTTTGTGCTTCAGTCAAGACCACTTGCTTTGAACAGAATCGCCGTCGTTTGCCTTAAAAAGACAGCAAAACAAAAACTGCATTAAAGCATTTTTGATGAACGGGATTAACTCCTCGGGAGGAGCTTTAAACCTTTGAGATGAAACTTAAAAGTAAGGTGTGTTCTTCTGATCAGGTAGTACTTTCTTAAGTTAGTCATTAAAGTGTTGGTCTCCTGAAGAGTGTAAACACTGTGACGCTTTCAAAATTTTGCTCTCTTTGTTTGAGCAGCTCAACAACAACTTCAGGCTTGGCCATTGATGTGAGTTTAGGCGTTATCTGTTTGACTGGCCGATCAAAAGACGGGAACTTGGCGGTAACCGTGTAACAATCCCCTTTACTGGTCACTACTGGTGCAGAAATAACCCACTTCATCTTTGAGTGCCATGATATCCCCTTCAAATTGCAAACTATTTACTATCCCAAAGGTTTCCTTAAAGTGGCATTGCATGTTAAGTGTTTCCAACTCACTGTTGCAGTGGTCGCAAGCATAAATCGCTCCCTCCAAAGCCTCGGTTTCTGTAAACTTGGCCAGCATCTCTGTCAACCCACACGGAACCTGTGCAGCATCCTTACTGTTGCTGTGGTAACGTTCCGGGAATTCCAAAGAAAGATCCCAGAAGGGCTCTATTGTATTTGAGCGATGATCGCATGCTAAACACCTCACCTAACAGAAAAGTGAAAAATACCTTTAGCAAAATTGTATCAGGTATATGCCAAAACGTGATTAAGGACACTCTACTCAAGTATGTGAATGCAAATTAAATCAGCATCTGAAATTTGTCATAATGCACATGTGACTTTCTCAATGTTGGCACAACGGCAGTGTAGTACCCACTACAGCACCCCTTGTGGCAACACTGAGAATGCATCGTGCTCTGCTATCAGTGGCCCTGTCCCAAATACCACCCTAATCCCTTGCAGTCCTTTGTAATTTCAAAAAGACTTTTTGGGTTGTCGTCATCCATGTGCACTTTTGCCAAGCATGTACTAACATGGGCTCCACAAAAGTGCACATCAATGGCCTATAGCAGCTTCAAAGAGAGGCACATCTGAGCACCCTTCTGAAAACTAGAAATGTCAAATGGGAAACCCTACGCCAGAGCTGTCAAACTAAGTTCTAGGGATATGCCGGTATCACATTTTCATGTTGCGATTAATTGCTAATGCTTTCATCATGGTATACGGTATTATCACAATATTGAAATTTAGTTGCAAAAACAGTGTTTTCATAATACAATATAAGGCTATGTTCACACTCGGTGTCTTTTTTGACTAGAAAAAGTTGACAAGAACGCTTTTTTTAGTAGAATAAAAAGCTGGCAGCGTTTTGGTCACAAATAGCAGCCGAGGGTGTCTTTTGTTGCTGTAACAGCTGCAACGGTAGCCTAGCGCTGTGTGCTGCAGAAATGTCGTTAACTTTTGAAGTTAACGGGGAGGGTAATGTCGATTCACAACAACGTTTGTGGGAGCGCAACATTATATGGCGAAGTAAACTGTATGGTGCTTCCAACAATTTAGTCCAGGAGCTCCGATATGATATTGATTATCATATTATAATGCTTGACTGACTGATGTTAAGAGTGTACTTTCAGATATTTAAAAAGCTATGCCATTTTACAAACATTATAAATATATATAAGTCTGGTGAGTAAACTAAAAAATTTACTAGCAATGTAGATTCAATTGCAAGTAACACAGTTGCAACTTTTGATTTTAACAACGTGTTATTAAATATTACCTGAGATTAATGAATGTTTAGAAGAATGTTTCATTGGCAGTTTGTTATCTGCATACAGCGGTGTCGTGCATTGTGACCAGTTGATGGGAAAAGTATTCTTAAAGTGCATTCAAAATTCTGTATAATTTGTAATAAATAATTCTCTGTATTTTGAAGTTCCCACGATAACAATATCGTGCGTGTTCATTATCGTGATATATCGCATTACCGAATACCGGCACATGTCTACTCAGTTCCTGGAGGGCCGCAGCCCTGCAGAGTTTAATTCCAACCCTGCTCCAACACACAAACAATGTATTTTTCAAATAAGGATGAAGGATGTGATTAGCTGGATCAGGTGTGCTTAATTAGGGTTGGAGCTAAACTCTTCCGGGCTGTGGCCATCTAGGAATTGAGTTTGACACCCCTGCCCTACAGTAATGGAGGGGTGAGCAATGGAGGGCCACTGTCCTGAAGAGTTTAGCTCCAGCCCCAAATAAAACACCCTAACCCGAACTTTCAGGCAGGTGTATTGGAACACGTTGGAGCTGAATTTTGCAGAACTTTGGCCCTTCAGGAGCAAAAGTGGACACCCTGACCTACGGTCTTGTGGACTTCACAGGTACACCTTTTGGGACAGGGCCTTTCATGTGAATTCCTGACAAGCGGGAACATTTGAATCACTCCCTCGAGTACGGAGGTTTGTTACCACAGCAATGCAAGAACATATGAACAACAAGACTGCACACTTGCAATCCATTGGCCAGGTCTGTGTACTTTTCGTAGAGATGTTGCTGGCCTAATCTTTACATGTTAATAAGCTTACGTCATTGTGTGTGCGTGCAAACTCTACCTGACTGAGAAGCTGGCCATGAAAGATGGTGTTGACCACGCTGAGCACCTGTTTGATAAGCTGTCTCTGATTGGCTGGAACAGTGGCAGGAGTCAGCGTTCTGGTCCGTTCCAGCTCATGCTGTACTTTATCTAAGAGTTCGCAAAGAAATTCCTGCGCGTCCTGCTGTGCATAACCCCGGAACGCCGGGATCAGCTGCCACACGGAGTGCAACATTGCAAACGGAGACACCAGAGCCCACTTGCCTGACCACATCACCTGAAACAGTGTGTGTAACTCGTGACAAAGCGAGATGTGTTTGGAGCTGGGCTCCTTCGGTTGTATGAGCTCCATATTGCGGGAACGGGAGGCCCCTCCGCTGAGCCCTGATCCCTGGTTGAAGCCTTTTTGCTGGGGCACGCGCTGAGTAGAGAGTCCTAACTTGCGGCTGACCGCAGAGGCTAGCAGCTCCAGTGCTTGGTTCAGATCCAGCCTCAAAAAGCACTCCCGGAATACATGCAAGTGACTCAGAACCTGCAATATCGAGTTCATGTAGCAAGTATTGCCAAGGTTGCGCAAACCCGTCACTCCTGGAGTTACGGTAGGTCGGCGTTTGATAGGCGAATCACCTGTTTTAGGAGGTGGGGCCCGAGGCCGTTTGGCCTTGGATTGTGGACGGGGCCTCTGCTGAGGCGTTCTCTCTCTAGGAGTTCGTGGAGTAGGGGTGGAGATGCGAGCAGGAGCAGACCTACGCCTCACAGATTTGGTGCTTTTGGTTGACACTGCCGTGGCATCTGTAGAAGCTGCCTTTAGGCTCTGCCGACGAATGCGATGGCTCTTCCTCGGAGGAGCGCTTTCCAGCTCCTCCTTGAGCTGCCGTTTGAGTTGCCGCCTTCTTTCCCGTGCCTCCCGCTTCCTCTCCTCCTCTTCCTCCTGTTGCCGCTCCTCCTCCAGTCGCTTCTTCCCCCGTTCCGTTTGTGCAAACCACAAGCGGAACACACGGCCAATCAGGGCACGGCGGCGGTGCCACAGCGCCGTGAACATGCGGTCTTCGTCACGCAACTGCAGCTCCTGCGTGCTGGTCGACAGCTGGTCTCCTGCGGCCGAGGATGAGCGCAAGGTGCGGCCACTGCGCGTGGTGACTTCATAGCACTGGCTCTTAATGGCACTTAGCGTGCTACGCAGCAGCTTCAAGTCACCCGTCGCATTGTCATTCAGCACGTAGTCATCGCATAAGTAGCAGTATACATACAATTCATTCACCTCCAGGGCCAAAGGGTGGTGCTGCTCCTATAGACAAATAAACTTCAACATGAATATAAAATCAAAGAAACAGTCTTATAAAATCAGACATAATCTAGCAATAAGTTTACCATTTTTATAGATAAACGCGTTTATATCTACATTTAATAATTTAGCAGTTGCTTGTATCCAATGCAACTTAAAAAAAATGGTGGGCAAAAGAAGCAAACAAAACATCAAAAGAGCAACAACATGCAAGTATTCTGACAGGTCCCAGTTAGTCTAACGCAACACAAAGTGAGTTTTTATTTTATAATAAATAAAAATAATAAAAAGCAGATAGAAATAACAGAATAGATAGAGCAAGTGTTAGAGGGCCAAATTATTATTGTTATTTTTTTTCATAATAATTAAAAAGAAAACAAGCAGATAGAATAGAAATAGAGAGTTCCAGTGTTAGAGGGTCAAGTGTACAAGTGATGTGTCTTTATATCTAAAGGTGAAGTGTGTAATTTCAAGATCACATGATGAATTACTTATTAACAGATTTCTTTACTAGTTGATGCTGCATATTAAGCTGAGACAGGAGCAAGCAAATGTACTTTTTTTCTCACCATTTGGCGGATCTCATCAGAACAGCACCCACTTTTTTTGCATAAATTGTATGTATTAAATGACTTTAAACACTATATCAATTACTTGTACGTAACTCATCATTTAATCACACCTTAAAGTGCTGAAGCGCATGTTCTTCTATGTAGCGTCCACACGCTACATGCGAACAGCTGAGACATGCCCACACCGACTCGGTGGTGTTGCAGTCCACACAGTGCCATTTCTGCGGGTTCAGGATCGAGTGGTCCTGCGCGAGCCTTAAGCGACCCACGTGCTTACACCTGTCCATCACAGTTAGTCACTGCCCTCTTCACATCACCATGGTGACGGCAGCCAGCTCCTCCCAAGGCATGATGGTTAATCTGCGGAAAACAAAAAATGAAAAAGATGAAAAAAATGATTTTCTTGTCATTATTTCTACTCATAAATATTTCAGACAAGAAGTACAGAATCATTCAGAATTTTAGGGTTCAGTAAGACTTTTTTCTTTTTAAAGTGACAGTAATATTTGTACATTGTTAAAGAAATGTCTAATTGCTGTTCTTTTGAACTTTCTATTCATCAATCATCAAACACTGGGAAAAAATTTTTTACTGCTGTTTTCACATGCAAATCAGCACAATAGAATGATTTCTGAAGGATCATATGACACTGAAAACTGGAGTAATGATGCTGAAAATTCAGCGCTGCGTCACAGAAAAAAAATATGAGGCTACACTTTAAAATCTATTATAATATTAAGCAGCTCTTTTAAATTGTGATAATATTTACTATACATATACACATTTTTTTTACTGTTTATATTAAATAATGCAGCCTTGGTGAGCATGAGACTTATTTCAAAGAACATTAGAAAATCTAACTGTCCACAAACTTTTGAACGGTAGTGTATGTGCCACTGTTTACAGTGTCTTCGGTGTTTTGTGAAACAAGAGATACACACAGTGCACATGAGGTTATATTAAGACCGCAGTTTAACAGAGCCATCATAAAACTTTTGTGCAAGAACACGGTTGAACCGATACTACAGGAGGAGGAATCTATTCCTGGCATCTCACACACGAAGAGTGATCAAATAGAAACTAACAATCTCTGTATTTCTCCAAAACAGTCATACCATGATAAGCTGAAGTAGCCTACACATGATACTGAGTGCTCTCTATACTCAGATACTGGCATCAATTTCAAGCCTGTAAACATCAGTGAGTATTTAGCTAGCATGTAAACAAATAGATGTCCCTTATATAATAACACCTCGCTTTCTCTGGGCCCCACGTGTGTTTAACAGAAACAAACTATCCTAGAAATACACTTTTGTTGACATTATCTTGTTTAGAGGGTTAAGCATGAGTATTGCGCATTGTTTTTGTAAAAGTTATTATCGCACAGGCAGTGCTTGTCTTTATCGCTATGGGTCTGATCTGGGATTGTAAGTTAATTAAACGAGGATGGACAACCATACAGATCTCATTTAACTAGTTACAACTATCAATGTTTGACTTTGAAGGCGTTTAGGCAAGCGAATGATGCTTAGGCGCTAACCACCAAAGAGCTGACCAGGTTAGCGGCTAACCAGGTTAGTTTAGTGTCTCTAAGCAGCCAGTTATAGAGGAAAGTTAAGCAGCACACGGGATGCTAGTGCGCTAATGCTAAAATCACACCACAGTGAAGGGAGGCTGAGGTGCTGGGCGATTGAGATAAGCTGATTGTGTTTTATTTCCGCCGCTAGTGTGAACGCGATATCATCGGAGCTGTTTGAGATCGGTGATATTTTACTAACCTGATTATTTGTCAAGCACTGGTTACTTCTGTGGCACAAGCGCGAGCGCCATCTTGCCTGCACTTGTCGCGTGGACTGTACCTCCGTGACGTCACGCCTGAGAGGACACGCTCAAAACACAACTCGCATTTAATATCCTAAAAACAAATCTCAAGATTTGATCATCTTGCCTATGGTGACTAATGCTTACGGGTCCATCTCATATCTTTGTGTGGAAACGAGCGTGCATTAAAATGAATACATTTCCACGTGCAATAATAACACATTTCTTTATGATACACATAGTACTTTTCAATATAAAATATCAATATGTCAATATAAAAGAGCAGATTATGAATGCATATGTGACCCTGGATCACAAAACCACTAATTTTTTAAAAAGTGAGATAAATAAATAAGCTTTTCATTGATGCATGGTTTGTTAGGATGGGACGATATTTGGCCGAAATCTGAAATCTGATCATGCAAAACATTTTTAATATTGATAAAATCGCATTTAAAGTTGTCTAAATAAAGTTAGCATTGCATATTACTAATCAAGTTTTGATATATTTACGGTTGGAAATTTACAAAATATCTTAAAGGAACATGATCTTAATTTAATATCCTAATGATTTTTGGCATAAAAGAAAAATCGGGAGGGGAAGGAAAGTGCAGGGTTCTAGGACCAGATTCATTATAACCAATTCAATCTCACAGAGCTGCGGCTGATCTCATTCTTATTTTGTCCTGATGCCTCTCAGGTTTCTCTGGGCCCCTGAGGGCCACTCAGCTGTGGCAGAACATCATAGAGGCAGGTGGAGCTCCGACCCCGCAGACAGCACCTGCACGTCCATCACGACGGCTTCACCGGCTCTGATGCGGTGGACGTGGTTCTGAGCCTTCTCATGCAGAACATCTACTTCTGCTCCAGTGAAGTGTCCCGTCTCAAAGCCGCAAGGCTCTGCCAGGCCTTAATGGAGTCAAGAGTATTCGAACCAATCAGGATAAAGCTCTTCAGACGGGAAAAAGAAATGACCTTTGAGGACCCCAGCTGCAGCCTCTTGTTTACCAAGGTTACATTTATTTAATTAAAAATAAAATACAGTGAAAAGAGTTGTATTGTGAGATATTGTTACACTTTCAAATATTTCTAGTTTTCATTTTTTAAATGTATTTTAAAATGTAATTTATTCCTTTGAGGGCAAAGCTGAATTTTTGGCATAATTTCTCCAGTCATTAAGGTATGGCCTTTTTACTTATACATTATCTCTTAAAATGCTGTGCATAACCTTTAATCATTTATCTCTCCTGTATCTAGACACCATGATCATTGATTGAGGCTGTGAGGAAGACACTACAAACTCTGCAGCAAGGGAGGGATCTAGATAACGTAGCACATAAATTCACTTCCAATCTCACTAAAAAAACTGATCTCGGCATTGATTTTATTTAACATTTCCATTTTTTCCTATGCAGTGTTCACATTCTGCCAGCAGGTGTTGCTCCAGCATGTATCCAGTATGAATTGCTGTCTATGGGTCAGAAAGCTCTCGGAATTCATCAAAAAATATCTTAATTTGCGTTCCAAAGATGAACGAAGGCCTTACAGGTTTGGAACAACATTAAGGAATTAGCATTTTTGGGTAAACTATCCCTTTAAACGTATTTTTATTAGTTATCAGTTATAGGACAGTGAGAATGTCCCCACATTCCACGTAATATAGCAATGCAGAGATTAGAAATTAATTACAAACTTACAGGGCTGTGTTTGTAGACAGATGACTTCATTTGCAAATTTGTTCATGCTTTATAAGCAGGACCGTTATTGCAAATATGAATATAATGAAGAAACTGCTAATCACTACTATACACTACATACATTTCATGCAGTTTTCATGAGCTTTGAAGAGGCAGCATCTCCGTGTAGAATTACTTGGATTGTGTGAAATGCTCAGGTTTTTTAAAAAGCTATTAGAAATAGTTTTAGCTGCACTTGAAATTGAGAAATAGATAACTATGCCTTAAAGGTAGATATTTGAATTATGCTCTCTTTAGGGGAAAGGCAATGACTGTGAGCACAGATGTTTTAAATTAATATTGACTTCATATTACTGTGCTCTGCATAAGTTTCAACTTCTGATTTCTAAGTGGATTTGTATTGACAAATGTAGCATAGTATGGTGTTACTCTGTATGAATGAGGCATAATTATTCAGAAAGACAAAGGGATGTTTAATTGCTAAAATTATTTTAACTCCTAAAATAATGATCATGAATAGGGTTGGGAATCGTTTGGTTTTTATCGATTCCGATTCTGGTTATCGACTGTGATTCTTATCAATTCCCAGTTTAGATCCCAATCTGGTCAAATATGTTCTGTCTCTCTTTTTGCAAAACTTTTTATTGCTGCTGAATACCATGAACAAAAATTAGCCGGCTATATAAAAACGGGGCTCGATTAAGAGCTGTTTGTGTGCAAGATAGGGATAAAAAATTATGGATGTTGTGGTTTTCTCACAATTCTGATGAAAAAAAAACAATAGGCAACTAAACAGAATCTCATGAATGCAATGATTCAATGACTCTCTCAAGATTAACTCGTTTCATTACTGGATGAATCAGTGTTTTTGAATTTTGAATGATTCAAAGACAAATATAGCCTCTTTTGGCCACCTAAAAAAAAAAAAAAGTAAAAATATGCGCGCACAGGAATTGATAGGATTTTTCATTTTACAACAAGTATCCAATTCCTGACTCAATTCTGAAATTGGAATTGATTTTCGAATCCCAACCCGAATCATAAATGCACTGGATTAATTATATTGTTACATATTTAATGGTATTTATTAATAAGTAATTGAACAGAAAGTGAATTGCATACTGGTATGCATTCAAAACTCACATTCGGACTCTTATTTATATATATATATATATATATATATATAAAAAAATGCTTTTAATATTTCTGAAATATACAAAGTGATCAATGTTTTCGAAGATAAGATTTTGAAGGGCAAATAATAGCTTTATTCCTATAAAGACACGGTATTAGGGTCCCAAAATGAACTCGAACATCAGCAAAAGAGTTAAAAGAGAGTCAGTCCATAGCGAATATTTTGAAAAGCATGACTTTTATCGTGTCTTATTGAGCAGCTGGAGCGTGGAGGGTTTCCTCCGGCTTCTTCTCAGGTGTTTTGATCAAGTGTCATGGAGGCTGTTAGCCGCCACCACTGCTGACGGTGTTGTTACTGTCTAAATCATTCAATATCACTGTCAGCTCCTCTAGTGTAAAGGTAAGACTGAAGTCTCCGTGTTTTTGATTGCTATATTTATTCTGAAACTCTATTCGTTGGTTATTGATCAGTTCTGTGCAGTGACGCTTCACTCCATTAGCTTTAGCCTGTTAGCTCCGCTTATATTTGCACTGTTTATGTCTCCGTTTCAATTCATTTCTCATAGATAGTTGATAACGTTACATAACTAACACTTTGAGGTGTTGTTGCCTTGAGAAACGCATATTTACACTGATAGTTAAACGTCTCCAAACCTACTGACAGGATTTTGGGCTTCATATATAATTCAAGCTGCATTATTTGGTGTCAAAGGTACAGGAAAGTCTTGTTAACTTGTTTCATTGAATGTCAATCTGTCAGGTGCTCATTCATAAAATATGTTAAATATGTCACACCCTTTCTTATGAGTCCGTCTGACTAACACAGAAATAATAATCTCAATAATAAGAGGATTTAATTGTAGTATATAGATAATTCTATCAATAAAATCACTAATATTCATAACAATGCAGTCTTTTTTAATGTCCTGATTTCTTATTATTTAATGGTTTAATTTCAGTCTAACTACTTTGATTAAATGTGGTAATTCTGTCTAATTTCTTCTGTTAGTCAGTGGTATTTTAGTCTAATTGATTTGTTATTTTGCTAATTGATTTTGAATTATTTTATAATTTAGTCGTTGAGAACACAAACTTTCTATAGTAATTATTTGAATGTGACTTTTTATGATTTAAATTTTTAGTTAACTATATGTACTATTAATAGGACTTCCTACTGTTTACAGAATGCTTACTATAGTAATTACAAGTCATTAATACTAACCTTAGAATAAGTGCACGTTGTTAATTAATATTACTCTGTAGTAATTCAAGTATTACACTGTAACAAGTCTAATCATTGCGTTTAGAGCTTTTATTACATTTTTTCAATTATGTTTTCAAAGTTTTAATCATTTTTTTAAAGTTATTTTAACATCATGGTGAACGATTATTATGAAATGGTTAAAAATAATATGTAAATAATAATAGATGCTGATTTATTAGTACTATTATTATTAATTTTTACATTTTTATGGTACTAATCTATTTTGTGTGTGTGTGTTTTCTGCTTAAAATCCAGCCGGCTAAATCCAGAGCCAAATTAAATCGTGGAAGCAACCCTTACAAGAGACTGTTTCATGTATTCAGCTGATAGAACGGTGGATTCTTATTCCTCTGAGATGCTGTCAGCATGAATACCTAGTTTATTTTGAGCCTGGATCACTTGGATCCTGCTGAAAATCCACAGTGACAGATTTTCAGATGCATTTAGGTCTATTTCTGTCAATTTTATCTTAGCGGTCTACTCGTCGGTATGATTATATTTGTCAAGTTTAAAATCGGTTGTTGTCTTCGAGTTGTTCTCAGAGTGAACATTTAGTGTTATTTTCCCAGAATAAAGTCTGTTAAGACTTGTGCTCGGATGTCAGTCAAAACTGAGCTCTGGACAGTTCAGTGGTTTGTAAGAAGTTCAACAGAGTTCTCTGTGTTGATGGATTGATATTTCAGTTTTAAAGAGCCAGTTCACCCCAAAATGATTCACTTGTTACAAAGCTGTACACAGGTCTTTCTTCTGTGGAGCACAAAAATATATATTACTGAACAATGTTTCAGTTTGTACATGGTATGAAATTCAGTGAGCTCCGAAACGTGCATCCCTTTGTTTTGTACAGACATTTTTGTGATTTCAACAAATCCTGAACTGTTAAACTAGGTAACTCATCCAGTGTTATTTTAGTATTATTTGCATATTATTATTTTTATGTTATTTTTTATTAATGTTTTGAATTCGCTTTTATTGTCATACTTCATTTTAATGAATTTTTTTTTAGTAATTTAATATTTATTTAATTTGATTAAGTTGATTAAGCCACTACTATGTAGTTTTCAAAACCACGCGTCTGATCCATTCACACAGAGACGCACAGAACATGCATGATTCATATTTCAATCGACTTTTGCAGCTTAATATTTACAGATACTAGTCCATATCGCGATTTGATTGAAGTGTAATGACCTACTTTTTATTAATTCATCCAAACTTTGACAAATTCCGTGACATTCCGCGTTAAACTGTAAATTCCGTTTTTATTACTGGATTCCGCGATTCCGTGCGCGTTTTCTGCATCATGGAAATCATAGGGCCCTAATTGACCCTTATGACTGGTATTATATTATATATATTTATATATATTATTATATATTTGATGTATTATATTTGATTTTATTTCAGCTTTATTTTAATTAACAAAAAAAAATTATATTTGTATTTTTAGTTAATAACAAAAACCCTCTTTGACCAAGTCTTTGACCAACAGGAAGCATGGCAACGTGATGAAATAACTCATAAAGCCTCCTAACTCAAAGTTTCTACTTCTTGTTGCAGGTTGACAGCCAGTAGAATCATGGAGTCCATGCTCAATAAACTAAAGAGCACCGTCACCAAGGTGACAGCTGATGTGACCACTGCTGTCATGGGCAACCCTGTCACGCGGGAGTTTGAGGTGGGCCGACATATCGCCAGTGGGGGTCCAGGAATGAGCTGGAGGATCTACAACGGCACCAAAAAATCCACCAAACAGGTGCGTGGGTTATTTATTATCGTCACTTCTGTTAGTCTTTTTCATGTATCCAGTATCTCATATAATACGACATGATCATGCTTGATGTTAGTAAGTTGTTTACAGTGAAAGAGGAAGTATTTAACCTAGAAAATGCACAACACAGTTTTATTGAATGATGAAATTTTCACGACTTTACAGATTGTTCACCACCTCTATCGGGAGAGTTCTTGCTTCCTCACATTGCCACAATCTTGCGTTTGTTGTAGGGCGATTATTAGAACGATTAATCGACTAATCGTAGATTATTTCACTGATTAATCAGTAGACTTTGATTATTCAGCTTTTGCAATTAGTTAATATTAAGTTAAACATATTCTAACATAAAGGTCACTTCAGCTTTAGAAAAGCATATTATGTAATTACAATTATATTAATTGTAATTATAATTGTATATTATAAACATCCACATCGCTGTAATCGGATGCATTTTTAACTGATGCTTTCACACTGCTGTCAGTTTTTGTTGTGTTTATTAGTTAGTTACTTATTAGTTTATTATTAATAAATAAATGTATTGTGTACACTAATTGTTTTTCATTAAATTATCTGTTGATTGTGCAGATGTAGTTATTTTTTGCAAAGTAAAAACTTCTATTTTTTGTTGAACGTACAGATGTTATTGCAAAATTAATATGAATGTAAATTTTTGTCTATATATTGTTTGTTGATTTTGCAGATGTGCAGGTAGTTTTGCAAATTAAATATATATATCTAAATATTTTTATAAAATAATTTTGAATGTACAGATAAACAGATATTATTTCAGAATAAATATAAATTTAAATATTTGTAAATAAATTTGTGGAATGTACCAACATTATTTTGTTTGCAAAATAAATGTAAATTGTTATAAATTATTTGTTGGAATTGATTGAATACATTTTTGATTACATTTCATTTAGGTTCTTTGTTTGAATTTATGCATCTATTTTATTTTTAATTTTAATTTTAAATAAAAGCCATTAAAATGTTACACTGCTACGCTTTCTGTTTCCCCCAGGAAGTGGCAGTCTTTGTGTTCGATAAGAAGGTCATTGATCGCTATCAGAAGTTTGAGAAGGATCAGATCATTGATTCACTGAAGAAAGGAGTTCAACAGCTGACGCGATTACGACATCCGCGCCTCCTCACGGTTCAGCACCCACTGGAGGAGTCCAGGTGACAACTTCACTGCACTTCATTTATTTTAATTCACTTTGATTTATTTTTGCTTTGATTTAGGGAATAAAACTGACATTAAACTTCAGAAGCAAAGAATCTACTCTCGATAAAAGAGTTCAGAGCTTTTTCTTTATTTAAAATTTGGCTCCTGTACTGCTACAATCGATATGTGTCTGTGTGGATGCATGAGATCAAAAGCAGCAGTTCGTCTGTAGAAAATCTCTCCTGAATAATACATGGAGCTCTTAGGAGATGTGAGACTTAAGCTCCATTCCAGAAACTAGTCTTGCTGTCTGCGGTCTACATGTTATCCTCACTAAACACGATGCAATAAGATTTCAGGACAAGCAATTTGTCTGTTCACACCAGACGCGACAAAACAACAAGACACAACCAAACCAGTTACAAAACAGAAGCGTGTATGAGGGGGCTCTCTCTGCAAGCACACCTGCAATTAAATAGAGAAGTACATAATCGATGAGTAAAATTAAGCATTTTAAATTGTTAAAAAAATAGCTCGATACTCTAATAAGCACAAAAATTAAAAGTTGTTGTACTTCATAAAATATTTTTAAAATCAAATTTTCCTTCACCTCCATGCCCCATCCTCCATCTTGCATGACAAATTTCATTGTTGTGCATTCTGGGATTGCTTTATTTAGTACGTATGCATGTGATGCTGCTTTATATATTGGTCAAAATTAAGTATTTTATTTGCATTAATAACTGATTACATGTCTATGATGGAAAAAAAAAAATAATAATGTTGCCTAGGTGGGCGGCTCACTAGTTTTTGAAACGGACACTCAGTCTTTTACACAAATACTGAAAATATAAAATGGCTATGTATATCTGAAATGTGTCCAAGGTCACATACACAACCAGTTCCTACTTTGTGCTTTTATGTGTCTGTCATTACTGTTCTCACTGGATGTCTTTGTCTCTTTATCTCTAGAGACTGTCTGGCGTTCTGCACAGAACCTGTGTTTGCCAGTCTAGCGAATGTGTTCGGCCAGTGGGACAACCTCCCTAGTCCTGTTCCCACAGACATCAAAGAGTACAAACTCTACGACGTTGAGACCAAATACGGCTTACTGCAGGTTAGGCGTTTCTTATACAGCTAAAAAGAGGTGCTTTTTTCTTTTGAGTAAGTAGAGCCTCTGTGTAAAAATTAAATGTCATCTCAAAGTGGCAAGGAAAAAATCTGAAACTACAGCTAACACACATTTTTACTTGATAATTGTATAATGCAATTTAACAAATATCTTTTATTTTTATATTAAATTGATGCTTTAAAAAAAAAAAAAAAAATTATTTATTATTCATTTGCAAATAATTTTTTTGCGGGAATCAGTTTTTCCACATTCTCTTATATAGAACCAAAAACATTCCAGGATAAAAAATATTAAAATAATTAAATAATTTTAAAAATATATTGTTTAAATTAAAATAATGTCTTAAATAATATAATTATTAAATAAATATAAATATTTTTTTTTCAAAATAACATTTTTACAGACAGTGCAACAAGTACTGCTTTTGTTTTAGTTTTGTTGCTAATGAAATATTTCTCGCTTTGTCTCACTCTGTTTTCTCTCTCAGGTCTCAGAGGGTTTGTCGTTCCTCCACAGCGGGGTTAAAATGGTTCATGGTAACTTGTGTTCAGAGAACATCATCTTGAATAAGAGCGGAGCCTGGAAGATCATGGGCTTTGACTTCAGTATCTCCTCTAGTAGCTCGTCTGACGCTGAGGTTAGAAACAGCCGTTATTATCTCTAAAGTCCCAGAGAACAGAAACCAAGCTGTCAGAAGATTCTAAGCTCTCTCTGTTGTCTGCTGTCTCTTAACATAGATGTTATGTATTTCTGCCTTTTAGCCCAAGTATGTTTGTAAAGAGTGGGACCCCAATCTGCCGCCTCTCTGCCTCCCGAACCCTGAATATGTTGCTCCTGAGTACATCCTGTCCGTCAGCTGTGACGCAACCTCTGATATGTACTCACTGGGCGTATTGATCCACGCCGTGTTTAATGAAGGCAAGCCTGTTTTTCAGGTCAACAAGCAGGACATATTTAAGAGCTTCAGCCGACAACTGGACCAGGTGAAGAGTCCACACAGCAATTGAAGAATTCATTTGCAAAAACCGATAAAAACGATTTTTTTCCACATTTCATGTTTTAGAGTTTAAAAAACACTCGTTTAATCTTTGTATAAGTAGTTTTTGTTGTGATCATAGATTATGGATGTGATTATACGCAATACAAGGAGCTTTTCCCTCACCATTGTAACGTGCTGCTTTTGCAAGGCTCCGTGAAAACGTTCAGCTTTTATTTTCCTTTTTCGCCCTGAAGAAGATATCACAGGTTCATCAAGTTCGTCGAAATTATCCATCCTCGATCACTTTTAGTCAACTTTGTCGAAACTCCTCTCAGCTAGCACATCTTTTCAAAGTGAAAGTAGCCTTGTCACCTGACCTGAATGCAGCACTCTGATTCGCTAAAATGGACTCATCGGCTTCTGTTCAAAAACAACAAGGGCGCTTGTCGGCTTCTGCAGTAAAACGTGAACTCGCGATGCCTTGAAAGTGGACAATACAGGCTTTTTTGACAAAACATGTTTAGGATTCAAATTGCGCTAAATGTGGAGAATAATGCACGGCATTTTTTTTAAAAAGTGGCGTTTATCGGTTTTTGCAAATTAACTCTTAAATTTGAATGCATTGTTTTCCTGTTTTAAAGTGCATTGCCTTCACATTTTGTTTGAAAAAGTGTTTCACAGTGAACTAGTGCTATAGTAGTAATGTGGTACCCAAGCCTCAAAATTCCAGTGCCACAAGATAATAATTAAGATAACAATAATATACTTGGGTAGACTGCATAGGATTAATACCACATCAGAATATCTTCAACATTCAGCTCTTGCTAGTTATTGTACCCTAAAACAAAATGATAGTATTGTGACAACCCATAAACACGTGAATCTCATTATGTTCCTCATTCTAATGCGTAGCTGAGCCATCTGAGTCCAGGATTATTGAGTCAGGTCCCAGAGGAGGTCAGGGAACATGTGAAGATGCTGCTCAGCGTCACCTCAAACGTGCGTCCAGATGCAGATCAGATGACAAAGGTCAGATCTTACTGTCTTTACTGATTTTCTTCTACCTTTTTTTTTTAAAATCGTCTTTCGTTGAAGTATCTGTCCTCAAAGAGAATTACCATACATGATGTTAACATTATGGTTTAAGACTGTGAGAGTGAAATTCTGAATTTTCAGTGTATGTGTGTGCACAGATTCCCTTTTTTGACGATGTTGGAGCGATGACCCTTCAGTACTTCGACTCGCTTTTCCAACAGGACAACTTACAGAAGTCTCAGTTCTATAAAGGTCTCCCCAAAGTTCTGCCCAAGCTGCCCAAGGCAAGAACAAATATATGCACAAACAAATTCAGCTCGAGAATGGAAAAGGAACTTTATTTTTTTCTTATTTCCAGTGCATTTAACAAGTGAAACTAGCAAGATTATGATTAGATTGTGAAAAGTAGGCTTTCATCATATATATTTGAGTATTTGTATAAAGTATCTGGTAACACTTTAACCCCTGTGCAACCTTATGGACATTTTTGTTCATTTTTTGTGTTTTTTTTTTAAATTTTGCCTGTGCTAATGCTAACTGCATAAATTTTGGCTCAGGTGTGTATTTTTATTGTAATTTTAATATTCCAACCTAATTTCCTTTAATAACTATATTTTACACTAGGTACAAAAAAATGAACCACTCAGCACCTTTTGGACAAAAATGTCCCCATTGAAACCCATTAAAACTACTATTTTTAATCGCAGTGCTGTTTAACTGTAAAATGATGCAATTTTTGTTAATAGGCTTTCATTCTGTTGGCAAGGCTTCAAAATTTGAATTTTTACAGTTCTTTACCAGATGGTGCCATTTTTTTCAGATTTGGTCTATAAAGCAAATACTTGCTTTATTCCTGTTTTCTGCTCCTGCATATTGTAGAGCCAGTTGGATACATAATGTAGCTTTAATTGTGTGGGTGTGTTGATATAGATGTCAGAGTGTGGTTTGTATGCGTGTCATACAAAAAATTGTGTGTGTTCTTGTAAAAACTGAGAGAGAGAAACTGCAAATCACAAATCCAAGCACTGTGTGCACCAGCGGAGTTTTGCTGGCATCTAATGGGGGAAATTTGGTACTGCGTCCAAACAAAACTTTACTGAAAGCTCATTTTTTGAGATATCAACCTCAAATTTGGAACACAACTTTAGATTTATGGCTTTGATTTTCTAGCAGGTTAAGAGTTCAACATTTTTCATATATAAAATATTCATAAAATAAAATATAAAATATTGTTCATAAATCATTTTTCACTTTTTAAACTTTTTTTACAACAATAATCTGCCATGGGTCTTCTTTAAAATGAGACCAAACTTAAGTGCTCCCAAGCTTCCAATTTTTATGACCGCTTTTTGACATGGACATTTTTGTCCACTGTGGACCTAAGTGTAACTTTTTTTTATTGATGCACAAGGGTTAATATAGGGACCAATTCTCAATATTAACTAGTTGCTTATTAGCTTGCATATTATTAACATATTGGCTGTTTATTAGTACTTGTAAAGCACATATTCTGCATGACCTTATTCTACATCCCTAATCCTACACAATACCTAAACTTAACAACTACCTTACTAACTATTAATAAGCAGCAAATTAGGAGTTTATTAATGCAAAAGTCATAGTTTATGGTTTGTTAAATAGCGAGAATTGGACCTTAAAATAAAATGTCTCAATATTTGAGATGTATGCCAGAAATAAATTTAAATGTCACAGGAGTCCAAAGTTCTGTGATGTTTTTGTTCATGTATTTTATGGCATTAAGTTAATTGCCTGTTGTTTTCTCTCCTCAGAGAGTGATAGTATACAGAATCCTCCCGGCGCTCACGTCGGAGTTTGTGAATCCTGACATGGTTCCGTTCGTTCTTCCAAATGTGCTGCTCATCGCCGAGGAGTGCACAAAGGAGGAATACGTCCGCCTCGTTCTCCCAGACCTCACCCCAGTTTTCAAACAGCAGGAGCCAGTACAGGTACACACACATACTACTAATGCATACCCCATCCTACTCAAAGCATTATGTACCAGTAAAATTAACCCATGTTATTAATCCAACCTTATGAGACCCATTCCGCCTCCACTCCACATACTAGCTCACATATTAGAGTACTAAGCTGACACTTAACCTTTCTGGCCCTGTCCGCACTTGGTGTGGACTTGCAATGGCTGCCACATGCATGTGTAATCCATAAGGTTCAAATTTGTAATAATTTTTTCTCTTTCATGCTATCAGGCTAGCAACATGGTGAGTGAGGTTTGAAGTTTTGTCTTTGTGGTAGTTTATTTCATTGTAATATTTATAATTAGTATCAAACGTAGTATTCAAACAATTAATCACCATTAATCGCATTCAAAATAAAAGTTTTTGTTTACATAATAAATGTGTGTGTACTGCTTAGATTTATTGTGTATATATAAATACACACACATACAGTATATATTTTGAAAATATTTACATGTGTATATGTTAATTTGTGTGATATTTACATGTGTGAGTTAATTTGCAAAAACAGATAACTCCCTTTTTAAAGGTGCTGTATGTAAGTTTTTGACTCTACTAAAGCATAAAAATACCATAATATGTTTGCAGATGTTTAAGAAACATGCTATGTTAACACTTGTTTATCTAAAAACAATGCTACAGTCAGTTATTCTCCTTTGAAAATGTGCGTTCCGTATCGAATGTCTATCTCTGTTTTGGTCTGTGTTACCCACCCCCTGCCAGTTTACCCAATTGTATTTCGGCACCCCGGGTTGCCAACTGGCAGAAAACACAGCAAATTTCATTTCAGTCCTGGAAGCTACCATATGAAAGGGGTCAGTTCCTGTTGGTGTCAATCTGGCAACCTGCGTGTGCATCAAGTCTGGGGAGGAGGGGCCGGGTGAAAAAAAAAAAAAAAGAAACCCCTCCAATATTTTTAATGTGGACTAGTTCAACCACTAGGGCTGTATCCGAAATCGCCCCCTATACCCTCATTCACTATTCCCTACATTAGTCCACTCATACAGTTCACTTGAAGGAGTGAATGAAAACGAGTGAGTGAATTCGGACACTGAGTGCACCGGAAGGACTCATAGTTTGCTTGCCGTTTAATAATCATTTGAAACGGGCAGCTCCAGTAGTAAGACTGAAGGATATATCTTGAACTCTGTCACGGAAATTGTATAAACCCTAATAATCAGCTAATTTTGTACCTTTGTTGTATTACTACGCCGTGGACGAGCGCTTCTAAAATGAATGAATGGATGAGTCCATCTGGTGAGACGTGGGAATTCACTCGGCGCGCGACTCTCGCAGTGCATTCTGGGGATTCTCTAGCCGTTGAGTGTACATCGGTTGTACACTCGTTTTTGCGGTGCATTGTGGGATTGAACGAGTGTACTCGAAAACATCCACTATGGTTTCGAACACCACTTAAAATGGCTGTCCCCTCAAATAGTGCACTATTTGAGGGTATAGGGGGCGATTTCGGATACAGCCTAGGTGTCAATCTTACATACAGCACATAACACAATAAAAACATGGCAACATAAAAAACATGATTTTTGAAAAAAATAAAAAAAACGCAGTTACCTGTTTTTGCAAATAAACTCTTCATTTAAATTAATATAATTGATATTATATATAAATATATTTAATATAAAAACAAAATATTTTACAAAAAAAGTGTGTGTATGTATATAAATATACACAAATACATAATATTTGTGTGTGTGTGCTGTGTATTTTATTTTGGACTTATGATAATGTAAATTTTGCTGTCAAACAGTTAATTGCGATTAATGGTTTGACAGCACTATTTATATTATCATAAGTTTATATTTTTATTTAAAGTATATTAGTTGCACTTGTTTGTTTCCACAGTTTGCACTGATCTTTTAGTGTGGCTTTCATGATTCTGTTGTTGTTGTTTTTTGTTTTGTTTAACATCGTTTTATTTATTTTTTTCAAAGTTTATTTATAAAGCACTTTTAAAAACAAAAAGCGTTTACCAAAGTGCTGTACAAGCATACTGCGTTTAAAACATAATCATAAAAACCTGCTCTCATACGGTGTTAAAAGCCAAAGAGTATAGATGAGTTTTGAGATTAGATTTAAAAACCGAAAGTATTTGGGCCTGCCTAACATGAAGAGTTGTTTTATTTTTTGTTTAGAGTTTTTATTTTATCCTTGTGCTTAGCATAGTTTTTCTTTGTTTGTTTTTTTGCTTTCTTTGTTTTTCTAAAGATACATATTCATTTGTTGGCTCTTAGAAATCTTATTTCCTTGATTCTCGTTCATAAATCCAGATCCTGCTGATATTTCTACAAAAGATGGACCTACTTTTGACCAAAACGCCTCCTGAAGACATCAAGAACAGCGTTCTGCCCATGGTGTACAGAGCGGTGGAAGCCCCCTCTATTCAAATACAGGTGACCACACACTTGTTTGGATGAAAAAAATTAATTTGCTTATCAAGTTGTTTTATTAATGTTTAAATTGATCATCTTCAGTAACTGTTTATTGTTCGATTGATGTATTTTAAGGCACCCCGGTAGCTGAATCATTTATTTCAGTCATTTAGGTATTTTACAGCATAACAACTTTTTGTTCTTTTCCTAAACAGGAACTTTGTCTAAATATCATTCCCACGTTTGCCAATCTAATTGAGTACCCATCCATGAAGAATGCACTTATTCCTCGTATCAAATCTGCTTGTTTAAAGACATCCTCGCTAGCGGTTTGTGTCCTTATTTTTATGATTCCAGTAACATAAGTGAATATCAGTGATCAGTTTGGAAGAGTAGTTATGAGTTTTGTTTTTCTAAAGATTAATTTCTCCTTTTTCAGGTGAGGGTGAACTCTTTGGTGTGCCTAGGCAAGATTCTGGAATACTTGGATAAATGGTTCGTCATTGATGAAATTCTACCATTCCTGCAACAAATTCCATCCAAGGAACCAGCTGTGCTCATGGGCATTCTGGGTAATTAATTTGGCTCAAAAAAACATAAAATCATCATTATATAGAAGCCCTTACTGCATCTTTGTTTAATTATTCCTTATTTGAAATAGAATTTCCAACATTACCTTAATCTACGTTTCATTTAAAGATGATATATATCATGTCACTTTTTAGGCATTTACAAGTGCACTTTCACCCATAAGAAACTGGGTATCCCAAAAGAGCACCTGGCTGGAAAGAGTTTACCTCATCTGGTCTCACTTAGTATTGATAACAACCTTAACCTTAATCAGGTGAGAACACACATTCTCTCTACACACAAACTGTTCTTGTTCATCCACAGAATATGAACTTGATTCAGTGTCACTTCAGATCAGGTGTATAGATTCTGTTCACACATTTTTAAACCGTTTTCTGTCTCTGTGTTTCAGTTTAACTCTTTCATGGCTGTGATCAAGGAAATGTTGAATCGCATGGAGGCGGAGCATAAGACCAAATTAGAGCAGTTGCACATTATGCAGGAGCAGCAAAGGTGCCATTTCAGTTTCTCTGTTCATTGTGTTTTAGGGTTGGGCCGATAGACGATGCTATTGTCCATTGCCGATGAGTGATAGACATCACGATGTTGAGCCGGCATCGCGATTTCCCACCCCCTGCAATCCACCGTATCCTAATACCGTGTTCAGAAAGAAAATGACGCGTACTACGGAACCCCTAAAGGGAATAAATACGAGATGGGAGGAACATATATATATATTTCTCTCGCAGTTTTATCATCGGGTAATAATATTGTATATAAAATTGCGGGCCTCTATTATGCCTGGCATTGAAACTGCTTTTGAATGTACGATCGCTTTTTAGTTTCACTTTCAAAATTCGCGATCGCACATAATTTCACATTCAGTCTTCAAGTTAATGCAGAATCAACATAAAGACAGTTTTTAATATTTTATTTTACTTTTTAATATTTTATTACTATTTGTATTATATTTTTTTTAATGCCGTTATTCTTTGACAGAAGGCGAGTATCATTGATATTACTGATGTCCCTAGGAATCATTTGTTTTTCCTAATATTTAACCATAGACTATAGCCATTCAACATTACAGTATAATTGAGAGCTATCAATTTTAACATTTGCTTTAGACTTTAAAAATAACATCTAGTTTGTTAACTTTAAAACAATCATCACTTAACTCATTATAATAAATATCATATTGTGCCCTTCAGCAATACAGAAATTGATTAAAGTTATCAAACACTAAATTCTAAATTAAAAATAGACGAATCCTTAAAGCTACAAAAGTTATTGATTTCCTCTGTTTTTTGTTCTTTGATTAATAGACATCACAGCAGCTGGGTTATTTGGCTGCTATTACTTTAAGAGCTGCCGCTGCTGAATGTGACGTGGATCTGACATGCATGTTTGTAGTTTCATTCATGCTTTTATTTTAAATGATACAAGCTACAGTATTTAGTAACAGCTGACAGGAAAATTAGTTTTTACTGACATATGGCCTGACAACATCTCATCTGACCGCAGTTCACTAATGTTCTACTGAAGCTCCTCGCCTCCTGTTTTCCGCACTCATTTGACTAGCGCCTAGCTGAGGCAGAGTGGAGTGTGTGTCTGTAAAGTCTCCTGTTTGATGTTAATAAACGCAAGAAAAAGAGACTGAAGCAGCAGTTGTGAACCTTAGCTCCACCCCAGCGTTAACTGCGTTAAATATTGGAAAAATGAATCTCCTGCGTTAACGCTAATTTTTACAGCACTAAATTATAGTCATTTTAACATGGCAAGATCACAACATTGTCCATACAAACAGTTGTTGACGTATGATTAATAAGTATTGTGTCTTTTTCAGGAGTTTAAACATAAACCAGATGAACCAATCAGAGGAGACTAAGAACACACCCAGCCCAGCCACACAAGTCAGAGATGTGAGTAAATACACCTGTTGAATATCCCACAACCAGTCCACAGTTTTGAAATGTTGCCACACCACGAAATTAACTGTAATTGTGTGTTTTTCTTTGCTTTCTAATAGATCGATGAGATCTTTGGTGGCAGTTCAGGAAATGCAGGTGTGAATGGTAAAGAGAACGGTTCCTCATCAACCGTTTCACAACCCTCACGAGTGAGTACATCTTAATCATTTAGAATATTTTGGGATTGCATTGCTTAGCCACATGTTTTTCTTATGAAGCTCAGATGGTTGTTGATGTGGTTGATTTACTAACTGTTGTTTGGGGTAATATTCAGGTGTCTCTCACCCTGGAAGAAAAGCAGCGTTTGGCTAAAGAACAGGAACAGGCTGCCAAACTAAGAAGCCAGCAGCCACTGGCTCCACAGAGTGTCAAAGCAGCCACAACAACACCTCAGGTAACACATACACTGTGCAGAGGTATCATGGGAAACCTATTGTCACTTTCACACATGCAGTTTTGCAGTTAAATTACTAGATTAAATTTTTCGGTGTAAGGTAAAATATCTCATATTTGCACTAGCATTCACTTTGTATTATTTGTCATTGTATCTGTACCGTAAGTGTTGAAGCTGCATGTCACCTCAGAATGTTCCGTCATCTAAAAATAATCATAATAATAATTCTATGAGTTTTATTTTTTTATTAAAATAATTTCACACGTCAGTGTTGCTACTAATTTAATGATTTAAGGATGGCTACATCACTTGTAACAATTAAGAAAAAAGGAATAGAATAATTTCCTTGAAACAGTTGATAAAAGCTGTAAAAAGCTGTTTTTTAAGGCTGGATACACGCACAATTGTTAGCTCGTTCATCATTTAAAAATTTAAAGCTGGCTAAAAGACGGCAGATATCTTATGTTAGAAGTCCTAGCTTGGTGCTTGAACCATTAATGTTAAAATGTTCACTCATTGCATGATTACATGAATACAAAGAGTCCTGTGGACTTGTAATAACATTTTCCCATTTAGAGGTCCCATGTATCACAAAGACTTAATGTGTTACAGCAACCAGTGATAACAGAATCTTTATGGGAAATGGGGTGTCTCATTTTGCTGGTTGAAGAACTATCTTTTTATATTGCTTGACTTTTATAGTTAAACAGCTTGGTTTAATAAATGCTGTAGAAGTATTGTTCAATCTTAGTTCATGTTAACTAATGTTAAGTTATCAACCTTATTGTAAAGTGTTACCAAGTTATTATAAAGTGTTACCGTAAACGTTTATAAATGTACATTGAATTAGAAAAATGAAACCTTTGCTATATGTACAATGATAATAACTATGAAAGTGTGTTATAACTGTAAGTGAACAGTAGGGTTGGGTATCATTCGAATTTTATCAATTCTAATTAGGATTCTGCTTATCGATTGCGATTCTTATCGATTCCAATGTGGTTAAAAAAAATGAAGTCAAACATTTATTCCGTCTCTCTTTGCGAAACATGTAATTGCTGCTGAAAACCATGAACAAAAATCAGCCAGCTACATAAAAAAAAGAGCCGTTTGTGTGCAAAATAGAGCTGCACGATTCCGGATAAATTGAGACTTTTTTTCTTTTTTTTAATGGAGGTTGTAGTTCTCACAATTCTGACGAAAAAGAAATGGAATGGAATTTATGAACGATTCACTGACTCCCTCAAGATTGACTTGTTTCATTATTGGATGAATCCGTGTTTTTGAATGAATCTCTTGAATGAATGATTCAAAGACACGTACATTTTTAACAGCCCCTTTTCACCACCTAAAAAAACAATGCACTCACAGGAATTGATAGGCGGAATTCAATTTTAAATTTTACAACAAGTATTCGATTCCTGATCTTAAGTATCCGATTCTGGAATTGGAATTGATTTTCGATTCCCAACCCTAGTGAAAAGGGTGCATTTTGATTTTGGGACTCATGTACTATAATCTAAAGGACTTATTTTTTTTATATTTCTTTGTATTGCTCAAGGCAAAGGATCTGACCAGGAGTCTTGTGAACAACATGACATCTCTTAACCTCTCTTTGAACTCTGGGACCAGGATGACGATGCCCATCCAGGGCGGCACCATATCCTCTACCTTCCCAGCTGGACCCAGCATGGGTGGAATGGGCACCATGGGCGTCAGCAATGGTTTCAACTCGCCCATGGGATTCCAGACGGGAGGTATGGGAATGGGCATGAGACCCGCTGCTCCAGGCCTCTACGGAGGCATGGCCACTACTACCAGCACTCCAAATTTCAATGCCCTCACCCAGAACCAAAACCAACCCAGCAAGCCAGCAGACATGTCCGCCCTAGACTCCCTCTTCACATCTAGCAAACCCAAAGTCAGCATGAACCAAATGACCCCTAAACCGGCCCCAGGAGCCATTGCACCTTCCCCGTGGCTCGGTCAGTTTGGTACAGGCCAACCGTCCCAGACTGCACCCATGCAGGCGACTCCAATGGGGATGACGGGAGTTCAGGGTGGTTTTGGGATGCAAGCGAACCCGTTCTTCAACCCTCAGAACTTCTCGCAACCTGTGGCCTCTTCAACAATGAACGCTGGGGTGGTGAAGCAAAGCGCTTCAATCAACAACGATCTTAAGGACCTCTTCGGATAAAACATTTGCCTTTTGTTTGCGTTCCCCCTTGTATGGGAATCAAAACGAAACAACATCAGCAGCGACGATGACAGTCAAAATTTGGTTGGATGGTTGAACATGGAAGACATTTTTGAATGACAGTGTTTAAAAGTTATTCTGGTTTTTGACACTTTTTTTTTTTTTTAGCCCTTATCAATGGTGCACTTATCTTCTCGAGTGAATCAAAAGCAAACGGCACCAAACAAACATTGTTTCTATAGAAAGCTTGGGCTCTTCCACCATAAGCTGCTTCTATTGGTGGATTCCTTGCATTCGTTGTATCGTTGGATTTGACACGTGCCCCAGAAGATACAAGAAGAGTAATAAACTCAAGCACTTTTGGTTTCATTTCCTTTTTGTTCACCTCTCGCCTGAATGAGCCGACTTCCTCTACCAGAGCAAACATCATTGATGGCCTCAGGATTTGCTGTTTTGCTGATGGTGTCTCGATCATGCGATAAGTAAAGGAAGAGTTGGTGCAGTCCATAGTTTGGGCCGGAATGAGTGTTTTTATAATTGTGTGTATATAATGTATCATACGGATACATGATCCACTGAGGTAAAATATCTTAAAGGAAGGACACTGTCTTCATACTGTAGATGCACTAAATGTAATGGAGCTAAAAAAAAATATATTAAAAATGTAGGTTTTGAGATTACGTTGGGATATTGTCAGTACTTTAAAACCGAATCCATGAGCTTCATTCATGAAACACCTAGCAGATGTTTTGGGGAATTTCTTGTTTGTTAAACACTCTCTCGGAAAAAGGGTCATATTTTAAAAGACAAACTCAAATGTGCTTAATTATCAATAAATATGCATTGCTGTAATATAATAGTAAAGATTTAGCTCTATACTTAAATACTTTTTTTGCATCAGGATACTGAAAATGATAAATTTTTTCACACGTTACAAAAATGAGGTTTTACATTTTTGTAGTGTGTTAAAACATTTATCAAGAGTTTTTGTTTTGGAAATGAGAATTGCTGGAAAATTAGATTAATTGTCAATGTAGAAAGTTTAAAATAGGGCGTCTTTATGCAAAATATACAATTAGGTTTGGGGATAAAATGCGTTTCCTATAGTTATTTGGATAAATTGCAGCTATAAATGGTCAATTGTAGCATATTGTGTACAGCCAAGTTGTAACAGAAGTATGTGTTTCATGAATGAAGCCTGATTTGTTTCCCTTTCGGTTCTCTGCTGTTACTTTCTACCCTGTGTTTGTTAAATCTGTGTTATATTGTGATGCTGTGTTTCTTGGGAAATTACGGATCATTACATTAGGTCCACTTTTTTTGTTTGTGTGTTGTCATCATATGGGCAGTTTCCTGTTGTGACCAATTGAATTCCTTATCATGTGATTCCATATCATGACCAAACAGACCGCTGCAACACAGCAAATCACCAAAATGTGTATTATTTTGAAGAAAAAACATGAAGTGTACAGTAAATAGAGGTGACTTCCACTTAGGTTTTTTTTAATACTGTTGCAAGTGAATGACTTTCCTGAGGAGAATCTTTATTACCCAGACAGGTTTTATTCAAAGGGAATGCTTATGAATGAGAGGCCTTATGTTGAGAGTTGTGCAATAACAGGTCTGTGGTGGAGATTGTGAAAATAACTTTCTGTACGAGTCTTTCTACATGCAGTTTTCAGATAGTCTCGATTAATGTAGATCAAACATCTGGATTGTTTTAATTAAAAAAAATGTGAACTGGATGGTTGGAAAGATGGTGATTTTGGAATCAAATAAATTGCTTATTTAAAGGGTAATGCCTTTTCACTTCAGTCATTTATTTGTATTGAGCGGTAACTGAATTTATACAATTCATCAGAATTTGACATTGCAAATATTCATTAGTGCATATAATGAAATCTGTCTAGAAAAGTGCATGAAATGTTAAATATGACCCCCCCCCCCCTCCACCCCCCCAATGAAAGTTCAAATTATAAATCTTTTTTGTTTGTTTTTTTACATTTATTATCATAACCAAGACAACTTGTGCAGACATGAATGCTGAAAGCGGTCCTAAAACGTATTGCACAGGAAAAGCAATAATAGTTAATGCATTGAAAAGAAAACAAATATAAAGAATAAAAATATATATTTTCACCATGAGGACAAATTAATAAAGCAATATAGGCACATGGGTTAGCATGGACAAAGTGAACATAATTTTGATATTTGGTATCACATTTTCTGAGAATGGCCAGCAGACATGGTGTGAACTGGCATCCTGAGATCATTCATACAAACTAAAGCTACAAGTAGGTGAGGTCTTATTGCTAAAGGCGGCGTACAGATCTCGTGGTGTTAGTGGACAGGTTGGTCTGGGTCATGTCTGCAACAAAACACAAGTGACTTAAACGTTTGTACTAAATAACGTGTATTTCTGTTAGTCTGTGCATTCACATACCTGAGAAGTCTAGCTCATAGCTGAATCTGCCCGCTCTGAAACTCATTGTCCCAGTGGAGTCCTGCTGGTACTGCGCTTCAATATCTTGACTTGACACACTGCAACATCCCCGAGAACCACCCTACACAAAGACAAAGTCCAAGTTTCTGAAGGTGTGACTGACGTAGTGTTGTTGCACAAGAATACAGCATGAAAGCCACATTAGACATTTTTGTAAACCGCTGTATATTTTTCTGAATAAATCACCTGGATACAGATATAGAATTAATTAGCTAGCAAGATACCCATAAGACCACTTAACAACTTCTGCAACCATCATTTAAAATATAATGTATATAAACATTTTTGTCAGGGTTTATTTACTTTAATATAGTCCTTCCATTGGCCATCCATGTCTTTGAACTGCCAGTGAGCTTGTGACGTTGTACTGTGATAAGAGAACAGCATTTATTTGAATGCACACATAACATCAATAATACATTATTTTATTTTATTTTACCGAAGCAATCCATTTTATGACAATATTTGGAGACTTTCTTAACTACGAAATGCATGGAAGCTTATTTCCACCATGGAATACAAATATAAATGCAATTGCATGGAATGCAAATTTTAATCTCACATTCAGGCCTTTTTTTTTTTTTTGTTATATCTCACAGTTCTGAATTGTTTCTATGAAATCTGAGTTTACATCTTAATTCTGTTTTCCCCAAACATTTTTAAACACCTGACCTCATTGCATACAAATGCAGAATTCTAAGAAAAAGTAAGAATTGTGAGATATAAACTTGCAATTCTAAGAAAAAAAGTCAAAATTGTAAAATAATAGGTGTTACTAATATATATAGGTGTGTGTGTGTGTGTATATACACACATTAATACCTGTTTGTTGGCTGGATTCCACTGGCAGTTCTCCTGACAGCTCTTTTTGTACCATATTTATTGTTCACTTGATACATTCCTGTAAACATGAAGTTGTGACATAAAGACTATAAATGTGACCCTGGAGCACAAAACCAGTCTTAAGTCGCTGGGGTATATTTGTAGCAATTGCCAAAAATACATTGTATGGGTCAAAATAGTTGATTTTTCTTTTATGCCAAAAATCATTAGGATATTAAGTAAAGATCATGTTCCATGAAGATATTTTGTGAATGTCCTACTGTAAATATATCAAAACTTAGTAATATGCATTGCTAAGAACTTCATTTGGACAACTCTAAAGGCGATTTTCTCAATATTTAGATTTTTTTGCCCCCTTAGAATCACTTCTACATCTGAATATTTTGATTATGTCTTATTGTATCTTACCGCTAAAGTAAAGACTGTAAGAGAATCGTCTGACTGTGAATGAAACTTGGCACTGTGGGTTAAGCTGATACAACCTCTCGATTTCTGCACTATCCAGCGAGCATCCCTGTAGACACACAAAAGAAGTCCAATGAACTGTTTGGTTAAACGTCAAGTTCACGTTAACTTTCAGTTGATAGAATAAGAAGAATTGGATGTTTTAAAGGGATAGTTCACCCAAAAATGAAAATTCTGTCATTAATTACCCTCATGTCGTTCCAAACCTGTAAGACCTTCGTTTATCTTCGGAACACAAATTAAGATATTTTTGACGCATTCCGAGAGCTCTCTGACCTTCCCATAGACAGCAAGGATATAACCATGATCAACGCACAAAAACGTAGCATAGAGATCCTTAAAATAGTCCATGTGACATCAGTGGTTCAACCGTAATTTGATGAAGCTATGAGAATACTTTTTGTGCGCAAAGAAAACAGAAATAACGACTTTATTCAACAATTCGTCTCCTCCGCATCACCCTATAGCACCATTTTGGAGAGTATCACATACATAAACAATGTATGCTGTTCTGTGTCAGCAGCACCATATGCAGATACGCTGTTTACGTTGTTTACGCTTTGTTACGCTGAACCTTGATCATGTTAGGATCCTTGCTGTATATGGGAGGGTCAGAGAGCTCTCGGAATGCATCAAAAAAATATCTTAATTTGTGTTCCTCACTGGTCTCACGGGTTTGGAACGACATGAGGGTGAGTAATTAATGACACAATTTTCATTTTTGGGAGAACTATCCCTTTAACAAGTTGTGGGAAAGTCGTGAGGGAAGTCTTGGCCTAATGGTTAGACTGAGTCGGACTCGTAAACCAAAGGTTGCGGGTTCGAGTCTTGGGCCGGTAGGGATTGTAGGTGGGGGGAGTGAATGTCCAGCGCTCTCTCCACCCTCAATACCACGACTGAGGTGCCCTTGAGCAAGGCACCGAACCCCAAACTGCTCCCCGGGCGCCGCAGCATTAATGACTGCCCACTGCTCCGGGTGTGTGTTCACGGTGTGTGTGTGTGTTCACTGCTGTGTGTGTGCTGGGTTACTTCACTTTCACTTAACATGTTGTTAGGTTGAGTATAGACACTAGAACTCACTGGTTTCTGGTACTCGGTCCAAATCCCCTCATCACCCATAAACTCCCAGATGTAATGAGAGGAAGAATTTGAAGGGTTTGCAGAGGGAGATGCCAGAGTTGGTAAACTACACGTGATAAAAAGAAAGCAAAGGCTTTGGTGTTTGTTGACAAAAACAGTTTTAAAGATATAGGCAATTCTTCATGAAAAATTAGATGAAGGAACTTCTATAAATTGTTGATTAAAACATAAAAATAATTAATACAGTTGATTAAACACGTACATAATTATTGTTAATTTGGTTAACTTCTTAAAGAGTGTAAACTGTGTTACAACATGACTTCGCAAAACCATTCTAACATAAATTATTGCTTTCAATGCAATGATTTACATGAGAATGAATTTACAAACAATTTACACTGTAATTCATTCTGCTGTTTTGTGAATAAAGCCAAACCAGAGGCAATAAGGCACAGCTTGAAGTACTAAAGCAATACCTGATTTGATTACTGCTGTTGTCCGTTACCACTTCATTGAATCTTGGCCGCCGTCTTACTTTCCTCAACATGTATGTGGACAGATTGGTTTGAGTCATAGCTACAACATTCCAAAAAACACATAAAAACTATTTCTTACGCAGGAAGTTGGTGGTTCTTAATTTCAAGAGAAATACACTAAAAGCCATGAAGGTCAGTCTAATTTGTCTACTTACCAGTGAAGTCCACCTTGTAAGTTATGCTTCCTACAGTAAACTGGACGGAGCCTGTTGGGTTTCTGTTGTACTGCTGCTCTATAAAATCACTTCTAATCGAAGATGACCTCCCACCTGATCCCTACCCAAAAAAGAGAATAAAGGGTTGTAAATAGACTATATTTGCTTTATGCTGGTTTAGTTGGCAGAGGTTTCTAGAACCACTTACATGAGATCCATATTCGCACCAGTGATGGTTATCTTTGTAGTACCAGCCTATTACTTCTTTCTGGTTAGGAGACAGCAGCGTATTACGCCGTACACCGAAGTTAACAAGGGGTCCGTCGACTGTCATTTCATCAAAGTCAATATAGACAGGCCTGTGCAGTGAATGGAAAAGGCTATTTAATATTTAATAATATATTCTTAATTTATCTGGTTGTGTATGATGATGATAATAATGCTTAATACTTATTAAAATACTCATAAGATTATGTAATGAATTTGTTGAAGACCAGCTTACCCCATGTTAAGGTTGATGGTGATCCCATTTGCCCCTGGCTGACAGTAATGGGCTTCAATGACAAAGTCATTAAGGATAGAAACCCACTGTTGTCCTTTAAAAAGCTGCCACTGGAAGTGATTACCTGAGGCTTTAAATGAATGGATGAATGACTGACTGAATGGATGAATGCAATGAAAATGAGCAATTAGTCAATCGCTTGGTATGGAAACTACTTTGGGAATGTGAAACCTTTGGGTAAACTGAAACCAACAAAAAACGTACCTGTTGCCATGTTGTTAGATAATGCTGTTACTTCTCCCTGAAGTGTTCTTCTTGGTTTTTTAACGGCGGCTGGCAGCCAACATAAATAGGTGCATTACCGCCACTCCCTGAAGTGAGATTTTAATATGACATTGAAACTTTTATTGTTCTGTTATATAAATATTACTCATAATCTCAGTAAAGCAGCATTGGGGAAAGCTATTTTTAAAAGTAATGCATTACAAGATTGCTTTACTCCATAAAAAAGTAACTAATTGCATTACTTCGTTACATTTTATGGAAAGTAATGCATTACATTACTTTTGCATTACTTTTTGTTACCTGGGCTGGGCTTGCTTATTTATTTTTTTAATAACAAGAAACCCAAAAGTTATATTTTTGTCAAATGTACCCAGCAAACAATGGCGGTCCACCAGCGTTTTTTGGGCGGCACAAATTCAGCGGGTTAACAAGGTCGGACCACCGTCGGTACACCAGGGTCTGTCCTGTGTTCTAATGAGCTCTTACATGACATCTTTGTTTTATAATATATTTTAAATTTATTTTGAACATTACATTTTTACAGTACTAGAGTTCAAATGAATCTGAAGCACTGAATAAAAATAGTGAGAGTTATAATGAACTATTATTGTTCTGTATAAAAATACTGGAAGCATGTTTTTAAATTAAATAAATAGTTTGAATGATCATAAAAACAACAGTACAAAATCTTATAAAAATAACAATAAAATAAAAATAAAAGTGCTACTTTGCCCCACTGTCACGTGCGGTTTCCAGTTTACACCTATGTATGAATGGGTCATAGAGCTACAAAACGATTAAAATTCAAAATTTTATAAATTTAAATTTTTTAGTTGTTTATGTTTATTTAAATGCTGCGTGACTGTGACGTGTTTTGATGGACGTCAGAGCTGCAGCGGAGGGAGTTACCATGGAAACGGGCACAACTCTCCAACTGACAGCTGCAACACTCCGTCTCTCGCTGCTGTTTTCACCGTTTTCAGGTGAGTTTAGTCCATAAAATCACACAAATATTACACACAACTGTTCCTGGCACTTTTCTTACTAGTAATTGACACGCTTCTGTTGAATTTTAAGGTCATAAAGACAGTTTAGTGTCTTCGAAAAAGTCCGTTAGCATCTGTTTTCAGACAAGGTATGCTAACTCTGTATATTGAGCTCAGATTTAGCAACGTTTTGACTTTATCACATGTTTATGTGTAGATGGGAAGTTTTAATAGCTTTGTAAAGGTTTTTTCAATCGGTTACTGGAATTAGACGAATTTATTTAGCCTAAAATATGGGCTGTAACTTTCCTGTTAGTCGGTGACGTCACTTAAAGGAGCGTGAATTAACTGAATTTAATTAAAATGTGATTTGATATTTTATGGCAAACTATTATTGATAATTGTTCTGTGGTTTCAGGAGTAACACTTCTGCAACAGATTAGATGCTCCAAGATAACTCTATTTCTGAAGGAAGCTGCTGACAGATGTGGGAAACAGGTAATATTAAGCTTAGAAAGCTCATTAAATATTTTCATTTTTCATTACATATTTGCATGTATCACGCTGCATTTGTTACACTTCTTTATTAAAGTTATTTTAAGGTTTTGACATCCAAACATGAGTGAGTGATGTTAAAATGTATTTTATTTCTGTGATCAGAGCTGGATTCTCGGCCTCATTACCAGTCCAATAGCCACACACACAAAATAATAATTATATAAATTATTTAAATGTATATTTGTATGATGTGATATATTAGAAAATCTGTGAAAAATATATGTTGTCACCATCACCATATGACCTCTCTGCCTGTCAGCACGTCTCAATTTCAGCTGAGGGGCAGAGAGAAATCGTCTTTGTAGAATTTAGTCAAATGCTGATTCAAGATATAAATATATTCAAGATGTGACATAAAATTTAGCCAATCAGCGTCCTCAAATCTTAACTGAAATGGGTGATTTTTCTGTCGCCCCAAGCTGCTAAAATCAAGGCTGGTCTGTAGTAATTTTCAATTATGTGACAATGGCGGACTCAGGTGTTAGTAATTCCGGACACGAACTTAACTCTGTACAATCTCTACTCCAATGTCCGTTTGAGAGGAGAACTTTGGCAGAAAAACTGAAGGTAAAGGAGCTGGGTCCAGATCTGCCTGACCTCTTAATCAGACAGCAGACAAGCGAAAAAGGGAAGAAGTACATGCGAAGCTACTCTTCCCGTTGGTACACCAAAAAGGCCTGGCTATGTGGATGTGTCTCTGCATCTCTGCTAATGCCTTATTTTGTTTCCCGTGCTTGCTGTTTAAAGCAACTGGGGCAGATCCAGCATGGACAGTTGCGGGAGTGAGAGATATGAAGAAAACACGAGAACTCCAGCACACATGGATAGTTCCGTCAAACTAGCCATTTTGGGAAGAGTGAGCAAACATCGCTACTCAGTTAGACGACGGCCACAGGATTGCGATAAGAAAACACAATGAGGAGGTGGATAAAAACAGATATATTTTTATCCAAGATAATTGATTGTGTTAAGTTTAGTGGGGCTTTTGAGTTGGCCTTGCGTGGGCTCGATGAGACTGACTCGTCAGACAACCCTGGCATTTTTAGGGGTTTAGTGGATTTTGTTGCCTCGCTAGACAATATGCTAGAGGAGCACCGTATGTCAGTGGCTCAGTTTGATGCTTTGCTAGTGATACTAGAGCCACATATTAAAAAGAAGACCACCAATTTCTGTGAACTCAGTGTGCAAGGATCTATATACTAGGCATGGGACGATAATCGGTTTCAAGGTATACCGTGGTTTGGAAAAGTCACGGTTTCAAAAACACTCAAATATTTGATTATACCATTTCTGCGGTATGCACAGTTTTTTTACACGTTGTCAAAGACAGAAAGTGCAGGACTATGGAGCGATTTTTGTGCCAATATTTATCAAACAAATCCAGTGTTTTGCAAATAAACACAATCTGCTTTGCAAAGAAAAACTCGACTTTCAAACAAACGCAAAGTGATTTTCAAATACAAAACTCTTTGAGAGAAAGTGCAGAGGTATGGACAAATATATGTATTGTGTTACAACTGTGAGACTCATTTGCCTTTTTATGAGGAAACTTGGCTTGATTTTCTCACACGTGTGCGGGCTGATTTTCTCACATGAGTGCGGGCAGATTTTCTCACATGTGCAATTGAGCAACTTTCTTTTCCAAAACAGCAGATGGCGCTGTTAGTCAATTTATGCTAGTCTCCCAAGACCTGAAACACCTCTTTACCTTTTCAGACCAATATGAGTGGGGAACAGGTGAGTTTCTGTCTTACTAGATCTATAATTAACCATTTAGATGTTTTCACAAAGCGACCCTACTACAATGTCAGTGAAATTCACAACAAGTGCTGTAAAGTTGTTAACATGATTGATTAGTTCAAAAATCAGAGGTGACCTGGCTAAACATTTAACTAGGTAAAAACTGATCCATTCTCCGTACCTCTTATCCTCTGTTGGATCGCGGGATATAGAATATACAGATATATACATACACTCACCTAAAGGATTATTAGGAACACCATACTAATACTGTGTTTGACCCCCTTTCGCCTTCAGAACTGCCTTAATTCTACGTGGCATTGATTCAACAAGGTGCTGAAAGCATTCTTTAGAAATGTTGGCCCATATTGATAGGATAGCATCTTGCAGTTGATGGAGATTTGTGGGATGCACATCCAGGGCACGAAGCTCCCGTTCCACCACATCCCAAAGATGCTCTATTGGGTTGAGATCTGGTGACTGTGGGGGCCATTTTAGTACAGTGAACTCATTGTCATGTTCAAGAAACCAATTTGAAATGATTCAAGCTTTGTGACATGGTGCATTATCCTGCTGGAAGTAGCATCAGAGGATGGGTACATGGTGGTCATAAAGGGATGGACATGGTCAGAAACAATGCTCAGGTAGGCCGTGGCATTTAAACGATGCCCAATTGGCACTAAGGGGCCTAAAATGTGCCAAGAAAACATCCCCCACACCATTACACCACCACCACCAGCCTGCACAGTGGTAACAAGGCATGATGGATCCATGTTCTCATTCTGTTTACGCCAAATTCTGACTCTACCATCTGAATGTCTCAACAGAAATCGAGACTCATCAGACCAGGCAACATTTTTCCAGTCTTCAACCGTCCAATTTTGGTGAGGTCGTGCAAATTGTAGCCTCTTTTTCCTATTTGTAGTGGAGATGAGTGGTACCCGGTGGGGTCTTCTGCTGTTGTAGCCCATCCGCCTCAAGGTTGTGCGTGTTGTGGCTTCACAAATGCTTTGATGCATACCTCGGTTGTAACGAGTGGTTATTTCAGTCAATGTTGCTCTTCTATCAGCTTGAATCAGTCGGCCCATTCTCCTCTGACCTCTAGCATCAACAAGGCATTTTCGCCCACAGGACTGCCGCATACTGGATGTTTTTCCCTTTTCACACCATTCTTTGTAAACCCTAGAAATGGTTGTGCGTGAAAATCCCAGTAACTGAGCAGATTGTGAAATACTCAGACCGGCCCGTCTGGCACCAACAACCATGCCACGCTCAAAATTGCTTAAATCACCTTTCTTTCCCATTCTGACATTCAGTTTGGAGTTCAGGAGATTGTCTTGACCAGGACCACACCCCTAAATGCATTGAAGCAACTGCCATGTGATTGGTTGATTAGATAATTGCATTAATGAGAAATTGAACAGGTGTTCCTAATAATCCTTTAGGTGAGTGTATATATTGATACAATTGTTCAACATTCAAAGCAATGCAGGGGTATAACAATATATCGTGACACAATATATTGTAATACTAAAATGCAAATGTATAGTGGATAGCGACAATATTGTGTACCAAAAATGATGAAATTTTGAATTTTATTTTTACGTTAGGTCAAGTAAGATTTATTGTCTTTCTGCTATATATGTTGAAACATAGCCTACAGTGGAGAGAAATGCTGTAGGCTACCTCTGCAGTAAAAGTTTAAACAAGTATAAAACTACACATAGACAACCTACTGAAAGGAGTAGGCTAAACTAATTATACAAATAGGCTACTATAATCAAACTAGTTTAAGTTCAGGTAAGCTTTATTGTGATTCAGCTATATAAATGTACCAAAATATAATCTAAACATTAATGTCCCTTATGAAAATTAGCCATGGTTTTACTAAATAAATACCATGGTATTTGTAGTAAAGCTGCCTATATTGAAATGGTAACCTGCAAAAAAAACATGGTTACCACACTTTTACAATAGTAAAAACTATTTTAATTTTCATAAGGGATATCATAGTTTATCATATTTATGTTTATATTTAGTAATATACATGCCTTGTACAACATTTCAAACTAAAAGTGGCCTGTAAGGAGATATTTCATTTTTCAACCAATATACCAGCAGATTTTATTCTGACAATAGCCTGTTTGGAAAAATTCTACTAAAATGATGTAGCTTTTTATGGTCGAGCAACATTTTAACTCGTGAAGTTAAGAATAAAAGGCTACCGTCAGGAATTATATTAGTGGCTCTTTAAAATGCAAACGTTCGTAATCTGAGTCACTGCTAGAAGAGTCCTCGCTGTCCAGAGTGTGTCTTCACCCGTGTAGCACGCTGTTTATTAAACCACTGGTTATTAAAATGCTGAATTTAGTATTATATCAGCGTGATCCTATCACTTGATCCTTCTCCCCAATTGACATGACAAGAGTGACACCAGAAAATAAATATTCATCATTTTGCTTAGCTAAAAAATACGTAATTATTTTAGACAAATGATTGCACAGTTACATCATTTAAAAAAAAAAGTTTTAGATATTGCACTAAATAATGTGATTTGTTTTCATTTTTTAATTAATAATTAATGACCTCTTGGGTATCAGATATTACTATATCTGATACTAAATTAAATTGTCTAAGCTTTCATTTTTGGTATCTCACAATATTGTTGCTATCTATTATACACTTGCATCGTTTTGAATATTGAACAATTGTATCAATATATATCAATATATATGTATATATATATGTATATTCTATATCCCGCGATCCAACAGAGGATAAGAGGTACGGAGAATGGATCAGTTTTTACCTAGTTAAATGTTTAGCCAGGTCACCTCTGATTTTTGAACTAATCAATCATGTTAACAACTTTACAGCACTTGTTGTGAATTTCACTGACACTGTAGTAGGGTCGCTTTGTGAAAACATCTAAATGGTTAATTATAGATCTAGTAAGACAGAAACTCACCTGTTCCCCACTCATATTGGTCTGAAAAGGTAAAGAGGTGTTTCAGGTCTCGGGAGACTAGCGTAAATTGACCAACAGCGCCATCTGCTGTTTTTGGAAAAGAAAGTTGCTCAATTAATTGCACATGTGAGAAAATCAGCCCGCACTCCTGTGAGAAAATCAAGCCAAGTTTCCTCATAAAAAGGCAAATGAGTCTCACAGTTGTAACACAATACATATATTTGTCCATACCTCTGCACTTTCTCTCAAAGAGTTTTGTATTTGAAAATCACTTTGCGTTTGTTTGAAAGTCGAGTTTTTCTTTGCAAAGCAGATTGTGTTTATTTGCAAAACACTGGATTTGTTTGATAAATATTGGCACAAAAAGTGTGCAGCGAAGAGCGTAACGAGTCACACGGCCCCGTACCTCACCGATCCAAATTTAATCGGGAAAGGTGAACATTCCTGCATTATAACTTGGACTGAAAGATGAATGTGTAGAAAGTGAACATATCTCCAAAAACCTTGGTGAGCTACAGGTTTAATGACTGCTTTTTTAATAATTTTTTATAATAATTTTTTTTTTTTAATTTTACAGAAATTGTTTTGATTATGGTTTTGATTATTGAGCTGCAGGTTTAGGCTCACTTCCAGAGTAATAATAAAAAGTGACTGAATTTTTATTTTTTTTTCATTTAAAGGATTTCTTTTTCTTAATTTATAATAATTCATGTTTTGATTATTGTTGAGCTGCAGGTTTAGGCTCACTTAAGTGACTGCACTTAATTTAATTAAGAATAATTATTTAGCTTGACATGTTTATTGTTCCAAAATGTTCTATATGTTTCTTAACAATAATTGTTTTCTACCCATACATTTAAAAATATTCTATTATATTTTAGACCCATTTTTGCCCATGCCTACTATATACTGCTGCTAGATGAAGTGGATGAACTTGACAATCGCCTTTCTGGATTTTGGCTTTCGCTTGTACGGTGGCTCTGAACTGTCAAAACACCTCTCAAAATGCCTGCTACGGATGCAAAAATGCAGAAAATCGGACGAAAGTTTCGGAGGCATTGTTCAAACGTGATTGGCACAACGTGAGGTCGTATTTATTTTTTAACATGCAAAAATTTCAGATGAAAATTTCGGACTCAGTGTGCAGTGACCTTTACTCTTAAACTCTCGAATAGCCTTCTGATTATGTTTGGAGCTCAGACACACTCTCTCTGTTTAAATCTAGATTAAAAATACATCTTTTTAGTCAAGCATTCACATAACACATCTCATAACCTTGTACTCTAGTAATAAATGCATGATCGTCTTTTGCCTGAAATAATATGAACAGCATCTATGCTAATCCTTTTCCTTTTGTTTTCCTGTCTATCTCTCAGGTTGCCCATCCCAATGGTACTACATCTTGGATCCAGCCTCACTTGTGGTGACTTCAGATGATGCCAACACTCATGAAGACTCCAGATGATGGCAACTAAAGATGAACATACCAACCTGACAAATATTATGTATTGTAATCATTGCCTTAAAGCATACGTTGACTGATTTTCAACCCACTTTATATTGTTACTATGATGGTAATATATGTGAACGAACAATGTTTAATCTTTCTCTAAACCAAATAATGTTTTGCATTATCTGGATATTGTTTATTTACATATTACAGACTTTGTGACAGTATGAAGTGGATTTAAATTCACCAAACTTACCCTTTAATGTTTGTCTGTTTAACTGAACATGACTTTGAACACATAACTTGTATTATCTTAGAGTTATTGACATATGGACGTTAATTTGTTGCCAGAAGATGCTCCCCTTTCAGTCACAGTCACCACAGCCATTGTTTATTATTATTGTAACCTTGAAATATGCATTTTCTAAAGCAGCTTTGATTGTGAAAAGCCTTGTACCCTTACAACAGCTAACCATGTTTTTACTATGGTAAAACTAGTAACCATAACTGTAGTAACTAGGTTTTTTTTTTTTCTCAAAGGTTTTGATATCACGGTTCTACTATAGTAATATTTTAGTAAGGCTGGAGTAAAACTGTGGTAACCATAGTGTTTGAAGCCATGGTAAAGTTTAGGTTCACTACTATGCTGTAATAAGACCATGAATTTACTATAACAATCATAGTTAACCCATGGTTAATTTTGTGGTTGACTTTTGTATACGGACATATGTGAACTGAAAGTCACATTGGATAAAACCATCTGATAAATATACTGTAAATGCATTTGTATGTTTAATCTGTTCACTGAAAATAAATTTGCAAATTGCGATTTTACATTGTTTTTGATCCATTATTGTGTGCAAGGACATTTTGGTTAGCGTAATTGAACTGATTATGAACCGTGGACCGCCAGCATACAGCAATTATAAACCAGCAGAAAAGCGGCGGCTGCCACTGGAATAATGAGGAGCAAAACGCCGGGCCGCCAGTGGCCCGCTGGTCTTATGTTAGCTGGGGTAAAGGCCCTTTCACAATAAAAGTGAAATTAATAAGCCTCAGGCTGAAGAAAGTGCCTGCCTTTGCACCTCACCAGTGAATAAATGGGAAAACAATTTGAAAATTTAAAAGTAATTTGTTACTTTATAGGTTACTTGAAAAAGTAATCTGATTACGTAATTGTAATGCGTCTCCAGAGCACTGGAGCAGAGAAAAATGGCATACTGGATCAAACTGAATCGATCTACAATCACACGATTCAAAAAGGTAAATTACTGTAGAATAATTGTGTCACAGATAACAGCTGACTTCATATTTAAGGTCATAATTCATCTAAACAAAGAGACGACATACCTTTGCGTGACATGTCAGGCGAACTTTACCTTATGAAACGTTTCCTGTTTCCAGTTTGACTAAAGTACATTTTTGTAAGATTTTAAACGTTATATCAGATAACGTGTTAAAGTATAAGTTCCAACTCAAGCTAAATTAGCCTAATACAATTTAAAATATGCTGGAATATCCTCTCGGAAATGTAAGTGTAAACAGGGTTGACTTATTTACCTGAACATGAGAAGCTTTGAGCTCATAAGTGCTTCATGAAATGCAATGATATTTCGACATAACGTTACCAGTTTCAATTAGCAGTTATTTACCACATAAAGACGGCTGACATTTTAGCCACTGACAAAACCATTTTAGCTGTTATTGGACGATTTCAGACCTGTAATGTCGTGAAATTATTCTTGTAAAACACATTAATGATTAGTCTACTTACCAAATATCGTTCCTAGACACTGGAATACATTGATAGCGCGTTAAAAACCTAAAAAACGTATTTGTCAGATACACGTTTTGCTGGGACAGAAGTTAAAGTGCTTCACAAATGAGCCGCTGAACCAGTTTCGGTTTCTTTTCATACTCTTGCTGACTCTTCATATTTGTTATTTCCAAAACAAGCTTCACTACGAATGATCAATGTGAACAAACCGGATGCCTATGCGTTGTAGTAGGCAATAAAAAAAAAAAAAAAAAATCAGAGCCTAAAGTGTTAAATTCCCGTTTTGCTCTTATGTGAATATATTATTGGGTGTGTCTTCAACCTTGGGGCACTTTTATAGCATATATTCTACTACGTAGGTCTATTGGAATATATTATAGCTACCATTTAATATTCTTTTTGAGAAAAGTATTTGTGTCTATTGTTCAAAAATTACCAGCACACCCAATAGCCTAATGTTTTTAGTGTAAGCCTACTTGTTTACCAAAAACAAAACAGTGAACATGCCTGAACTATAAGATATTTTGGAGGGGGGAACAAAAATCAAGGTTGATATTACTCGTAAATGTTTTTTTTTTCTTGTCCAATCAAGTTGTAATTTTGTTAGTTACTGAAATTAACAACTATATATATATATATGTTTAGTTTATTTACAGGGGCAATGCACATTAATAAACATAAATGTAAACGTGCCAGAATTAGCCCAAAAGGCTATTTTTTATCTGTAGACCCTTGACAGAATGTTAAAGGTCATCCTAAAAACAGAGCCAGAGCATCACACGTATACACATCATATGGAGAGAAAAGAGAAAAATTACAAAAAAATTCACACACAGAGAAATCACTACTAAAATACAAAATATACGTGAATTATCTAAAACAAAGTAAACATGAGAAAAAGGAAAGAGAGAGAGAAAGATGGCAGCAGAAGAGAGCAACTTAGCCAAGAGCAATTAGTACAAAGAAGTCTATTGTCAAGAAAACAATACTAATGTTGACAGTGCTGAGTTGTCAGGAACCATTTTTTAAGATGAGACTGAAAATATATATATTGCCTATAGTTAATAATTTTACATATTATACATGCAATGCATACATTTAGAAAATATTTATCACCAAATGCTGTTAGACACCATAACTTAATGTGTGATTAAAATTATGTGGTTGGAATTCATTAAAATACTCTGTTTCTTCGCACAATAATTACATTTCTACACTGTCAAATTCCATGCAAGTTAAATAACTATAATTTTATTTATTTTTATTACATAAAAAGGCATCCATATGATACTACAGACTTTTTCATAGCATGCTGTTACTTCTAAGTAAACAGTTCAGTTTGTACTTAAAACTCACAGTAAAAACAGCTTCACCCAAATTATTTTTTATCATAATTTATTAATTTGATGCAACATTGATTTGATTGTACATTTTGCCAATTGTAAAGTAAACATGCTGCATTGTATATTGGATAATATTGTAGATTGTATTGCACATTGCTCAATATTCACACAGTATTACCGTGTATAAGTCCTGATTTTGTTATTATTATTTTTTTTATCCTTTGAGCACCTCTCTGAATATTTAAATGCTAGAGATGGAAAATGAAACTGTCCAGCTGGAAAAACGTTCAGGAGCAGTCTGTAAACATTGGTTCTCAGGCAGTTTCCAACAGGCACTTAATTGTAAATTACTGTAAAATGAAGCGGTATAATGTTTGTATTGTTATGGCACATTGGCTAGTAAGAGTAATTATAGAATAACCAAAAGTGATAGCTTTTAAAATATATAATTCTTTAAGGTAAATAGAAAACAAAATATATGCTTCAGGTTTCTTCAGACATGTGTCTCATTAACTTAATTTAAATAATTCATATTACCTTAACATTTGTCAAAATACCTGAATAAAGTCTTTGGGTTTCTATTTCTCACAGGCAGTTTACCAAATAATACAATAATTCCAGATGATTAAACATTGAAAATCATAATCACTAACATTCATTCCAGTCAAAATCACTTAACGTTTTGTTTACTTCCACCTCAGATTCAACATCTTCTGCAAGACCTTGAGCATCCTTATTACTTTCACACACGTCTGATCTTGCGTTCGGCCTTTGTTTTCTGGTTAACTTGACTCATCTCTGAATGAAAGGAAAGAGACAAAACAGCATCTTTTATCATATTCAAATAACCATAATGCATTTTAAAGTCAAGTCGAGATTGAGTCATGTTCATTAACCCAAAGATCATGTGGCACCTTATATTGGAGGCTGAAAGAGACATTTGATACATTTTGCTGATACAATATTTTTTCTGACATACTTGCAAAATCCAGAGTGTAACTGTCACCATTCACAGTGAAATTCATGGTTGCTTGGTTTTGTTGGTAACACTTCTCAATGTCAGCACTTGAGACTGAACAACTTCCCTGTTGAAAAACAATATCAAGATCAATGACAATGATTTTAATCTCTCTGTGGCCATAAATACAGTAGTCAGTGTCACGAATTAAGGGATAATGTGCATTCAGTCCATAATTATCACAAACTAAACCCTTACAGGGTGATCAGGTTTGGTATTGTATCTCCCTGAAGGCTTTATATTATAGTAATTACCGGTTGAATGTTCACTATCTCGATTATTACACTGCTATCAAAAACTGGAGTTCAAATTTCCATACATAACATTTGATACATAATATTTGTATTTTGTAACAATTATTGCATTATTTGTATTGTACCCTATCTTCAAAATTAAAAAATAAATAGTTGTTTCCTCGTTTCAAAAGACGTCACTGATTCAATTCAATTCCAACCATCTAGTACGTACATGTAGTACATTAATATTACTCCATATTTAAATATAATTACACCATAACAGGGACACCTTAAAGTAAAGTAACCAAAATGTGAAACACCAGCCTAAACTTGTTTGCTGATCTTAGATGGTCTCCGATTCTGGTCAAGCTGGTCTGTTAGCTGGTTTTAGAGAGGTTTTGAGTAACTTACAGCTGGTAGCTAAACACCAGATTGGTCCTAGTGTTATTTTAGTATCAAATTATCAGTTATTTTTCTATTTTTTTATGTTTTAGTAATTTTTCTGGCTTTTTGTATGCGTTTTTATTGATTTATGGTTTAATGTTTGGTTTTAGTTATTTTAGGAAGTCAATTATTATTTTTTTCTTTTCCAAGTAACAATTAAAACAAACAAACAAACAAAAATATTTGAAATATTAAATATGCATTCAAAGCCCTTATTAACATGTCCAAAAAAAGCATTCTGCATTTGTGAAAGAGAGATAGAAAAAGAAAGAAAGAAAGAAAGAAAGAAAGAAAAAGAAAAAGTTTTACCGTGTTCATGAAGGTGTGCCACTGATTTCTCCCTTTAAACTGCCACTCTGAAGTTTTATTTGTTGAAGGGCTCAAGTTTTTGAAGTTTTTTATTAATTGGGAGGTTATTCCATCGAATCTGTTCAGTGAACACATTAGTAGTGCTGGTTATATATGTGTGTGTGTGTGACCTCAGTGTATTTGAAATGACTAAATGGTGAAAAGTAGCCATTTTATATACAAACCCGATTCCAAAAAAGTTGGGACACTGTACAAATTACGAATAAAAAAGGAATGCAATAATTTACAAATCTTATAAACTTATATTTTATTCACAATAGAATATAGATAACATACCAAATGTTGAAAGTGAGACATTTTGAAATGTCATGCCAAATATTGGCTCATTTTGGATTTCATGAGAGCTACACATTCCAAAAAAGTTGGGACAGGTAGCAATAAGAGGCCGGAAAAGTTAAATGTACATATAAGGAACAGCTGGAGGACCAATTTGCAACTTATTAGGTCAATTGGCAACATGATTGGGTATAAAAAGAGCCTCTCAGAGTGGCAGTGTCTCTCAGATGGCAAGAGGATCACCAATTCCCCCAATGCTGCAGCGAAAAATAGTGGAGCAATATCAGAAAGGAGTTTCTCAGAGAAAAATTGCAAAGAGTTTGAAGTTATCATCATCTACAGTGCATAATATCATCCAAAGATTCAGAGAATCTGGAACAATCTCTGTGCGTAAGGGTCAAGGCCGGAAAACCATACTGGATGCCCGTGATCTTCGGGCCCTTAGACGGCACTGCATCACATACAGGAATGCTACTGTAATGGAAATCACAACATGGGCTCAGGAATACTTCCAGAAAACATTGTCGGTGAACACAATCCACCGTGCCATTCGCCATTGCCGGCTAAAACTCTATAGTTCAAAAAAGAAGCCATATCTAAACATGATCCAGAAGCGCAGGCGTTTTCTCTGGGCCAAGGCTTATTTAAAATGGACTGTGGCAAAGTGGAAAACTGTTCTGTGGTCAGACGAATCAATCAAAATTTGAAGTTCTTTTTGGAAAATTGGGAAGCCATGTCATCCGGACTAGAGGACAAGGACAACCCAAGTTGTTATCAGCGCTCAGTTCAGAAGCCTGCATCTCTGATGGTATGGGGTTGCATGAGTGCGTGTGGCATGGGCAGCTTACACATCTGGAAAGGCACCATCAATGCTGAAAGGTATATCCAAGTTCTAGAACAACATATGCTCCCATCCAGACGTTGTCTCTTTCAGGGAAAACCTTGCATTTTCCAACATGACAATGCCAGACCACATACTGCATCAATTACAACATCATGGCTGCGTAGGAGGAGGATCCGGGTACTGAAATGGCCAGCCTGCAGTCCAGATCTTTCACCCATAGAAAACATTTGGCGCATCAAAGAGGAAGACAGTTGAGCAACTAGAAGCCTGTATTAGACAAGAATGGGACAACATTCCTATTCCTAAACTTGAGCAACTTGTCTCCTCAGTCCCCAGACGTTTGCAGACTGTTATAAAAAGAAGAGGGGATGCCACACAGTGGTAAACATGGCCTTGTCCCAACTTTTTTGAGATGTGTTGATGCCATGAAATTTAAAATAAACTTATTTTTCCCTTAAAATGATACATTTTCTCAGTTTAAACATTTGATATGTCATCTATGTTGTATTCTGAATAAAATATTGAAATTTGAAACTTCCACATCATTGCATTCTGTTTTTATTCACAATTTGTACAGTGTCCTAACTTTTTTGGAATCGGGTTTGTATATGAATATCACTGTCTAAATTAAATTTAATCTTCATATAAAGACAAAGAGGCAAACATAAATCTGTTCAGTCAGCTCTTCATATTTACCCTCCACTTTGAGATGGTTCATATTTTGGGCGGCGTCTAACCCGCCTCTTACGGCCTGTTGATAAATTTCTCTGACACATTTCTGGAAACACAAACACACTTATGATTGTGATCTTTCCTGTTTATGGATTGGTATTTAAAGGAAACAGATGTGTGTGGGAGAATACAAAACAAACCTTTAAAGCTAATCTCGTACTGGATAGAGTCAATAGTGAACTTGACTGAGCCACGGCGGTTGTTTTGATATGCTGTCTCCAGTTCTGAGCTCTGAATTGGACTGGCTTTGCCCTATAGACACAGACACAATCAATAGATAGTCATTAAATATAATCAAACTCATTAATTTACATTTACACTTATTCATTTAGCTGACGCTTTTATCCAAAGCGACTTACAATTGCTATATATGTCAGAGGTCGCACGCCTCTGGAGCAACTAGGGGTTAAGTGTCTTGCTCAGGGACACATTGGTGTCTCACAGTGGATTCGAACCCGGGTCTCTCACACCAAAGGCATGTGTCTTATCCACTGCGCCATCACCACCGCCATCACCACCGCCATTATGCATTAATGCATAATATCACTTACAGTCAAACCAAAAATTATTCAGACACCAGATATAATTTTTGATATTTTTTACTAGTGGTTGCAGGACACTATAGTTCATTTACAGTGCCTGTAGAAAGTCTTCATACCCCTTCATTTTTATCACATTTTGTTATGTTAAACTGCTATAAATGACTCCCCCCACATAAATCTACACCCCACTCACCATAATGACAAAGCAAAAACTGGATTTATCACAACTTTGCAAATTTATTAAAAAGGAAACACTGATAAAATGACATTGCACAAGTCTTCATACCCTTTGCTTTGACACTTGAAACTTAGATCAGGAGCATTCCATGGATCGACTTTGAGATGTTTCTATACTCCGCCTGGAGTTGGCAAATTCAGTTGATTGGACATGATTTGGAAAGGCACACACACAAGTCTATCCCATGGCACTTCTCGTAAAGAGTAGGGGTGTAACCCCGGTGTCCTGGCCAAATTCCCTCCACTGGCCTCTATCATGCCTCCTAATAATCCCCATACACTTGATTGGCTCTATGACTCTCTCTCCTCTCCACCTGTAGCTGGTGTGTGGTGAGCGCACTGGCGCCGTTGTCCTGTGGCTGCCGTCGCATCATCCAAGTGGATGCTGCACACTGGTGGTGGTTGAGGAGAGACCCCCCCACATGATTGTAAAGCGCTTTGGGTGTACAGCAATACACAATAAAGCGCTATATAAATGCATCATTCATTCATTCATTCATTCATTCATTCATATATAACATTTAACAGCTGAAATGGATGTCAGAGAAAAACTAAGCCATGAGGTCAAAGGAATGGCCTGTAGAGCTGAGAGACAGAATTGTGCTGAGATGGATCAGGGGAAGACTACAAAAAAAAAAAAAATGCTGTGTTAGAGCATTTGGCCTCCATAATCCTTAATGTATGAAGTTTGAAACAATCAGGACTCTTCCTAGATCTAGCTTCCCAAATACAGCTAAATACAGAGATATCCTTAATGAAAACCTGGTTTAGAGCGCTCAGAACCTCAGACTGGGCTAAAGGGTGACGCAACGGCAAAGGAAGCGCCGTGAAAAGACGAAGTCAGGGTCCAAGTGCAGGGAAGGTGCTTTTAATTGAAACAAAAAGGCCAACACGGCACAAAAAAACAAAACAGAAAAGGACTAGAACAAACACTAGTAATGCAATCACTGCAACACATTTACCACTAACAAATACCAAATATACACATGAAATCACAAATAATAATTAATGCAACCAGGCCGAGTGGTGAGAGAAGGGAGACTATATACTCTGTGGCAATGGGGAACAGGTGCGGGTGTAATGACTGTAATAATGTGACAGGTGTGTGTAATGTGGCAGCTGAGTGGAGTTAGGGGAATGCAGTCTGGGAGGAAGGGAGATGGTGACCTCTGGTGGAGAAAGGCAGAACTGCAGGGCCCGGACTCATGACAGATAGTTCACCTTTCAACATGACAATCACCCTACGCACACAGCCAAGACAATGCAGGAGTGGCTTAGGGACGACTCTATGAATGTCCTCGAGTGGCCCAGCCAGAGCTGGGACTTGGAACCTATCAGACATCTTTGGAGAAACCTATAAATTGCTGTCCACCGATGGTCCCCAGCCAAACTGGCAGAGCTTGAGATGATCTTAAGAGAAGAATAGCAAAAAAAAACAAATGCAGATGTGCAAAGCTTGTTGCATCATACATTTACATTTACATTTAGCCATTTGGCAGACGCTTTTATCCAAAGCGACTTACAATTGGGGAATACAAAAAGCGATTCGTCTTGAAGAGGCAGTCAGACAGAGGAAGTGCTCGTAACACCAAGTCTCAGTCATTGTTCAAATAAGTACAAACTAGTAGGTGGAGAGAAAGATAGAGGGAAAGTTGTTTTTTTTTTTTTTTTTTTTTTTGAGTTTAGGATGAAGTCAAGTACTGCCGAAAGAGATGAGTTTTCAGTTGTTGCTTGAAGGTTGCCAGAGATCCGGCGTTCCGGATAGGGGTGGGAAGATTATTCCACCAGCCAGGAATGGTGAACTAGAATGTTCTGGAGAGTGATTTTGAGCCTCTCTGTGATGGTACCACAAGGCGTCGCTCACTAGCAGATCTCAAACTTCTGGAGGGGATGTAGGTTCGTAATAGTGAGTGGAAGTAGGAGGGTGCAGAGCCTGTGGTAGATCTGTACGCAAGCATCAGTGACTTGAACTGGATGCGAGCTGCCACTGGTAGCCAGTGCAAAGAGATGAAGAGAGGTCATACCCCAAAAGACTTTAATAAAGACTTAAAGTCTTTAATTGTTTCCAAAGTGCTTTAACTAAGTTTTGAGTTAAGGGTATGAAGACTTGTGCAATGTCATTTTTTCAGTGTTTCCTTTTTAATAAATTTGCAAAGTTGTGATAAATCCAGTTTTTGCTTTTTCATTATGGTGAGTAGGGTGTAGATTTATGTGGGAAAAAAAATTATTTAAAGCAGATTAACATAACGCAACATAACAAAATGTTAATAAAATGAAGGGGTATGCATGAAGACTTTCTATAGGCACTGTATGTAAGTGAGGATAGCAAAATAAAGTAAACCGTGACACATTATTCCCAAAAATTCTTCATACAGTGGACTACCAGTAAAATTTATAAAAATTTGGGACCAAAAATTATTCAGACAATTTGACCTGATCATGTTTTTCTTTCATTGCTAATGCAACCTTTTTAGGTTGCATTAGCATAAACTGCATAAACTGATAACTAACATTTAGCCTTAATAAGATAACGCAGTCTGCCATTTTATTCCAAAATACAACATTGTTATTACCATTACTGTCATTTTCACCACACTTTTGTTTTTGAAAAATTATGGTTCAGACAAATGAGCAAAATGTCTCCTGTGAAATCATGTATATCCCACTTGGATATTAATAGTAGATAAATTAAATTAAAAGGAAACTGTGCATAGGTCATATCCATTTATGTGAAACTCACCTTGTCTCCATACTGACACCAGCTGTGGTCAGCTCTGTAATACCACAGCCATTCTGGGTCTTTTGAGCTCATACGCCGCACCTTAATATTTGTTTTCCGAAGAACTTTCATTTTAGTGAAATCAATTGATATAGCCCTATAATACAAATGAGAAAAAGTCAAATAATTCCTTTAAAATTACAGCAGCTGCAATAATTTTTGAAGCACATAGTAACAGAGGAGGAGTTTTATGGTATGTTATAGTGAACAGGAATGAAATGTGGGAAAATAATGACAGAATATTAATTTGGGGTGACTAATTCATCTTTAAAAGTCTTTTTCATCTTTTTGCACATACCCAGCTTGGGTGTTATAGATCTTGATTCCTTTAGTGTTGGGAAGTGAATACTGGGCTTCTAGAATGTGATCATTGGAAATGTTCTCCCAGCCACTTCTAAAATTCAGTTGCCATCTGTAGGGCCCATCAAATTTTTCACTAGTCTCTATATGTGATTAAAAAATATAAAATCATTAGTGAGGCAGACTAATTGATTCAGCAATCAAAAAAAGTGCAATAAAAAGCAAGGGTGTAAAATATGAATGATTGTACTTAATTACACAATAGTCCTCAAATATGATTGGCTATGCAATCTATCTATCTCTCTCTCTCTATACACACACACACACACACACACACGTGCATCTCAAAAAAATTTGAATAACTTATTTCAAAAAGTGAACCTTTCATATATTCTAGATTCATTACATGTAAAGTAAAACATTTCAAAACATTTTTTTTGTTTGTTTTAATTTTGATGATTAGAGTTTACAGCTCATGAAAGTCAAAAATCCAGTATCTCTAAATATTAGAATATGCAAAAATTTACTTTCATCTGAAAAGAGGACTTTGGACCACTGAGCAACAGTCCAGTTATTTTTCTCCACAGCCCAGGTAAGACGCTTCTGACGTTGTTTCTGGTTCAGAAGTGGCTTGGTAGCTCTTTTCCTGAAGACGTCTGAGCGTGGTGACTCTTGATGCACTGACTCCAGCTTCAGTCCACTCCTTGTGAAGCTCTCCCAAGTGTTTGAATCAGCTTTGCTTGACAGTATTCTCAAGCTTGCGGTCATCCCTGTTGTTTGTGCACCTTTTCCTACCCAAATTCTTCCTTCCAGTCAACTTTGCATTTAATATGCTTTGATACAGCACTCTGTAAACAGCCACCCCTTTCAGTAATGGCCCTCTGTGACTTACCCTCTTTGTGGAGGGCGTCAATGTTCGTCTTCTGGATCATTGCCAAGTCAGCAGTCTTCCCCGTTATTGTGGTTTCAAAAAACAAGAGATACCCGGAATTTATACTGTAGGGATGGACGTTTAATGAAACTCAAATATAAATATTCTAATATTTAGAGATACTGGGTTTTTGACTTTCATGAGCTGTAAGCTCTAATCATCAAAATAAAAAAAATTAAAATAAAAAAAAAACTTGAAATGTTTTACTTTATATGTAATGAATCTAGAATATATGAAAGTTTCACTTTTTGAAATACGTTACAAAAAAATAACTTTTCACGATATTCAAATTTTTTGAGATGCACACACACACACATATACACACACATATATACATACATATACATATATACATATTCTGCACTCTATCAGAAAATCCTGAAGCAGAATGTTCGACCTCAAGCTCAAGCGCACTTGGGTTATGCAGCAGGACAATGATCCCAAACACACCAGCAAGTCCACCTCTGAATGGCTCGAGAAAAACAAAATGAAGGTTTTGGAGTGGCCAAATCAAAGTCCGGATTTAAATCTGATTGAGATGCTGTGGCATGACCTTAAACAGTCCATTCATGCTCGAAAACCCTGCAATGTTGCTGAATTAAAACAATTCTGCAAAGAAGAGTGGGCCAAAATCCCTTCACAGCGCTGTAACAGACTCATTGCCAGTTATCGCAAACGCTTGATTGCAGTTGTTGCTGCAAAGGGAGGCACAACCAGTTATTAGATTTAGGGGGCAATTACTTTTTCACATAGTGCCAGGCAGGTTTGGACGGCTTTTTTCCCTTAATAAATGAAATCATTATTTCAAAACTGTATTTTGTATTTACTCGTCTTATCTTTGTGTAATATTAAAATTAGTTTGATCTGAATAACTCAAGTGTGAAAAATATGCAAAAATATATATATACAGTAAGGGGGCAAAAACTGTCACACTACTTTTAAGTTTAAAGTCGGCATGAAATCAAAATTTACAATTCAATTACAAACTCGGTCCTGGAGGGCCGGTGTCCTGCAGAGTTTAGCTCCAACTTCAACAAAAACAAGTCCCGCCCTCTCATTTCAGATGTCGCTTAATGTTTTGTGGAAGATATATACTTTTTATTGAGTGTTGTTGATACAGTTCATTTTTACATGTAGAATTTTTCAGTATACTTTTACACCCCTATACACAAATACCTTCAGATGAGGGTCTGCTTCTTCGTCTGCCCTGTCCTGACGATGAACTCTGACTGTTGTGGTTGAGACGACACCCAGCACCAAACTTGCACGAACCCTTCAGGAAGTCCTTGCATATGTGCTCATCCCTACACTTGTCCCCAAAACGGCAGCGACCACGATTGTAATGCATACAAACTTTCTGCTTGAACACAAGACATCATAATTGATTAACATGTATTCACCTATTAAGCTCCAGCTGTATTCACATTAAATACTCTGGTTCTTACTAATCATCTTTTGAACAGTGAGACTGCCATCAGCTTTCCTTTGAAATGTCTTAAGAGATGTACCTTGCAAGATGTTTGTGCATCATCTTCAGTATCAGATCCAGAATCGCTGGCTGCCTCAGAATCTGTGTCACTGTCACTGAACTCTGGGGAACTTTCACTTGATTGCTGGCGGCTGCCTTCATCTAGGAAGAAAAAATATTATCAGAACAATTTGAATCAATATACAATTTGGAGAAAATGAAAGCTATACAGTTTTGACTAAAGGTCCTTTCCTTGCATACGGAGTCCGAAATTTTCACACGTTAAAAATTAAATACGACCTCACGTTGTGTCATTCACTTTTACACACTGCCTTTGAAACTTTCATCAGGTTCGATTTTCTGCATTTTCTCATCCGTAGCAAACATTTTGATAGGAAAGGATGCCATATGAAAATTTCTGACTTTAAGTTACTACGGTAAAGTTAGTTTGATGTTTGACATTCATTAGATATTTGGTTTCATATCAATTAAACTCTTTGCGCCTGTTATGTTTTTAGCCCAAATTATGTCAGATAGACATAAATATGTCCTTTACGTTGCACAAGGCTTAATTTCTAGAAAAAAATAAATAATAATTAACCGTATAAATTAATTAAACAATTAAACTACATGACATTTTACTATAAAGCCAATACTAAAATGTTCCGAAAAAACATCCTTGCTATTGCACAAGACTCCGTTTGTCACGATCCCTGTTCCGTCTCCTGTGTTATGCTGTGGACTCTTATTTTGAAGTGGTTCAAAGGCTTGATTTTCAGACTATAAATCAGATTTTTTTTCATATGGCACTGAACCCATTTAAATCCATTAAACTTGAACACCATTTAAGCTGAAGATATCTAACCAACTGTGTTACTCTAAATATTATTCTGTTTGATGCAGAAGGCTTTTGTCCTGATCATTAATCTATGTGTGTGTGTATATATACACACAGTATCTCACAGAAGTGAGTACACCCCTCACATTTTTGTAAATATTCTATTATATCTTTTCATGTGACAACACTGAAGAAATGACACTTTGCTACAATGTAAAGTAGTGAGTGTACAGCTTGTATAACAGTAAATTTGCTGTCAATTAAAAATAACTCAACACACAACCATTACTGGCCACAAAAGTAAATACACCCCAAAGTGAAAATGTCCAAATTGGGCCCAATTAGCCATTTTCTATTGTTTAATTTTTAAGAAATTAAGCCATGTGCAACGTAAAGGACATATTCATGTCTATTTGACATAATTTTGACTAAAAACATAACAGGCGCAGAGTTGAATTGATACGAAATCAAACTAACTTTACCGCAGTCTTTAACTTTCGGTGTGTAAATGCGATTGTGAACGTGAGGTCGTATTTATTACATGTCGGACTCGGTGTGCAATGAAACGGAGTAACTTTACAGGGGTTTGTGCGCTGGTTCCCATTGTGACAACAATGTCTTTAAGACTGACTTCGCGAAACAAACATACCCTGTGAAATAAACACTGTAGTAAAACGTTTAACAAGCGGTTTTAGAAAAATAATATTTATAAAAGAGGACGACACATTAACCGAGAGAGTGTTAAACGAAACCACAGAAAAGCTGTAAGATCACTATAATAGTTACTTGAGATTGATACATTGCTGAAAAGACTGTCTTCTCTAGGTTTGTAGACAACTTTGTGTTTATTTGATATCAGAATATAGCCTATGAAACTCACCCGAATCCTCCTGATAGTTAGAAGCCATATTCATAAATAATAGCACACGACCTATTTCCTTTCAGTTTCATTTTCTCTTAAACATAACTGCATGCTCGCATTTTCCCGCGGGGCCGGATGCATTTGTCATTTTTATTTAATTTATTTATTTTTTAAAATGTGTACAGGTATTATTTATAAAGTTTTAGTTTTTAGTTTTGGATCTGTTTTAGTTGTTTTAATACTACAATTGATTGCTTCTGTTGTCCTCATTTGTAAGTCGCTTTGAATAAAAGTGTCTGCTAAATGGCTAAATAATAATAATAATCTAATTACAAGTAATTATATTTTTTGAATACTACCCAGCACTGATGTAGCCTTATTACATTACACTAGTAAAAAAATTGCATAAATTAAATATGTCTCTAAGCATATCCTGAATAACATTATTAAACAGCCTTGCTCCTCTACGTTTTAAGGGAAAATAACTTTTTAAACAAATTCAATTTATTTACCTATTTTATTATTATTATTTATTTATTTTATGTTTTATTATGTCGAACATTTCTGAGATGCATTTTTTGGAAAATATTTTCATAGGCAGAGCAAAATTAGACAAAGTAACTGGGAATAAATTGTAATTAATACATGGGAATATAAATAATAACAACAGTAGCCTACTCCACGTACTTCTTGAACTGATCACTAGATGGCAGCAAAACTCCCCTGCAGTCATTCATCCTGCCTTCAGCTTTCAAACAGGATACATTAGAAATACAAACCATGTTGTTAATGTCACTTCTCGTTGGAACAGAACAGTTTATCTTCTGTTAACTGTAACAGAAGATACATGTTTAAGTTAATATCATACAATATATCAATAAAGTTGTGATTTTACAGTGATTTTATAGTAGGTTAGTGACATATTCCATATACAGCTTCACTGATTGTTAGTTAATTCACTTTTTATTAACTAAACATGTTTAAACAGGATGCTATGGATTTTAGAAACACTAAACTATAGACTTACAAGTTTTGATTATGGATTCCCTGATAGTTACAATAAACCTAGTGTACTGGGACAACATGAACTTAAGAACCCTAACGGGGCAATGAGACAGACTGCTGCTCAAATGTGGTGCTTTTTAAGGTTTTTGCCCATCATCATTGGAGACAAAATACCAAAATGGAACAAACAATGGGAACTGTTGCTTGCTGCTTCATTTTCTCCCCCTCCATCACAGCAGAGGCCCATATACCTGAAACATCTCATCGCAGAACACCATGTTTCTTGCAGCTTTACCCACATCTACACCTGAAACCCAAACACCACTTTCTCCTCCATTACCCAAGAGGCATTCGGAAGATTGGTCCATTAAAAAATTTTGCACAATGAGATTTGAGGCGAGACATATTTTTTTAAACAGCTGAGCCACATTGTTTGTAATTTTAAAAAGATATGCAAAACTGTGGCTTTCAGGAATCAGATGATGCTGTGCTACCGCTTACTGACAGAAAGTATTTTCTCCAAAAACACAGAATTTGGACCAGGACACGGCTCGTTTCTTGCTGCAATTCAAGGAGAATTTGTGAAGGGTCTTGAAGAACCCCCTTTTGCTGAGGTTTTTGTTCCTGATTGGGTAGTAGTTAATGGCACAGAGTACAGACCAGGCATGACAGTCTCAATGGGATGCACTGAGGATGGAGTACCCCAGTTTGGGCTGATAAAAGCTATCGTAACCAATGGCCTCAATGTTGATTTGAAACTTGTTGTAAAAAAATGGCATACTGTGGGTTTTGACCGCCATTACTTCTCATACGCAGTGCCCCCTGATGAAGCTCTCGAGGCTGTCTCTGTGAACTCACTGCATGATTTTCAGCCCTTGCATGCAGTGAAATCATATAATGCAGAAGATGACTTGTACTACATTCCCTTGCGCTACAGACATTTTTAAGATGTTAAGATGCAGGGATTTTGTTTTTTTATACATGAAATGAGATGTACAAGCTTTTACTTTTTCCACCTTATCAGTACATGTTAAATCACATTTTATATATAGAAAATTATTGTACATATAGACCATAGGTTATATGTAGATATTATAATTTTAAGGTTTGTTATTAAATTTTTTAAAAGCCAATTCTTGGTGTGGTGTACAAATCAACTTCAATGCATATTGGGTTAGTACAGGGGCTGTATTGTCCAGTTATTAATTGTTTTTTAAATTCAGTTTGTCATGTAACATATACTGTAAATGAAACTAAAAACCTGTCTTCTCTTCACATATAGCCAGAAGAATCATCTGACAACACTGCTAGTGAAACTGAGGTACCCACCGTAACTGAGGTGCCTACTGTGACACTGACTGTTGTGGAAAATTCAACCTCATTTGTACGTATTTCTCCAGATATATGACAGATTTTAGAGGGATCCGCACATGGGTCTTCCATTCTCTTTGGAACGAAACCACAACTTATGTCTTGAAGACAGAAGGAAAATGGTTCACATTTTGGTGTCCCATTTAATTGGAGAATAGTAAGTGATGTTTTATTCATTGTTCTACTTTACATAAAGTCAGTCATAAGCTGTAAATATACTTTACTCATAAGTAACCTAATATCTATACAATCCTTCTACTAGTCCATCACCAGACCGAAAAAAAGAGCTAGCTCTGGCCCTGGTCACACAATCCCCATGCCTTCGAGATTCAGAAGGCAGAAGTTGACAGAACTATGGTTACCTTCACACCGCAGTAGTATTTTTGAATAACACAAAGAAGATATATTGAACACATTTTGGGGTAAACTATCTTAACATATTTATGTTGATGTTACAAAATCTGTAATGGATATAACTCAAGAGTATCCAAGACTTTTGGACACCCTGGAATGGTAAAGGACTGTTTAATCTATAATAGGAAAATTAGGTTCTCCAGTCATTTTAAGAAAACAAGTGTCCTGCCCTAAAATATGAATCCCATCTTTGGAATTGAAGAGCTTTTTTTTTCAGATTTATAGAAAAATTAATTTCAGTACTTTTATTATTATTTCACCATATGAGGTGATCACATCCTAAGCCAGGGGTCTCCAATCTCTGTTCTGGGGGGCCACTGTCCTGCAGAGTTTAGCTCCAACTTTCCTCAACAAGTTAGAGTTTAGCTTTAAACTCTGTCCTCCTCAGGTTTTTATAATTCCTAAGAGATAGTAGAAATAACAGCAGAGCTCCCAGTAATCCATTTGTTTATTTGCATCTGTGGCATTTGCTGTGATAGGAACGTCTGCACTTGATAAGAAGTATTTTAAATACTGTTCCCATTTTTAGATTGCCATGTATATTAATAAACCTTAAGTCTGACAGTTTCTGGAAGTTATTGTTATATTTTCAGCTTTTATTATCTATAACCTGAAGCTTGGATTGCTTACATTTAATATAGACCTCCTTTGAAATATTACTGAACTCTTTACAGTGTATTGGCATGTTTGTAACATTATATAGACTATTCATTTCTCATAATTTTTCACATATAGTTTAATTTACAATGTAACAATTTAAAATGCAACTGAAAGTAATTCAAAATGTACCTGAAATAAATCCAGTATGCAACCCAAAGTAATTATCTTCACAGATTGTTTTAAAGGACTCCCATCCATACTGTTGCAGCACTGTACCAGACAGCACACTATTCAGGACTGAGAATCAGTGCAGTTCCTCCTGTACTGAGCTGCACTGAAATGGAGCAGAGCTGGCACAAACCTAGAACAATGGTAAATGGTAAGAGAATGATCAAATTCTTTAATGAATGACATAATTAATAAACTTTGATTAATAATATTAACATGCCTCATTGGTATGCCTAGTGGGACAGTGGTCCTGTTTGCAAGAGAGTGGTTAAGGTAGGAGTAGACTGTCTAATATTGTTACATCATCTTTTCATATCTTGCTATATTCATAATGTATAACATGCCTATATGATTAGCCCTAGCAGAAAAAAGACAAACACAGTCATATTGAATATGGCTCCATTCATAATGTATGCAACATATAATGACAGTGATGGAAGATTAAAATTTTTTTAATGGGCAATTTACACTATACCTCTGTTTTTCATTTCAGGAGAACACTTTACAGTGGTGTCACCAGCGATATGCCTGACCTATCAGTCCTCCAAGTGGCAGAAGTGTTAAAAAAACATACCATTACATTACCACAGTTATTAGTATTTTACATAACTATTGACCTATCGGTCCTCCAAGTGGCAGAAGTAAAATAAAAAAACTAAAAATACAATACAATACCACAGTTATTAGTATTTTACATAACTATTACACTGTATAAAATTTACGTGTTTATATTTACACGTTTAGATTACACTAGTGAGCAAGAAACCGTATTAAAGTATTTGCATTTACATTATATTTAATTTACATTTTATATTCTCTGTACAAATAAAACCAAATGAATCCATCCCAAGTGTTTTGTGTAAGGCCAGATCTCTCTGCGGAAGACCGACTGAAAGGTGGACCATGAAGAGGAGGAACTCGTCGAAGGGCTGCAGAGACTGACACTGTCAAAATACATTTTAAATAATTATGATACATGCATGTAACGTGTGCATCAAAAAAATAAAAATATATATAAAAAAATATTTCTCTGTCACAAAAAATATAATATCAGTATTTACCATTGCATTGCTTGTTACTCCAACTTCACTCCTCGTTGTAGCTGTCCTTGCTCTGGTCACACGTACCATGCAGGTTCAATAAGGCCATTCCAAAAGGCCATTAAATGGTTCTACATCTCAAATCTAGATTGGATGAGACATGTTTTCAGAAAATACACACCACACGTGTAATAATGCCAGTTAGTTTGCCTACACTGAACCTGAAGGTTACTTTCCCTTGCAAGTACTCTTATGAAAAAAAAGATTTTAGCTGGGATTTTAGGTTATTCTCCCTCATGTCATTCCAAACCATTATCAATTTGTTCTGTGGGGAAAAAAATAATAATATCTAAATAGCTGACTGACACGAATATTATTTAGAACATTTCTGTATGCCAATGAAGAAAGCAAGCCGTATGGGTTTACACCGACATAAAAGTGAGTATATGATGACAGCTTTATTTTTATTTTTGGGTGAATCATCTGTTAACTCATTAACACGTGTTGCCCAGACCCACAGAAGAGCTTTTTAAACAAACAGGCAACCACAGCGACAAAGAAATTCACAATAGGCCTACACTGTGCTCGGTAATATAGTCAAGTATATAAGGGTTTAGATCTTACCTGGTGTAGACCGCATGCTGTCGTCATCAGTATCAGAAGTGATGTTAAAATCCTTACATCTACTAACGTTACTCTGAATCCACTTACTGCGAGTTTCTTCATCCAGGGGAGAGGTGTGAAAAACCTTTTAGAAGCCTCACAAAACGGGACATGGAACTCTTCATTAAACAATTATATTACTGTGCTATACTTAATTTGTTATATTATAGCAATAAAATGTATAAATATTATTTTATATTAATCATTCATTGACAAAAGATTGCGGCATCGGAACCTTTTATAAGTCCTGAGATTTTACCGGAAATATGTAGGCTGCGTGCCGTGCATAGTCTCATTGTACGGTGGCCGAGAGAGCTCAACGCGCTGCAACTTCAGAAAACACATGCAAATAGAAAAAAAACACCAGCAAATCAAGAAAACATCTTCATCATTTTGACAGCACATGCGCTGCAAATTCTCACAACACATGCAAATTAAGAAAAGCGCTGCAAATCCTCACAACACATGCAAATTAAGAAGCTGCAAATCCTCACAACACATGCAAATTAAGAAGCTGCAAATCCTCACAACACATGCAAATTAAGAAGCTGCAAATCCTCACAACACATGCAAATGAAGAAACGCGCTGCAAATCCTCACAACACATGCAAATTAACGCGCTGCAAATCCTCACAACACATGCAAATTAACGCGCTGCAAATCCTCACAACACATGCAAATTAAGAAACGCGCTGCAAATCCTCACAACACATGCAAATTAACGCGCTGCAAATCCTCACAACACATGCAAATTAACGCGCTGCAAATCCTCACAACACATGCAAATTAAGAAACGCGCTGCATGGACCACAATGAAAATGTTTCAAGGGGACCCAAAAAAAGTGACGGACCAGCTGGGATTTGCTTATTGTGCAGTGGCTATTGGTTGAGTTGTTGGTGAACTGAAAGGTGTGTTTTTTTTTTGTTGTTGTTTATTTTAACACCCTGATTGCATGATTTCTTTGTCTTTTGGATATTATTAGATTAATATATATTTTTTTTATTATGCAAACAAACATGCTATTTACAGGTGACAAATCAGATACAGAGTAACCAGGGTCAACAAAACATACATGACATACATGGTTTGTGTGAGTATGAGTGTGTGTGTGTGTGATTATTAGATTAATAATGACAAATTACACGATTAACGTTATTATATAAAATGGCTAACTTAATTTAATATCCTCAACTAAATATAATTTCAAGGTTAATGAAAATAAATTTGCAATGCTTCATTAATTGTTAAAACCAGGTCAAAATAAAAATGACAGTAAGAATAATATTTTAAAATTTATTCAGGCCCTTTTAGTAGGCTAATAAAAGAAAGGACATTTGCATGTGTTGTGAGGATTTGCAGAGCGTTTCTTAATTTGCATGTGTTGTGAGGATTTGCAGCGCGTTTCTTAATTTGCATGTGTTGTGAGGATTTGCAGCGCGTTTCTTAATTTGCATGTGTTGTGAGGATTTGCAGCGTGTTAATTTGCATGTGTTGTGAGGATTTGCAGCGCGTTTCTTAATTTGCATGTGTTGTGAGTAGGGTGACCAGAAGAGATTGGTTGAAATTCGGGACGGGGGGGGGGGGGTAATGAATAATGAATAATAAAGATAATGAATTTCAAACGAAAGTGACTGAACCAATCATGTTTTTATTAATATAAGTAGCCTACATATACATATAATTTTATATAATATAGAAGTAACGTTAGGCTATTTTTATACTTCAAACTGAAGTTAATGAACCAAAAAAAAAAAAAAGAAGATAATTCAGCCAATGAGCAGCCGGCGGGGGCTGGTTGCCAGGCTGCAGGATGACTCAACCTCGCTCCACGGACAGTTTTTTATGTTTTATCAGACAATAACTATTTAAGATTTTGCTTCAGTATAATTTTCGGGACAATTAGAGCGGGATTCGGGACAGCAGCTTAGATTTCGGGACTGTCCCGAATTTTTCGGGACGTCTGGTCACCCTAGTTGTGAGGATTTGCAGCGCGTTAATTTGCATGTGTTGTGAGGATTTGCAGCTTCTTAATTTGCATGTGTTGTGAGGATTTGCAACGCGGTTCTTAATTTGCATGTGTTGTGAGGATTTGCAGCGCGTTTCTTAATTTGCATGTGTTGTGAGGATTTGCAGCTTCTTAATTTGCATGTGTTGTGAGAATTTGCAGCGCATGTGCTGTCAAAATGATGAAGATGTTTTCTTGATTTGCTGGTGTTTTTTTCTATTTGCATGTGTTTTCTGAAGTTGCAGCGTGTTGAGCTCTCTCGGCCACCGTACCATTGCCCGTTAGACCAACTGCCCCCTAGTGGTCGGGAGCATTTCCGTTGTGTTGTGGCTTAATGTCGTTGTGTTGTGACCTTATGTTTGCTTTTTTAATTGCGTTGTGGCTAAATGTTGTGTTGTGAGCTTATGTTTGCTTTTTTAATTGCGTTGTGGCTAAATGTGTTACATGTCGGGTTTTCTGTTTCCCCCTGTTACTGTTCCATGTCGGGTTTTCTGTTTTCCCCTTTGACCTAGTTCAGTTTGATTAGTCATTGTGTTCACCTGTCCTCCCCAATTATCTGCCCCTTTATAAGTTCCTGTGTTAGTTAGTCTCACTGTCGGTTATTGTCTCTATTATTGATGTGTGTGCACTCCCTTGACTGTATTCTGCTCCTGGATTCTTGATTAAAAGAAAGTGTTATTGTCTATTCTCGTCGTGCGGGCCTTGTTCCGCACAGCATCGTAACAAAATGTTGTTGTGTTGTGAGCTTATGTTTGCTTTTTTAATTGCGTTGTGTTGTGGCTAAATGTTGTTGTGTTGTGAGCTTATGTTTGCTTTTTAATTGCGTTGTGTTGTGCACTACTCGGCCACCGTAGACACTGAAGACTGGAGCTGAAAATTCAGCTTTGCCATCACAGGTATTTCATTACATTTTAAAATGTATTGAAATACATTGGTGTATTATTTTTTACAATATTAATGTTTTTACTATATTCTTAATAAAATAAATGCGACCTTTGTGAGCATAAGAGACTTATTTATGTTTATTCCTCATACAAAGCTATAATATGACCCTAGAAGACTTACACAAGTCAGATTGGCTTTTTATCAGTTTATTGTTCTTTTTTTTTTATCTCATTTTGAGTTTTACTGAATTAACAAATTTACACTGAATAACTAATCCTAATGCATCATGTTGCCTAATCTTCTTTTACTTTTTTCAACAATTCCTTTAAAGTAGACTTGATCAAAGTAAAGAATATTGGTAATGAATGACATAAATCACACAAATAACGCATAGAATGGATAATGTATCTGCGTTTAAAGTCCATTAATGATTTGCCCATATAAATCTTTAAGGACTAAACGTAAAATATTTGGCTCCAGGATAAGGCTGTGGGACCCCTGTGGGACTACCTAATGGATGATAATAGCTATATGGCAGGATGTCCTAAAGAAGTGCAGATGGAGATGTGGGGGCAGAGGGACGCCTGAAGGACAATCACTAGAGTGCTGATTGGCAGATCAAGCTCATCCTGAACCATCACTTAAGAACTCCTTTTATGTTTCTTTATTATGACATATGTGTTACACCATTTATCGTCCATAAACAATTCATTATTCAGTTCAGACCCACAACAGATGCTCAGGATTCGATTCAAGTTGAAAGGTTCTGAACCTAACATATAGGCCTATTGACTGCACACACATACAGTATGTAATATAATAGAATATGATTAATGTAATTTAATTTTTTAAATATTTATAAATAATCTAGTGGTCACTACACTCATTATACATGACCAGATAAACATTTGGGGGCAGTATTTTCTTTTATACAGCATGGATGCATTAACTTGATCAAAAGTGACAGTAAAAACTTCTAACATATTAGGAATCATCTCTGCATTTCAAATAAGATTTCATTTCATACACTGAAGACTGGAGTAATGATTGCTGAAAATTCAGCTTTACTATCACGTAAATAAATTACAAGATAAAATAGGTTAAAATAGAAACATTTAACTGTAGAATAATTTAATTGTAATAATTGTTCACTATACTGTTTTTACTGTATTGTTCACCAAATAAATGCAGCTTCGGTGAGCACAAATACTTTTGAATGATAATTCAATATACTTTATAATTCATAATTTAATCAATTTCTTCATTTGAAATATATTAGTCAGTAAGTAATTATAATTTAATATAATTTCTAATTCATAATTTGATCAATTTTGTAATTGAATATTTATTGGTCAGTAATAATAATATATAGTAATTAAGGTATAATAAAGTAGTAAAAAATAATAAAACTAAAACTTTTTTTACATACTTGGGGAAAAAATAGGGTTTGGGGAGGTGCCATTTTATATGTTTTGCCAGAAAGCTGATGGCATATCAGTGCTGGGTTTCATTCATGAGACCTAAAATATAAGTAGCAATAATTTATTTTCATCTAAACTAAACTGATAACAGCGGTTCTGGGAGGGGGTTTCCAAGCCTTTCATTCCATATATAGACTAATGTACTGACATCACTGAAACACTATTCTAGTATTCAAGACAAACTATTCTTTTGGATTTCCCCAAAACTCTATGGACACATGAAGGATAGGAAAGGAAAGGAAGTGACGTGTGGCCAAGTATGGTGCCCCATACTTGGAATTTGTGCTCTGCATTTAACCCATCGAAGTGCACACACACAGCAGTGAGAAGTGAAAAAACACACACACACACGGAGCAGTGGGCAGTGGCGCCCGGGGAGCAGTTGGGGGTTCGGTGCCTTGCTCAAGGGTCTCACCTCAGTTGTGGTATTGAGGGTGGAGAGAGCAGTGGTTATTCACTCCCCCCCCCCCCCCCCGACATACAATCGCTGCCGGACCTGAGACTCAAACTCTCAACCGACAAGTCCGACCCTCTAACCATTAGGCCAAGACTGCCCCCAAAAAAGGACAGTTGTTCAATCCACATTTGCTACTTCAGGGGAAAACCAAAAAGGATCCTTTACAATGACAGCCACACACTTCTGTAAACATCTTTAAAAATCAGTAGCTGTGATTTTACCTAGGGCACAGGCTGCTATTGTACTCAACAGTACAATATTGCATTACACACTGTCAGCTGTTTTGTATTATTGATGGCAGTGCGCCTGAATGCTATTTTATCTCTGGCACAACACAGTGGCCTAAAACACCCAACTACCACCTCGACAAAATGAAAAATAGAGTAGAGATAGACAGAGAATGCTTGAAGTGTGTGTGTTGAAGATAGAAGGATGTTTGTGCATGTAGCAGCACATGCAATTATGCATGCTGTTTGTCTCTGAGAGGCCGTGATGGTGCATAAATGCGGTCCAATGTTGTAGGAAATCTCGCTGGGTGAATATGAATGTCTGTGAAAGTCTAACCGGATCTGTCTAATGAGGTCTATAAATATTCCTTAGCTAACCTGCCTCAATCTCCCGTAAGCCTGTGAAACTCAGTCTCGCTCACGATTTTTCCATCTCTGAGTATGTAATCTGTGTGATCCTAAATGGTGTGATCCTTGATCTTCCGAACACAAACACACATAATGTCATGAATGTCATGCCATGAACATGAAAATATATGCAACAGAGGAAAATTCTGTCATATTTGTCCTTTTGTCTGAACAAAATGCAAATTCTTACCACAGTAAGTGTTGCCAAGTCTGGAGTTTTCCAGCACAATTGGGCTACTTTTTTTGTTTGGGTTAGTCTGCTGGTTAAAATGATCTTTACGGAACACAATTTTAATGGAAGGGACCCCCGACAGACGGGAAAACAATGGGAAAATACCATGATTCAACTAGTTTTGACAAAGTCCCTGTAAAGGGATAGTTTACCCAAAAATGAAAATTCTGTCATTAATTACTCACCCTCATGTCGTCCTAAACCCGTAAGACCTTCGTTCATCTTCGAAACGCAAATTAAGATATTTTTTATGAAATTTGAGAGCTATGCATCTGCAATGTTCCCAGTCCCAGAAACGTAGCAAGGACATCGGTAAAACAGTCCATGTGACATCAGTGGCTCAACTTTAATTTTGCGAAGCTACCAGAATACTTTTTGTGCGCAAAGAAAACAAAAATAACAATTTATTCAATAATTATTTTCCCAGAGTTACTGTCTTCCGCCATTTTGAAGAGTACCACGCATGTGTGCACATTCCCCAGAACGTAATCAGAAGACGGTACCGATGTCTTTGCTACATTTCTGGGACTGGGAACATTGCAGTTGCGTTGCTGTCTGTGCAGCTATGCAGGGTGTAAATAGATACTCATTTAGTTTTTAGTTTTGGGCTTGTTTCAATTAACAGTTTGGCTGTTTTTTTGTTGTTCTTTTTTGCAAACGTGGTCAGGGTCACATTTCAAATTACGTGTAACTAAAATAAAAATTGGTTTAATAAGTTGAAGTACTAAAATGACTAAAACTACAGAAAAATAAAGGTAATAGAAATATTTAAAAAAGAAAAAAAAATACTGAAACTAAAATTTTTATGAAAACTGAAAATATAAAAATGAAAACTAATTCAAAATAATATTCAAATAACACTCACAAACCTTTTTAACACCAGTGTTTTTAAAACATTGAACTGAGATGGATATTCAGAGTACCTTCAACCTTGGGTCTCTCTCTTTCTTTCTTAGTGGCAAACATTAATTCAGTAGAGTGGGGCCCAGATTTAATTATTTGATTTACTTCTCCCTGCAGCATTTGCTGATGCTTTTAAGTGGATTGATTCCTGTGAGTGCTGGCCTAGGAAGGTCAGACTCTATCCACACTTATGCACTCGCTGTTCCCTCTCCAACACAAAGCCATTCCTTTGGTAGGTATATTGGCCCGTGTCCACCACTGCTCAGCTTTCATTGGCTAAGAGCTTGTTGGGCAGGGACTGTGATTTGTTACCTACCAAATAAGGGCTTTTTTTTCTCTGCGTGGAGAGACAGAAAGAGAGAGTGAGTGAGCGTCACACAGAGAGAGAGAGAGAAAATGAACATGTTTGGGGCTTAAGATGCAGCTCAGAAAGAGAAAGGTGAAATCAACAGAGGAGACGATGAGGTTACTGGGCGTATCTGTCCACCATTAAGGAGGCACACAAACCTCCTGTTTATACTCAAACATCCTTCTGTTGCACTTACAACACAGAGTATTTGAAGAATTGTTTCAATATTACCAAGGGGTTTCATTTAACAGACTAAAACAAAAGTATTAATTGTACTGAGAAATAACACGCAGCAAGTTTCAGAGGTATTTATTGGAAATATTCACAATTTAAGGTATCGTTCACGTCACAGAAAGGGTTAGTGTCGAGATGAATGAGCAATAGAGATGCCTGACTTAGCAAACACCACTAATTACAATGAAATGCCACTAATTATGGTATGAATCATTGTGTAAAATGGCTGGCAAAGACATTAAACTTTGAAATCATACTTATCAACCAAAATTATATGGATGGCGTGCTTTTAGTAATGATAGGTATATCAAAAACTGTCTGTGCCACCAGTGCCATAGCATGTACATGCTTCTGCATTAAAGCAACTGACAGTATTTGTGTTTCTATGGAATAAGGGATTAATATAATATAAATTTGTACTTAATTGTAATTTATAGTACAGTTATTTAGGATCAAGAACTTAATTTGCACTGAATTGTACTTTATTATTTAGAATCAAGAACTAACTGTTCCAAAGCCCTCTGCAATTTGTCCTTTGCTTGCTGTCAGGAAAGACTTGTCTTCGATGCAGTGAATGGAAATTAGCTAGTGCAGCCAGAGTTGATTAGTAGTGCATAAAGGAATTTGTACTTTCACTAGCACTTCCAGGAAAGACAGAGAGAGAGAGAGAAATTCTTCTGCTCAATCAGGACAAATGGTTATAATGGGCTGTTTTTCATTGACCTCTGTGACCTGGGACACTCCTCCGGAGAATTCACTGTGCTGAGTGCCAGAAGCTGCACATGGTTGAAACAAGGGAAGATGATGTAGGCAGAAGGCAAACGGGGGCCAGAAAGAGAGAGTACACCCAGACACACCTGTCAGTGGTAGACATAATGTTTAAAGATGAATAGCAGTGTGTGAATCGTAAGCGTCTGCTCCATTGATCTCACTTAACGACCAGATACATGTGTTTGCCAGTTCAGTGTACTGCTGTCTGGTTTTTGCTTAGAGCAGTAAAGTGCTTTGATTAGAGATACAGTGGTGTGAAAAAGTGTTGGCCCCCTTCCTGATTGTTTGTCACACTTTAATGTTTCAGATCATTTAACTCATTTAACTCATTTAAATATTAATCAAAGATAACACAAGTAAACACAACATGCAGTTTTTAAATGAAGGGATTTTTTTTAAAAAGGGAAAACAAAATCCAAACCCACATGGCCCTGTGTGAAAAAGTGAAGTAGACCAAAAGATCCTCAAAAGCTACACATCATGCTGAGATGCAAAGAAATTCAGGAACAAATGAGAAAGAAAGTAATTGAGATCTATAAGTCTGGAAAAGGTTATAAAGCCATTTCTAAAGCTTTGGGACTCCAGCGAACAATAACCTGTTTTTGCAGCTTGTTTGAACAGTAGCAAAATTTCAACAAAATTTTGCAAACAAAATTTAATGTAGAAATCTGTGAAGCACCACTCATACAGGAGTCGTTTTTAAATCAAGCAGCTTTCTGTTGATCAACACTAGTGGTCGACTGAAATCGTTTTTTTGACAGCCGATTCAGATATCTTTGAAAGCAGGATAGCCGTTGGCCGATATAAAGCCGATAGTATAGGGCACTCAATATTCTGGGAAGTTTGTGTGCATTGGGAATCATAAGTCTGCAAATGAGAAAGTATAATAATCTTTGCCTTTCTATTACTAATAATATAAAAGCAATTGTTATAATACTTTTTGTATACATTTTAAATCCTTTGTTTAGGTCTATCTGATTATTAGACCCGTCTTTAATACATCGGCCAAACAAAAAAAATTATTTGGCCGATGCCAATGTTTAACAAATGTCAAAAATAGGCCGATATATCAGCCATGCCGATATATCGGTCAACCACTAGTCAACACAAACATTTTTGTGGCCAACTAGAATTTAGATTTTTGCCCTGATATGAAAAAGTCAAAGCTAGTTGCTGTAAGTCAGAGCCAGTCTGCAGATTTTGGGAAGTTAGAGTAAAACTGCGTAGTGTATAAAGGGCACAGACTAATGTTTTAGATTCACACTATGCTTTCAGCCAGTCGGATGATATCAAACATGTTTGCAACCTTGAGTCAATTTTAGACCACATATCATAGTAGACCATGTATCAGGCCAGACCACTTTTACCCATCCAAGACCAGATCCAAATTTGAGCTTGCCCTTTTATTTTTATTTTTTTGCTTAGTGTATGATACCCAGTTTTTCTCCGTAATAATTTACAAAGTCAAGAGGTTTGATGCCTAGTGTTAAAATCTGTTCAGTAAAAGTCATGCAGCGAATTAAGTCCCTGCATTACAGCTGGATCTAGATCTTCATGAGGACTCCCTTGATGACTCTCATTTTAGCATTCTTTTACCTCTGTTGGCCTGACAATGACTGAATTATAACGGTCCACCCTTGGGACGCCAGATAATTGCCAGATTAGTTGCCAAAGGCCAGAGGATGATGTGGCCTAGTAGTTTAAGATCTGAGCTTAAACCCACGTTACTCCTGTGGAACTGTACAAATGATATAACTAACATACCTATTTCCTCGCAGGATTGATATTTAATTCTTATATGTTTTTATATGCAAATAAAAAATATGAATTTAAAGACGAGATGCCTCAACTCCTAAGCACAGTAAAAGTTAGTGCATTAAACAACAGATGCGGATGGAGGAAACAAATATTAGACAGCTGTCTGAATTATAACTTGAGCAACAAGCTGAATTAATCAAATTTCTAAATTTGTTTTTGCCTGTTAACAGAGGAGAGGTAATGCTAAATTGCACACATGAGTAACCAAATTATTATGTAGTGTTGGAGCTGAACTCTGCAGGTAAGGCCTTGTTCACACTAATCATTTTTTGTTTGAAAACTAATCTTTCTCTCTGTTTTTGGCCTTCCGTGTGTGCCTCACACGTCATGAAAAGTGAAGCTGCGGGCTCTTTGATCGCCCCCTGGTAATCTCTTTTGGGTTGGAGGATTACAAACCAAACAGCTCTGTTTTTATTACAGATTTTAAGGCACTTTAGCCCTCAGATGTAGAACTGATGATATTGGTAACAATGTTATGAATTAAAGATTTATTATGGTGGTTGAAATTGTGCCACAATGGTAAGAAATCCATGTTCTTGTTCTGAGTGCGTGCCAATGTTATTGGAGAATTAAGGTCAGGAATCCCCACTGCCTAGAGGGTTTTTACTGCAGATCATTCAGATTGGCCCTGTTTAAAAAAAATTATTTAATATCCTGTTTTACATGGAAATACATTAGCCTCATTTGTCTGAATGGCAACAAACTACATGAAATCCGATTTGTGCAAATCCGTTTCGAGCTACATTCGTATGTGGTTTGGAATCCTATTCAAATCGCATTTCTGGAAATCCGTTTCAGTGTGACCGGTCAGATCGGATTTAGCATCGTCTTTCACGTCCTCACGCCATCTAAAACGTAAACACGTCAGACATTTTTGCAGAAAACATGCTGAAAATCTTTGCAGAAACAAGTTTGTGTCGTTGCGAAGTGCAAGTAAAGAGGGGAAAAAAAACTATTTACTGCAAGCAAACGTACCTCTTTGAGTTTTGAACCTGATTTTGTTCAATATGACGTCATATCAGTTCATTCTTCGCTTTCATTTGAAGTATATCGGGGCCTTAAAGCCGCACATTCAAGCTTCCTGCGTTTCTGCCGCTGCCTCACAAGATGAAATATAATACTACAGCGCAATCGCAATGGTAAGACACCATCTGTATTGCAAACTGTATTGCTGCTACTGTAGTTTTTAGCGTAGGCATACCAAGGCAACAGCATTACTATAGAAACCAATGCACATTCAGTAAAAACGAAACAGCACTTATGGACACACAAGTTGGATATGAACACTTGCGATATGCTGTGTAGGCAGACAGTTATTCAAATCAGATTCCATCCGGATATGCACAAAAACGGATTTGGGCTGAAAGTCTGAACAAAGGCTATTGTAGTAAAAATTGATTGTGAAGAGGGTTTCAAGTTGACTTCAGTGCAAGCCAATGCAATTTTATTATTGCCTCGGTGGAAGCATTATTGATTTTGTATAGCTGGAATTTAGAGTCATGTGTGTTCGTTCATCAGTGGTCTATATTCAGGCAAAGCACCGACAGTTTTCTTCTAAAATGGCATTTGAATGGTTAACCTTTTTCATGGCCAACTGGATGCAAGCAACAGTGCTTTCACTGAAATTAAACACTTCAAAAAAACATGCTGACGTAAAATAATTTAGCAGATCATGAATAATCAAGTCAAAGTAGACTGAATTTTTTTTTTTATGCTATAATTCAACCATTTCTATTCATTCCAGTGGCAGTTACTCTTAGCCATTCCCCTAAAAATTTACAAAAGCCATGTGAACCACATTAAAATGACGTCTTTTCATGTTATGCTATAATTTGGGGTTTCTAGAAATGGCCAGTTTCATGGCTAGCACTACAAATAGGTTTGAGTCTAGTGTGTAGTTTACTAGCTTTACAGAAAGTCTAGTGTCCTAGTCCTTATATTTAAACATAAAGGATAGTGGTAATAGAAATTCATGTGTAGACTGAGAACGTTAATAATATTTCTGCTTTTCTGTGTTTGAGTAAACTCATAAGAGAGCTCATTAGGAGAACAGACTAAATTGGTCTTAAAAATGGCCCAAGGGATAAAGTCTACTAGATGGGCCACAAACATACAAAGGAAATTTGCAAGGCCTATGCCCTTTTTTCCCCCTACACTACATGATGCTTTGCATGAATAAAGGACAATATGCGGCAGACTGAAAAAGAGCTCATGGCACAGACATTCTTATTCGTATTCTTATGGGTATCTCTTGTTCTTTGAAACCACAATAATGGGGAACACTGCTGACTTAACAATGGTCCAGAAGATGAACATTGACACCCTCCACAAAGAGGGTAAGTCACAGAGGGTCATTACTGAAAGGGGTGGCTGTTTAAGGAGTGCTTTATCAAAGCATATTAAACCGTCCCGTATACGGGACGACTAAATTTACTTCACTATATTACAATTAAATCCTAATGTAATCATGACAAACTATATACCATTGGAAAGGTCTAAAAGGAAAGATATTTTACCATTTTTGTTGTTACAAATTATGTAGGAACAGTAATAGATTCATTTATGACAAGAGTGCACCAAGAGTCTGTGATAAATCTACATCATAACAGGAGTTCTGACCTTTGTCACAAAAACTCTTTATTTCCTTGCCTTTTTCCCTATCACATGTTTTCGCAATCATCATAAGTTATATACCATTTGAAAGCTTAAAATCTCAAAATTTACCATAGAAATGGTACTTCAAAATGTTTTAGCAGTCTCCTCCCCCTTAGGGTGTCCTATTACAAAATGTATTACGGTCTTTTAGAATCAAAACTTTTTATAAACTTGACAAAATATATATCGTTGGAAAGGTCTGAGTCTCAAGATTCCATATTTGGTGTTTATTTTGTAATATTGAGAGAGAAATTGATAGATTTGTGACAGAAATTCATCAACAAAAAATTCAATGGCGTTTCGATGGCATTCGGTGGCTGTTTGTGGTATAACGCATAAACAAAATTGCATTTGAACCTCAATTTTTTTTATCAACTTCAACTTTGGAACAAAACTTATGTAGACATATGGCTTTGATTTTATAGCAATTTGAGATTTTTAACAATTTTTTAAAATATTTATTTTATATAAAATAAAATAAAAATAGTATAATACATTTGTTTTACAGTAAATTTAAACTTCTATAACTTTTTAATACTTTAATTTTATTAAATGATTTTATTCACTTTTGTAATAATCTGCTAATTGTCTTCTTTAAAAAGAGACCAACCTTAGGTCTGTATTCAAAAGCGTCCACACCTCACTGATGCTGGAGCTTCTGTGCTGAAGGAGCCCCGGCCAAGTATTGAGTGCATAAATGAATATACTTTAAAGAACTTGATCTTTTCTGTTTGGCAAATTCTTTTTTTGATTGATCTTAGGAAATATTCTAATATTTTGAGATACTAATTTTTGACTTTCATGAGCTGTAAGTTCTAATCATCAAAATTAAAACAAAAAAAAAACTTTTAAAGTGTTTTACTTTACATGTAATGAATCTAAAATATATGAAAGTTTCACTTTTTGAAATAAGTTATAAGAATCATAAACTTTTTCACCATATTCAAATTTTCTGAGATGCACCTGTAATTGATATTATACCTAAATATATTTAATATATAAACATAACATATTCTTCCTAAACGTATATGTGCATGTGTGTGTATTCATATATATAGTTTGTCTATATATTCAGTACACACACATATTATGTAATAAAAAACTTTATTTTGAATGCGATTAATCGTTTGACAGCACTAATATGCATAGATGTATTATGTACAGTATGTGCGTGTGTATATTTTCAATCTTTTTTTTTTTTAGAATAACTTCGCCAAACCAAAAGTGCTTGTTAGAAAGGCTTAGAAACCCCCCCAAAATTAAATTGTCACCATTTGGGTAACCAAACAGTTGATGGACTTCACTGATACCCATAATACGAACAAAAAAATAAATAAAAATGCTATGGACGTCAATGGGGACCATGAGATATTTGGTTACACAAAATATCCTCTGTTGTGTTCAGCAGAAGAAAGAAATTTACAGGTAAATTAAGTCAATTATTTGGTTGAACAATCACTTTAAAGGGGTCATATGATGTTGCTAAAAAGAACATTATTTTGTTTATTTGGTGTAATGCAATGTGCTTATGTGGTTTAAGGTTCAAAAAACACATTATTTTGCACATACTCTATATTATTGTTGCTCCTCTATTCTCCACCTTTCTGAAACGCGTCTATTTACAAAGCTCATCATTCTGAGAAGCGAGGTGTGCTCTGATTGGCCAGCTATCTGCACAGGAGAGACTTGGTGTTGCTTCCAAACAAAAATAAATATATCGGTATTGGTATCGGTATCGGCCACAATGAGTTGAAAAATATCGGGATATCGGCAAAAATCCAGTATCGTGCATCCCTAGTTCCAATTATACACTTATTTTCACATAGCAATGAGAAGCATTATGCATGGACGCACATGCAGTTGCTGTGCTTTATTAAAGCTTTAATCAGAATAAAAGCATATGTTGGAGCCATTATGTGAAGTTGTAATTATTTTTTGTTAGTAGCTTTGTGTAGTAAAAGTGCATGATTCTAAAACACTGGAGAACACAGACAGTGGTAGTGTATTTGGCGTAGTATCATTCAAATGCCAATTAATTTGCTTTCCTGAATTGTGGAATACAAAAAGAACAACCACTGAAAGAAGTCAGGACGTCTTCCCAGCTACTGATAAGTGGGTAAGTGGAGTACAAAGTCTGCCACCACCTCTAGGACAAGTGTGTTGAACTGATCTCTGACACAACCAGGCAAGCAAGAGGAAGTGTCTCTTCCACTCACACATCCTGTCTACAATGACATATTATTTTCTGGTGATGCCTGTGGGTACCAGACTCTGTAGTTTCTCTTATCCATATTTTCTAAAGTTGCTGTAAGAAGAATAAACATACCGCATAATATATTATACAAAAAACAACAATATTGTTGCTGGATATAACATCCAAGCTTCACATTTACATTTTTTTTCTACGGGCAAAATCTAGGAATCCATGTGATCAGGAGTTCTGCATGATGTTGCTTGCTGTGCTTCATACATCACTTTTCTTTGGTCCTGCACTGTAACGTTCATAATCTCATACATTGAAGCACTGTTCAGTTTATGTTTTCAGCTTGAGGCGCCTGGTATTTAGAAGTGGGCTCCAGGCACTGGCCCCAAAAGTCTGGTCTATAATGTAACCTTGCTTGTCCAATGGTTTTTGAGAAGGTTAGACCCTCAGCAGCAGTAGTACCAAAACCACTTAAAGAAGACAGAACTCAATGTGTGCAAGGGAGAAAAGTGAACAAGGGCATAATTAAAAATGATACTGTGTAATGACGTAGTGTAGTGGACTAAAAAGTTAATTTAGGCCATGTTTACACCTAGTATTAAGATGATCCAATTTCGACAACTTCCAGAAAACACAACATGAATGCTTTTGTAGTAGATACTCATGTCATCAAATAGCCACTAAGACCACCTACACTCTAAGAGTCTTTGCACTCTCATCTAAATATTTTGCACGTTAAAAAATAAAGATGCCCTCACATTGTGTTAATCACATTTACACACTGCCTCCGAAATCAGATTTGATTTTCTACGTTTTTGCAAGGACCTTCACTCTTAAACATTATAGGACTTTGCCAATTGAAATCGTAAGTTTGGTTTGAAAGCGAATGTTCTCTTACCATTACAAATTCTAAGACAAACCCACATCGTTAGGAGTAGTTTTACGGCTATTAAAGCAGAACATGTAAGATGCTACTCGCGTGAGTTATTTTCTGTTGTCTCCTTAAGCGTTCGAATGTAAATTGTAAGAGCTTTTTTTCCGCAATATTAGATTACAAGATAAGAAAAACACCATACACACACCAGTCCATAGACCCTTCCCTCAAAGAAATCAGGAAAGTGGTCAAAAGTGGACAACAGAGACAGATTAAAATAGGTGTAAATGGGAATAGAAAATCACAACTTGTGATCCTATACTATTGACAAAAATACATCTTAATACCAGGTGTAAACAGGACATTTGTGACAGATTGGTGATGCCTCAGTGTTCTAAACCAACCTAAACCCTTAAAATAATTTATTTAATTACAATTTTGGGAAATCTATCAATTCTTCAGGTAATAATTCTTCAGTAAGTAAAGTAAAGTAAAGTCGTGACGTATTGTCAAGTATGGTTACCCATACTCGAAATTGGTGCTCTGCGTTTAACCCATCCAAGTGCACACACACAGCAGTGAGTAGTGAACAAATGCACACACACACACACACACACACACACACACCGTGAACACACACCCGGAGCAGTGGGCAGCCATGCTGCAGCGCCCGGGGAGCAATTGGGGGTTCGGTGCCTTGCTCAAGGGCACCTCAGTCGTGGTATTGAGGGTGGAGAGAGCGCTGGATATTCCCTCCCCCCACCTACAATTCCTGCCAGCCGGGGGCTCGAACTCGCAACCTTTCGATTACGAGTCCGACTCTCTAACCATTAGGCCACGACTTCCCTGCATTGCTAAAATATGTGTGAGTGGCATGCATTACTAAACATTAACCAATGGAGATTGTGATGGTGCTTAGTGGAGAGGAGTGGATCTTAGGATCAAGATGTCATTGAATGGAATTAAGGCCTACTTGCCATTTCAAAAAAATTTATTTTGTTTGTGAAGTTCAAGATGAGTATGCATGTGCATTCTGTTGCATGGATCCCACAAAAGAGTTGCGCAACAAGATGCTGTTTGTCAGACAACAATCTGATTGCTTTTTCTCATGCTCATAGTCAGACTCCAATCCTCTGAGTCACAAAATAAACCAGACCTCAGGCCTTAAGCATAACAGCTGCATACATACTAAATGGAATTTATGAAGTGCTAGCTACATTGCAAGTAAAAGTATCTAACCAAATTCATATATAACTATGTTGTATGCATAGAACATGACAAAGTGTTTGTCACTACCTAATAATATTGCCAACTGCAAATGGAAAGGCACTTTCGAATGGTTATGTGGGTGTTTAATTTGCTTATACTTACTTACATTGCTATCTTATCACAGTCCCCAGCAGTTATCCTATTTAAAAAAAAAAAAAAAAACCATAAACGTTCACCTCACTGGAGCCTCAGTGTATAGCTGCAAAACCTCCAACCTGAACACCCACACAAGTACAAAACATATTTTTATTCCAGAGGACAAAACCTCAGTTATATAAGTGGAACATTAGGGAATAAATTGAGGAATGAAATATTGTGTGATTTAAGTTCGCTTTATATCTGATTTGTATATGCTGAATGGAATTACACACTTCCGTTTTTGTGACCACATGGATACTTATGTACTGATAATAAAGGAGAAATGTTTTGGGTTGAATTATGTTGAGAAATCTGTAGCTTCCCTACATACACACTATATGCAAGAGGGGATTTTAGCACCAAAATGTATGGATTTTAATTATTAATATTTATTTCTAGCTCTCTTGATTCTGTCTCTCAGTAGCCTGTCCAACAAATAACACCTTTAATCAATATAATGAGTCTTTTGGCCATCTACAAGCAGACAGCTGGGTCCTGACATTAAAAATGTATTGAACAGGAAATATATGTCCATCTGATTTAAAATAGAGTGCTTCATCTAGACAAACTGTTATTCATAGACTTCACACATACTGCAGCAAATGAGTTGACAGGATGTCTTTATTGTTTGAAAGCAGTGTGGTTTTTTTCTTAACACATTTTCAATATTGGCATAACCCAGGTGGCAAGTTAACAATGTCAAGTTTCTGTTTATTGTTAGTAGATTGTGACATGCTCAAGTACAATCACCAACTGCTTGAGCCAAGAAGATTGACATGATAGGGCACATTTACAGCTTAGTGGAGTAAAACGTACTTAAGTATCTAAGATCCAAGCTCCCGTGAGCTTCATCAATAAATTTAACAGTGAATAGTACAGCTAAGGTAAGCTCAGTTTCAGAAGGGCACACACCCTAATATGGCTCAAAGGGCGGAACGTAAAATACATAATTGTTTGTGAGTTTCTCACTCAAAATCAGTTTTAAAAACCAATTACATATCAGTCATGCATGCCTACTTACAAACTACTACCTCTCTCATTCACAATGCTGAACAGCACAAAAAGGTGCAAAGAAAAAAAAATCATCAGCTCCAGCATTTAACACTTTCCCCAGCTTCACTTACGCTAAAGTTGTGGATTTCTGGCAATTAAGCAATGTTAAAAAATTACAGTAATGTACGTTGGTCCTTCTCCAATCGTATGCTAGGAAATTTTGAAACTCACATCCATTCACTTATGATAAATCATAATAAATTACTAAATGAATAGTTCTTTCCACATTTCTAAACATCAGCTTTGGTTGACAATTCTTGAAAACAATTCTGTGAGGTTATTTACGTCTGAGTTTGGGGGGGGGGTAAATAATATTTAGATTTGGTATACCGTACTATCGCTTTCCTTTTGGACCTTTGTTCTGGAAAAGCAAATGTCATATTAAAACTGAATAAAAAAAAAATTATTAAAAAAAAAAACTTGTCCTTGAAATAACGTCCATAGCCTTTTTAATACTGATAAAGGCACTTATTGGCGTAAAGTGTGAAAATATGGTAATGGAAATTTGTGGAGATACTCAACTGAGTGCACACATTTCCTTTGTTATCAGAGCCTCAAAAGTCTCAAAAAACCTGCTAAGAACAAGTCTGGGTCATAGTTCACCCCATTTTTTCATTACCACTAACACTTATGGAATTAAGCACAATCATTCATGCTCCATTATTTGTTGTACTGTATTTCATTCATGCCACTTTTACATTTTTTTTATTTAAGTTTTAGATTTTTCCAAACACATTAAGGTAGTGAGAACAAGCAGGGACATTTCTCTTGATTGGGGTGAAATGTGACCTGGTTATGTATTTTGTGAGATTCAACCATTACATAGCTCGTAGTAGAGCTTCCCAACATTAATGCACAAACAATATGTATACACAGCAACTTCTATCTAAAAATGTCAGAACTCATTTCAATCAGTTTCAAGTACACAATCTCAGTGTTGCCACGAGGGACGGCATAGCGTAGGGCAGGGGTGTCAAACTCAATTCCTGGAGGGCCACAGCCCTGCAGAGTTTAGCTCCATCCCTAATTAAACACACCTGATCCAGCTAATTACGTCCTTCAGGTTTATTTGAAAACTACTTGGTTTGTGTGTTGGAGCAGGGTTGGAACTAAACTCTGCAGGGCTGCGGCCCTCCAGGAACTGAGTCCCCTGGCGTAGGAGAATATCGTGAAAGCAAGTTAAGCTGTCTTATAGCTAGCTACCTGAATGCTAACACACCTGCTTTAAATGGCAGACACATTTAAAGGCAACTCTGTTCCCCCATTAAAGGGATAGAAAATTCTGCCATAATTTACTCACCCACATGTCATTCCAAATCCATAAAACAAATCTGAGAGATTTTTGTCCCTCCATTGAAAGTCCACTGCACAAAAACTTTAACGTTTCAGAAAGCTCAAACAAAAACCAATGAGGTTTGTTATCAGGCATCATGAAAGTATGGTTGGGCTTCCATTTAACATATTTGAGATGCTCACATACGCATATATGTGCGTGCGGTGATCAATCTTTAATCTTTATGCCTCTTAATAAGGCTTGGATTAAACCGCTTGATTGCTTTTACAATGTCTGATGCCTTTTTTTGAAGCATGAAAAATGTTGAATTTTCAATGGAGCTCAAAACTCTCAGGCTTCATAAAAATATCTTTATTTGTGTTTCAAAGATGAATGAAATGGATATGTCATGACGAGTAAAGAAGTTGATAACAATTGTCATTTTGGGGTGAACTAAACCTATAAATACTGAGGTCTCTGGCTTTAAATCAACATAATAGTGCATTCTCCTACCAGTCGAACCTACAACAATTGTCTGTCAATGATGATATATTAAGACTAAGCTGGAGTGGATGTGCTACAGCTAGCACCTACGAATTTAAACCTAATTCCCTGTGTGCAGTATAACAACAACAAAAAATAAGTCAAGGAAACAAGTTACTGGGCAGACTACCAAAATGGCTGCCAATACATTCAGAGAACCCATGATTCTTGTGGAAATAATAATGAAACTGATGATTATTTACATGTTCCGGACCAGGTGTCCAGCACCTTAGCAGGCAAAAAAACATTTATCGTATGATTGGTTCCCCTTCAACCACGTGATAAGGGATTATTACACCACTTTTTAACACCTAATGACTGAATTCAAACACATACAAATAACACAATAATTAAAGATGCTGCCACAGTAGTCACTGCAAACTCTGTCATACTTTTTCCATTGGTACACAAACAATTCCCTCACTCTTCTACAGAGTTTGGGCCTCCATCTACTTTGTGGAAGTCTTCCAACTAGATGTGGTCTCTCAACCCATGATTTCCCACTCCAAGCTTGACAAAACACTATGGTCATGTAAGAAACGACTGATCTAGATTGACAAGGTGGTTATTGCTAAATGTCCTACTTCACTGAATGTTAAAAATAAATAAAACTAGAAATATACTCACAATAATACGTGAAATGCAGCCTTCACTTTAAACCGGTCTCAAATGTTTGAAACAGGTTTTTATACTGTGGCTGTACATTCAATTCCCAACTTCCCTTTTCCAGGCTAAACCTGTATTTGAACACTGATTTGTGAACACTGCGTGTAAGATTTTCACATTATTCCTTATTCCATTTCCTCAAAACTCTCCCAATTTCTGAGTTCCTATTTAAAATTCTTAAGACATTGTTTGACACAGCCCTTCCCCCGCTCTCTCTTTATATTAAGTGAACAAATAGTCCTTAGATTCAAGGGTCCAACTGCTGGTGGATGCAGTTTAAATAGGTCACATGACACCTGAGTCCCTCCTCACTCCAGGACTTCTACAAACGGACACAATAAGCTTCCAGTGAGCGCATATATGAGGATGGGTACACATGCAAGTCTTTACAACAGTCCCTTGGCAACAAGAGGGTGGGGGTGTGTTGGTAGCAGTTGACGTGCAAGCATATAGACACCAAAGAGAGGCCCAGCTCTGAGGGTGGGGCATCACCTCACAACCCATAGTATTCTCATGCTAATCACAGGGTGGCCGTCCTGTTCCTGTGGGGATATACAAAGTTGCCTATAGCAACACTTCCACTTATTTTTACTTCTTAGGCTCCTGTCCTTCTTTTGCACAATCGCTGAACCGCATACGCAGTGTGCCGCTCTTGTGCAAGTGCCAGAGTTGCAGGAATTCCTCAGGCATGGCATGAAATCTCGAGGATGGGAGAATGTTGTCATAATAATGGTGGCTGACTGGCCTCTTATCCAGTCCCACTGAAAATGGCCAGAAACCGTAAGCGATCACCTCTTCGCACAAGCCAAGGGCAAGGCTCACAAGGAACAACCCTGTGGACAGCCGTTTGCCATGGACGCCGTGGTTCTTCCAGAATCGGCCGACGTTTTTAAGGAAGTCTGGATTGGCAAAGAGGACAGTCTGGTTGGAGGCGGAGTCTGCAAGGGTGTGGTATGCACGCAGGGAGGGGTCAGTGCCAGGCTTCATGGAGAACGCTGGCATGTAGATGTAACTGGAACCATATGCCTTCATACTCTCTACGAAGGATTTGCGGGACCATAGTAGGTTCTGAAAGCTGATGGGGAAAAATAAGAGGAACGATAAACTTCGATGTCGATATGGAATGAAGTAAAAAATGTGTAAAAAAATTTTCTTTCTGTAACCAAACTGTTTAATTTAAAGATACTGTGGCCACAATGGATGAATGAATTCAGAAATCAAATTGACCCCTAAATCTAACTGTCAGTCTATTACTGTGCCATGGTTAACTTTAGCTCTATTTATATTGTATTTTGTTAAACATCCTGTTATTTCCTTGGCATTGTGAAAGAAAGAAAGGTCGATATTCATCCCTCAAGACATGCAGTCAGCTGTCTGGAGAACTGCGTACATCCTTTTCTGACAATTCTCTGTTTTCTCACCGTCTCTGTTTTCCTGCTGTTGCTGCATGCTGCTAACTTCCCCAGAAACCACAAATAGCTACCGGCTATTTCACATAGAAGGGCTTTATGAACTCTATCAGACAACAGAATGCATTGAAATTGTAAGCTAAGATGAATGAGATATGGAAAAGTTTGTAGTAGAAAAAAACATGATTCAGTAGAATGAGAGAAATAATTGTTTTTTTTTAAACAACCACAGTATTGCAGAAGAACAAATATGTAAATAAAAATAGCAAGTCAAAACAACAATGTGATTTATCAGATGTTTGACTCTTGGACTAAAATGATAGATAAATGGATTAGCCATTTAGGGATGGGAAAAGTATTGGTACAAAGTCAGTACTAAAATAATCGCAATAAAAAGATAATTATAATTGAACAATTTCAATTTTGATTAAATTCAGTAGTGCTGTCACCAAAGCAAAGTCTGCTGTGACAAAAACAATGGTGTGCATCTATTATGAAAACTATGGAAATCTCCATGAATCTAAATCACTGTTTCCATTGTTTTTGGTATCCACTACTGAAATGTTGTCATTGTAATTAAAGTATCATAATGAATCCATAACCCCCCCAAATAAAAAATAGACAAAAAAATAAATAAGTGAAGAGGAGAAGACACGTACTTCTTTTCAATAATGCTAGGATTCGCGCTCACCAGGTGTGTTCTGGTACCAACATCAGTGGTGTACTCTTTGGACAGAGGAGGAAGGTTACATCTAGGAAGAAGAGATGGAGAAAGATTGCAGAAAAAGTTTTGCTGCGAGTGATGTTTTTCAGTTTATGTCACAAGAAAGCATTTTTTCTCATGGTAAATACATTAATAAAAATCCCAGGTCTTATTGTGATGTTACTGATACATTTAGCTCCACATTAACACTTTGCCTATCACAGGTTAGCACAGGGTATTCAGGATCACTAAGGTATTCAGTATTATTCAGGATCACTAAACCTTCTAAGCAGGTGTATTGGAGATAAACTATGCAAGAAAAGTTGCCCTCCAGCAGCAGCATTGGACACCCTTGGGTTAGCACTAGCAACACCAACACCATCTAGCCCCTGATTCACTGATACTCTCTGTGACCATCAAGCTCTGAGCTCCTGACAAGAAAATTATCAAGTTAAAAGACCAAGCTGACCTGAGCAATTATCAATCTCTCCTCTCCTCTTCCTCTTTTGCGTTTCTGTTGCCAATGTCACTTAGTACCAATACATCTCCCAATAATAATCAGTGACCACTTTTCCACACTACACACACACAAGCAACCACCACCACCTGCATGCACTCCCATTCTTCTCCTATTCCTTAGAGAACATGATCCCCTCTCATCTTCCACAGGAGACTACACTGCTGTTACTAACTCTCGATCGAATCATCATATCTCCTCATGACTTTTAACTTTCCCTCCATATTAAGTAGGCTGAGGTAACCCCACTGCTAAAAAAAGTCAAAACTTAACCCTAGTAGTCTCTATTCTCTCTCTTTCCTTTTCTCACAAAATACCTAAATATTGAATCAGTACTTTTTCTCTCACAGGACAAGCTACCCATTAACAACCAATCTAGCTTTCAACAGCGGACATTCCACTGAGACCACCTGGCTGTCAATAAAACTCTACACCCGACAAGAGAGAACTCCTTCTCATTGCTTTGTTGCCTTGAAAACTATAAATAACTAGATTCTCCAGTCCACCAGCTCTGACCTGGGCATCACAGGTATGGCACTCTCGTGTTTTCAGTGTTACCTTACAGGCAGATCCTTTATAGGTTTCTGGAGAGGGAGGGGTGTCTGAACTAAGCACTGGGGTGCCTCAGGGTTCAGTGGTTGGTCCTCTCATTTTCTTGATATACACAACCTCACTATTCTTGATCAAACAGGCATGTGACTTTTCCTATAATTGTGGAAATAATAAGCAGCTCTACCTGTTGTTCGAACCTGATGGCCCCACAGTCTCAGCTTGCATCTCTGCTTGCCCTTCACACATTGCACAGCTGCTTGTCTAAATGCTTGTCATTTCAAAACTGGACTACTGCAGTACTCTATTGGCCAGTCTTCCAGTCAGCACATATAAGTCTATGCAGATTATCAACAACTTGGCAGCACATCTGCTCTTCAATCAATCAAAGGGGTTCCACGCCATATTTCTCTTGGTTTCACTCCACTGTCTTCCTGTTGCTGCCTACTTCAAGTATTTGATACTGGCTTTGAGAACTGCAACTGGAAATGGAGCCTCCTACATCAAAGTTCCCTTCTGCAATTTCAGTGAATGAGTCAGTGAATGAGGGGCACAAAATATTCCTTCACAATGAAGCATCTTTACTTCTCTGCAATGGGATAAACTGCCTGCCTTCACCCATTACCTAACCTTTCCTCAAGCACTTTTCTAAACCACAAAGGTTTTCTCTTTCTGCATGTCACCTTTACTTTAGTTTGTGTACTAATGTACTAATGTTTAAATTCAAACTTGGCATTATGTGCTGGAAATATTGCTGGATTGATGCATTTTCTAAATGAATATATATAAATAAGGGGCAGTCGTGGCCTAACGGATAGTGAGTTGGACTTGTAACCCGAAGGTCGTGGGTTCGAGTCTCAGGTCCGGCAGATCTAGCAGGGATTGTAGGGGGGTGAATAACCAACACTCTTTCCACCCTCAATACCACGACTGAGGTGAGACCTACTGCTCCGGGTGTATGTTCACTACTGTGGGTAAATGGGTCACCATACTTGGCCACACACCTCTTCTCTATCCCTTTAAATGTAAAACTAATTCTGTTTGAATTTCGATATGATTTGACACTCAGAAACACATATTACCATCTTCTCACCTCATGATAAAGTCAGCTTGGTCAATTTCTTTTCCACAGCCACTGTGTTTCAGGACTCCTCCATTGCCCACAACCGAACACTTCTTCAGAGGAAGCTGCAATGGTGTATCCTAGCAACAAAAAACAGTGGGAGTTACACAAATGGGTCGAAGCAACGAAGAGTCACACACACACACACACACACACACACACACACACACACAGTACATTTCCATTTGTTTCTTTTGATGAATACATATTCAAATCAAGGTTACTTCAATATTCATACGCTTCAAAGAGCGGTGAACCTCTGGGTAAAACTGAATCAATGAAAAGAACCTTTGAAAGACCCCCTGGCTATTAATTTGCATTACAGGCCACAATTTCATCTCACACATTCAGTCATCAGACTAAACACTAAACTAAACACTTCAGTCATCAGACATTTTCCTTCTACAGGATTTGTAGATTCAAACCAAAAAATCAAGGAGCCAAAGAAAAAGCCAAATTCAAAGAGCCAAAAAATCCAAAGCAGATTACTACCTTTTTATTTTTTATTTGTTGCTTTTCAGTTTTTCAGAGTATTGTGGGTAGATACTTCATGATTACAGGTAAATCCACTTTAAATAACTAATCTTTTGGACACCAGTTGGTGAAACGTCATGCAAAAATCTCTAGAAGAATGAAACTCTAGTAAGATCATATCATTGCTGCCTTATCTGGCATCAGTGATACATATTGTTCTGATAAACATTACAAGCAGATGGTTAAATTAAATTTCAGTAAGTCTGACGTATGCTGAAACATAATACTGAGAATGAGAGTGAACGTCATTTAAGACTATGTGTGTAAAAATAAATCTTTTTAATGGCTTTTCTGGTCACAAAAGAACCATTTACGACTAAATGTACTATAAAATTATTCATTGACCCCTTTTAGTAAAATAAAAACAAAAAACGCTGCGTCCATAGTAACATGCAGGCTGCATAACCCATAGATCTCATTGAATAAACGTACTAAACCACATTGTAACTACATTAGAGTGAGGCAGGGGCGTGTGAGTGTGTGTAGGATATTGGGTTGCGTGTTTGTGTCCATCAATAATGAGCGTGGGCTCTGAGACAGTGTAGGAGGAACACTGCGACTGAAAGGCGGCATGATGCCCAGTACAGGACAATCAGGACCCATGTGGGAGTCTCTCCCATGCCTATTTATTTTTAGAAGGCGGAGTGCTGTGCTGAGCTTCATGGAGAGTGGGGGTGGAAAGAAAAAAAAGGGCCAACTGCTTCGCTTTCAAACACTTACACATTCATAATTATATAGTTTTTTAAGCAAAAACATTCCAGACATTTACCTGTAAGGTAACTGAATTTTTTTTCAATTAGATTTAAAACACCATAAGTGTGCAATTACTTTTCTAAGTGATCAAACTTTCTAAATTATTATTATTTTTTATTTGATGTGCAATTAAATGGACAACAAAATACCTACTAATATTGTAATACAGAAAGAAACAACAGTATTTGCTCTCTCATGATTCAGTGTAAAATTCTTGTTTTGGTTCTGCTGAATTTTTGGTTAACCATGCTTGTGTGTACATGTTGAGCATATCATCTTGAATTAACATGAATTTGTAACAGTACACTCTTGTGTCATGCATAACAAATTGTATTAGGAATTAAATAGATGATTGTGGAAACTAAGGATGGCCAGAATGTTGTTATGTAATGTAAGACAGTAGAAATGCATGAAAGCAAACAGTAACGCCAAGGAAGTCAACACAAGGTAAGAATAAAGTTAATATTAGTTTTACTATTTTTAGTATTATGTTGTTAAAAAATGTAAGCTAATGCCAGACTTGGATTCAGATAAATAATAGCATTTCACAACAATCACCAGTCATGCTTACTAGTCTTGCGTTTGGTCTCGTACTGTATCGCGTATCTTGTCAGTGTCCGCGCTTGCTTGGCTACTTGTTGTGATAAAAAGGAAAGTGTGTCCAGCTGAATACAATTAGTATTATGTTAGACGGGTATAAATAAGGTTAGTTTACCGCGGCAGCCCTCGTGTGAAGACCGAAGAGTGTAAAAACCATCGACTCTACCGTGCGACTCCACCGGGCAAGGACAAAGGATAAAGGGCAAAGGATATAAGTATCGCTTTTTATTTCTACTCTTTCCTATTACATGTTTCACTTCTGTTTCAGTTTTTATAACCATTTCTTACTATGTGTAAGTAAGTTTTTTTTTTTTTTTTTTTTTTTTAGCATGTGTGTTTGGCTCAGTATTATTTGTTCTGGATTACTGTTAAACTAACGTAGTTTGATTTTTATTTGTTATCTATTTTAATTTTAGTTAAAGTTGGAGTAATGTTTGCCATTTTATTATGTCTGTATAGGTTTTTTTATTAAATGTTAGTTATTTTAGTACTTCAACAAACTACATGGAAATGAAAAAATATTGAATTTATAAATGTGTATATATGTGTGTGGTTGTACATACACATATGTAGTTGTTTTTTTGGTGTTTGGCTTAGTGTTATGTTATTCCTTTTGTTCTTTAATATTTTGAATTGTTTTTAGCTTTATTTTTTGTTTTCATTTAAATGTTAAGTTTTGATATTTTGTTGTATGCATTTGTCATTTTTATTTAATTTCTTGTATGTTTAAATATTTTAATTTCTTGTATGTTAAATATTTTATTTAATTTCTTGTACTAATTTTATGTGTATATATAGTATTTATAATGTTTTAGCTTTGGATCTGTTTTAATTGTTTTAATACTACAATTGATTGCTTCTGTTGTCCTCATTTGTAAGTCGATTTGGAGAAAGGCGTCTGCTAAATGACTAAATAATAATAATAAAATAATATATCCCAGCATAAAGATGTAGCAGAAAAATCAAGTCATATTTTTTGGCTCATTGACTTTTATGAAAGACAGTACCTGAATAAAGATTGGGTAGGTTTCATTGGTGACTGTGTGGTAATGGTAGATCTCCCCATCGTACCACAAGACTTTGCCTATTGGGGAGTTCTCCTTAGTAACAGCAAACTTCCTCTTTGGGTCACAGCATTCTGTCAGCAGTTTCCTGTCCAAAAAGAAAATGAGATATTATGACACTGATTATGGGAAGCAGAATTAGTCGTTAGCATTTGAATTAGTCCTTTCTAACTGACTGAGAACAAGCAGAAATTTTTGGAAGCACCAAGTCTTTTATTCAGCAAAGATATTTCTGTGCAATTACACTTAAAATAATTCAATTACCAATGTGAAAGCGAGCATAAATGAACAGGATTTATTAAAACAAACAATGAATGAATAAAAAAACTTTCCATGGGAATTAACGGGAATAAACTGGCAAAATTACAGGAACTGGGAACTTAAATGTAGTTGAGAACAAAATCTTGCAGCATAATCTTTGTTAAAACAACCAGTTTTAATGCGATTTCAGTTAAATTTCTATCCTACACATTTCTCAATCACATGCACACAGCACACTGCTTACAGCAGGGATATTGAGGCCACACCCCCTACATGCACTGTGCTTTCCTCCATAATATGAACAGATCATTTCTTAAATCCTGCACACAAAATATCAAAATGTCCATTTTGGTAAGTAGTCATATAAATTACATGAATATGACAAAAAATGGTTGAAAACTTCCTTGTGCCGTGTAATATACTGTGCAACTAAATTAGGCTATACTATAGTAAAAAACAAATACACTGACTGAACAAACATTTAGGTGAGGGATAATAATAACAAAAAAGTCTAAAAATTACCCTCCCCTCACACACAATCCAATCTAGTCACCTGAGAGGGGGATTCCCCTCCATTTGCTGCATTTGAGCCCAAAGACTACATCTAAGTTTTGATATTCTAAATATATTTGATCAATGGGATTTACGTTTAACTAGTAAATACCAAAAAGTGTTTATACAGTAGCTAGACAGTTTATGAGGTATGTGCTATATAGCTCAAGCTGTGATGCTCCTTCTGCTAGTAAGTTTTCTGTTATCATGGTTTTTAAACATTGCATATCTTTTGCTCATAAAGCCTTTATTTATTTGATCAAAAATACAGAAAAAAACTAAACAAAACAGCAATATTGTGCAGTATTGCCGGTATTACAATTTAAAATAATGGTCTCCTGTTGTAATATACTTTAAAATATAATGTATTTCTGTGATGCAAAGCTGAATTTTGAACATCATTACTCCAGTCTTCAGTGTCACATGATTCTTCAGACATTCTAATATGCTGAGTTATTATCAATTTTGGAAACAATTGTGCTGCTTAATATATATATTTTTATTATTATTCTTACCTGTGATTCTTTTTTCAGGAAACTTTGAATAGAGAGTTAAAAAAGGAACATTTATTTCAATAGAATACACCTTTTTTTAACAATAAACTACCATTCAAAAGTTTGGAGTCAGCATCTTTTCTCTTTTTTTGAAATAAATTAATACTTTTATTCAACAAGGATGTGCTCAATTAAAGTAGTAGGAAAGACTTATGTTGTTAGAAAAGATTTCTATTTTGAACAAACACTGTTCATAAGTTTTTATTCATCAATAAATCCTGAAAAAAGCATCACAGATTCCCTCCCAAAAATGTCATTTTTAAAATGTGTATTAATTCACATACATGTGAGCCTATGATCAAACTAAATGTTTATATTTATTTTTGTATATGATACAGTTTTATAAATTTCCCAAAATTTTCAAATAATTCCCATAAATTCCTGGTAAGTTTCAAACTTGGAATATTTCCAAAATTCCCCAGATGAAGTTCCCATGGAAAGTTTCCGGAAAATTTCCGCCCCTTTGCAACCCTACTGGCTAAGTAGTGATTGTGTTCCCTTTCGAGGGTACTTCAAACTGCGTCCTCTAGGGGTCGCTATGGGGGAACGCCTCGGCGTGACCGGTGTCTTGAAGCATATATCTAATCACGACAATAACATTGGCCGGCGACAGCCTATGACATTACTACCTGCGCGGCCACAGTATAAAGAGGCGCCGGGAAAATACGTCATTCTCTTTTTCGTCTTCACTGACCGTTTGCTAGCAGAAGCCAAGCACGACTAGGAGTGCATGTTCTCTCGCACGGAGGCTTTGTTCTGATACCCGCAGTTTCACACAGCTCGCGGGTTGTGTGTGTGTGTGTGGTGAAGAGCAAGCGCGTTCAGCTCTCGAGGGAATTGAATGCGCTCGTGTGCTCATCGTGATGCATTTGCGGGACTAATGAGAAAAAGGGAAGGTGAATGCTTCACTTTTTACTCAAATTGTAATACCCGTGTCTGCATGAGTGTGTTCGCCTCTCGCTGGAATAGTGATGCATTCGCGGCGGTGGCTCCGTTCTCGCTTGATTCGGATGTAATCTAGTGCGTGGGCGGAGCATGTTCAGCTCCTGTGCACATTGCGAGTGCCGTGAGAAATATCTGCCCATTGCCCGTGATTCGCGGTTCATGGGCAGAACAGGGAAAGGACCTGATGGGAAATCTTCCCTATCAGTAATTTATTTGAGTCACACTGTCCTTATGGTCAAACCAGTGAATCGCCCCTCCGTGGAGTGGGTTTGAGTACACTGCTTTCCCTGAGGTACGAGTGAGAGGTGTTTCTGCGGAAACCCTTCCTGAGTGCTTTTGCTCTTCAGACATGTATGGTTTTTTGGTCTATGCTCTCTATCAAGATGGAGAGCGTAGGACTACATTCACCTACTAACAGATGACTGTCTCCCTTTGGGTGCTGCTGGACTGTCCTTTTATTCTGGCACTGCCTTCTGGTCGAGCTAGGGTGTCTCCACTCCCCAGAGCTCTGTGAGTCAGCAACTTCAGGCGAGCTCTGCTTGTTAGTCGAGCTTGCATTGCTCCCCTCAACTTAGAGGGTCATCTATGAGCATGCCGCTCCCTTCTGAGCTGCCTTGGTAGAGCTCTCTGCTTTGGTAGAGCTAGCATTGCTCCCCTCACTATAGAGGGTCACCTATAAGCATGCTGCTCCCTCCCGAGCTCTCCTTGTTGGTCGAGCTGGAATTGCTTCCCTCAACTTAGAGGGTCACCTATGAGCATGCCACTCCCTTCTGAGCATCTGAGTTCCCTCTCATTCTGAGAGTTAGGTTCTCCGCTCCCCGGAGCTCTGTGATTCAGCTGCCTCAGGTTCTTAGGCCTCTCTATGCCTCCCTGTTAGGTCGCTCTGCTTGTTGGTCGAGCTAGCATTGCTCCCCTCACCATAGAGGGTCACCTATGAGCATGCTACTCCCTGCCGAGCTCTCCTTGTTGGTCGAGCTGGCATTGCTCCCCTCAACTTAGAGGGTCACCTATGAGCATGCCGCTCCCTTCTGAGCATCTGAGTTCCCTCTCATGCTGAGAGTTAAGTTCTCCGCTCTCCCCTCACTATAGAGTCACCTATGAGCATGCTGCACCCTCCAGAGCATTTGAAAAGACGGTGTTTACAAATCCATGTTATGGTAAGTGCGCACGCATGTCTCTGTGCACTTTCTGAAAGGCACGTTGTGGTAAGATCACACACTAAGTGTTTTGCGGTCTTTCTAAAATCCTGTACGGTATGGGTTATGCGCTGCGGCTTCGTACCCATTCTTTGAGTCGCTCAGGCCCCGGTTTCACCTTGGGCCTCACTATACCTATGTATGTGCTGAGTGCCCTCTCATGCTGAGAGTTAAGTTCTCCGCTCTCCAGAGCTCTAAAGCCATGGTAGAGCATCTGAAAAGAATTCAGCTCTATGAGTCAGCAACTTCAGGTTGTAAGGCATCTCTCTGCCTCTCTGTAAAGTTGCTTTCCTTGTTGGTAGAGCTAGCTTTGCTCCCCTCAGCATAGAGAGTCACCTATGAGCATGCTGCTCCTTCACGAGAATATTTCAAATCCATGATATGGTAAGTGTGCACACATGTCTCTGTGCACTTTCTGAAAGCCACGTTGTGCTAAGATCGCACACCAAGTGTTTTGCGGTCTTTCTAATATGGTATTGGTTACGCGCTGTGGCTTCGTGTCCATTCTTTGAGTCGGTCAGGCCCGGGTTTCACCTTGGGCCCCACTCTACCCATGTATCCCCAGTGATACTACTTGAACAGGGTGTTGCTACCAAGGATCTGTTGAGACGGTTCCTTCAGCGAGCTCTTGCAGAGCAAGCAGTAGCCCCTGGATGACAGGCCAAGACTTAGTTACTATCCTAAGCGCTTGGTCGTATCCCCTTAAAGGAATCTCTTCTTCTGATTCCAAGCCTTTGAGCTCTACCCTGGGTCCAGGAGGCCTGGCCCCTAACAGGTAAGTTCTGGGGTATGCAGCTCAGGCCTTTGGCCGAAGGGGATAATGTCACTGACAGCCGTCGTACCATCCCAGGGGCAACTCCCTTAGCCGGGTAGAGTTGGTACTTAGTGCTTGGCTTCTGTGCTTGGCTTGCACTCCCCTCAGCATGGTGGCGTGTGTATTCCGTTCCCCATAGCAACCCCTAGAGGACACAGTTCGAAGTTCCTTCGAAAGGGAACATCTCAGGTTACGTATGTAACCATGGTTTCCTGAGAGTAGGGAATGAGACACTGCGTCCTCTAGGTTCGGTGCCATGCTTCGAACGCAACTTCAGACGAAGAAGTAAATGACGTATTTTCCCGGCGCCCCTTTATACTGTGGCCACGCAGGTAGTAACGTCATAGGCTGTCGCCGGCCAATGTTATTGTCGTGATTAAATGTATGCTTCAAGACACCGGTCACGCCGAGGCGTTCCCCCATAGCGATCACTAGAGGACGCAGTGTCTCGTTCCCTACTCTCAGGGAACCATGGTTACATACGTAACTTGAGACAATTTTCAGCAATAGTGTGCACCCTTAATTGACAGAGAAAAGGAGGTCAGAGAAAAATATGTAGATGGAAAAAATCCATACAAGTTCTTTGTGCATTTTTCTTTTTTCTACTTGTTACTTTGCACTTTTTGTTAGAAAATGTTTATTTACTATTTATTCAAGTTTTTTAAGGTATCTAATATTTTGCTACTTAATTTCCATGATCTAAATATTCTTAAAAATGAAAAGTTTGTTGTCATTTGGAAGTGTGTAGGCCTTCTTGCATTATAATGCTGTTACATTATGATTATATATTCAGTGGCATAAAATGGTCTTTAAAATGACTTTATCGTGACAGGCCTAACTGCAGGTTTTGTGAAGTTAAAGTTAAGACTTTTTAAGTCCAAGTCAAGAAAATTCAAGGAATTAATGAAAAGAGGCCACAATGAAATTTATCAAAATAAATAAAATTAATTTTATGCATTTATGATTAAAAAAAGAACAAATATCTGCCAATTTATGGAAAGGTGGATAAAAACTTTTTTAAAGAATTTTCTCCATCAAGTAATGTTTTACAGCAGATCTTTTTTATTATGCATTTCTAATTTAATAATAAAAAAGTATGATATGCTGAGAGAACAATCATTTCGCAACAGTTGTTGCAACAAACTTCAAACCAAAAAAAAATAAAATACAAAATTAATAATAATAATAAAATGTAACAAATCTAATAACAGAATCAGCCTCTTTGTGACATCACAAAGAGCTGCCTTTCAGGGAGTTCAGAGTGGGGGCCAGGGACGGATTAACGCATGGGCCTACTGGGCACCTGCCCAGGGCCCTGGACCAGAGGGGGCCCAGCCGAAATACCGCTACTCCCAGAACGCGATTTCAACCGTGCCCCCTCAGATTTTTGAGGCAAGTGGATTTTGAATGCAGCATCCAAAAGACAAAAAAAAAATAGCCGAATAATATTTTTTATATTTAATAAACGATCACACCGGTGTGATTAGATAATTCAGTGCGGCACATCATCAGCTGCTAAATTAAAATCTGCGTTCGCTCAACTTCGCTGGCAGGCACGGAGCCAGAGACAGCCACGTTTTTCAACAGCACTGCGCATTATAACCAATCACACATGATTCTGTTGAGTTTATGAGTACAATGGCCAATAAGAGGCGTCCAGATGAGTCATCGCTGAAACAGCTGTTTTGTTCAGTGCGCGCACTCCCTGAATGAATTCTGCTCTCTGCCAATTTCTCTCATCAGAAACAACAAAGTGCAGAAGTGCGTACGATGTAAGCAAGATATTAATTTCACAATGTAAGCAACTTGAGTAATTAATGGGAGTTTTTGAGAATGCTTTAATTGTGGCAAAGTCAATGATAATGTTCTTTGATAATGTAAATGTACATTTAGTGAAAATAGCCCACCTTTTGGCATAGGCTATTTACACTAATTCCGCCCACCAACGTGTGATTGGGACTGTCAAGATTATAAAACACTGCTATGAACCAACAGGGGAGTCTGCAGCCCTGGAGCAGGCAGTTTTACGGCCCTGTTATTCCTGATGCGTCCAGTAGGGCGAGGCTGTACAGTCTGAGCTATCAGAACAGACTAACCCTGCGTCCCAATGTGCATACTATCCACCCTATCTGCCCTAAATGGTTTTGAAAATTACTAATATCACATAGAATTTAGGATGGATAGTGTGCACATTGGGACGCAGGCTAAGTCTGGAAGCGACACGAATAAGAGGTATGTAAAATAATCGCTAAAATTGTTATTGTTCAGCAATCGTGCAACGTTGCAACATTTAAAGTTAATTGATTTGCTAAGAGTCGATGTCAATTCGTTTTAATATGTTAACAGATAGGTCTAAAATGTACTTATTGAGGGACAGGTAAATAGTAACATTTGCATGTAACGTTATGCTATTTGTTTTCTTTGTTTAAAGAGCTTAGTCTTTTGTGTGTTTGCTAGCTATTTTGATTGTTATCTCTTGCAGATTGGAAATGCCTGCATGAAACTTGTCTATGAAGAGGTTTGAGCACATGTATAAATCTTTTTCACATTTTATATCAGCTGTAGTTTATCTTCTGTAGTTCTTAATTTCATATTTGAATGGCACACTTTGATTGACAGATGTCTCGTCCAGTCAGCGATGAGTAATCTATTCCCAAATCAGTGGCGCTGTCTCAAACTATACCTACCTCTTCCGGTTTGTCTGATTTGTCATTGTGTTTTCTGATTTGTTAATTTGTTTTCGGATTTGTCATTGTGTTTTCTGATTTGTTAATTTGTTTTCGGATTTGTCATTGTGTTTTCTTATTGTTATAATGTTTTCGGAATTGTTGTTGTGTTTTCTGAATTGCTATTTTGTTTTTTTACATTTGCGTTTGTAATTTGTTATTTTTTTTTTCAGAATCGGGATTTGTTTTGCACTCCTCGGCCACCGTATAAAGCGCATATGTGGTCATTTTGACGTGATCGACTAGTGTTCGAACCCGCCTTAATTTTGCCGAACTTTATTTCTCCATTTTCAAATCTCATAATCACATTGTAAAGTCATTTTTAATAAAAATGAAAGAAATAACCAAAAATTGAAAATAAAGTATCGGGTAGGGTTAGGGTAGGTGTAGCGAGGGCTTTATTATCAATAAGGTGGCATCCATTTAATAATCTGAATTAAAATTATAATTTACACTCAATACGTTATTATTGCATACTGTTTTATAATGCAGTACAATACTGAAGTGCAGATAATTGCCACTATTTTGCAACAAATAGTATAAATAGCAGAAAATCCTGCTATTTTAAGAGTGTACTGTAAATATAATCTATAGCTATTTGCATTTAGTGTAAATAACATATTGCTAAAATTACTGCTGTTTTCACTTAGATAGAATCCATTACTATTTGAACTTAAGAAAAATGACCGTGATTTCAACTGAGGGGGGCCTAAACAGTCCGTGCCCAGGGCACCTATGCGTCATGATCCGTCCCTGGCGGGGACAGATAACGTTTCAAGCGCAAAAAACAAAAACAACAAAAAAAAAAGATAACGTTTCAAGCGCATCTACCTCTGCGCATGCGCGTTCTCTTAATCGGTTTTCCTGGGGAGATGTCTGTCCTCTGCAATACTCATATGTCAGCATGAAAGCCAGATTACACGGAAGAGATACTGATTGCAACCGCTCCATTTACTTAATTACAGTTACAGAGAGACTACATGTCATTCCAAATCGCGTCACGGTAACACTTTTCTAAGATATGCGCTATCATAGATGCGCTCACAATCAATAAATAACTGAATGCGACGAATCAAAGTGCACTGAAATACCTGTACAGATCTACACCGGTTTGGTTTCTGCTCCACGTTTGTCCCTGCCGCAGAACCTCATCCACCATTTCCTTGTCGCTGGGGATCCTATAAACGGGGAAGATGTAAAGCCACAACAACGCCAACAAAGCCAGAGTGGCCCATATATACTTGCTCCGGTGACATCTCAAATACACCATTCCGCCGATCTGATCAGACAAATGCCTAGTTCAAAAGCACGCGCTCACGGCTGACTCGTTTATATAGGTGCCGTTGCCATAAGAAGAAAAAAGCCGCTGAAACACCGTTATCCTGCTATTTCCATTACGCGCTGTGAAAGAGGCCAACAGCGGTGCTCAGAGTTTCATACATGCATCAAATTCCTCCACATTATATTCACAGCTGCAATCACGGTCGAGTTATTCTGGGATGCGATTCCCTCTGACCCAGCAGGAGGAATCTCACGGGATTTTATACGGGATCCAGATATCTTCTGCCCCCATCACCTCCAATGCAAACCGTCTTGAACTCTCCAACAAATCTGATCCCTGCGCTAGCCGGCTTCATGTCGCCTTTAACACCACATCGCGGCCCATCTCTATGCAAATTCAATTTTAAGGCCTTCCCTCCCAACCTGACCGTCTCGGATGCAATCTTCCGAATAAGTGATAGACAAAGCTCAGTTTGCGAATGCTTAGGTACGCATCATTGCCCTGATTATTTGTGACGGTGCTGCCCCCTTCTGGTTAATGTAGTCACATGGAAACGGCCGTGGATACATACAGCACGTTTTACACCATATGTTGCCTACAAATGGTTTTGTCTGCATGATCAGAAACATGCTGTAACAAACATGTTTTGGTCAGTGCAAAAGTGTCTTTTTCACATTTTCTATAGGCTACGCCTCAGATAATTTCCTACTACATTTGAGTCATGCAGTTTAGGTAAGACGGAGTAAAATGAAGATTGTTTTTCTACAGCACATCAGTGTTTTTGGATTTGTGGAGTAAAAGTGATAGATTTTTATTTTGAAGCAACAGAATTGGCAGGTGAAGGCCCCAACTGAGTGTTATTTTTAAATGTAATACTTTGGTAATTGACGGGTTATTATTGAATATTTCCATGAATTCTTTCAAACATCATAGTTTTTATTAAATCCTATTGGTTAATTGAGTGAAAACATTAAATCTGTATTCAAACTGTTGCTATTATGACATATTCAATTAAAATATTGATAATTATTATGTAAATATTCTTATGCCTGTATACAAGTCATTTAATGATTTTACATCTCAGATCAAAATTCTGCTTTGTCATCATCGGCTATATGATTTTTCATCTAAATAGAATTTAGAATCAAAATCAAATTGAAATAGAATAGTTGATTCAGTATTTTGCATTAAAGACATTTTAAAAATATACAAATATGAACAGGAATTATATCCAAAGTCATTTATAAGATTGGGGTACAGGCCAACTTAACCATATTGCAATGTTTTACATTTTGTGCTATAGCAACTGAACAAGCAAATGTTTGTTTATTTCCTATAATAACACATTAGCCGATGCATTATCATCCTTAACATGCTAAACTTATATCTAAATATGTTTACATTTCAAAAGTAAATCCACATCGTTCTTAAGAGGGGCTTCTTCCCCATTTCCCCTGTTTAATATTCATTTAAAAAGTTCGATTTTTCTATTAACAATTTTCTTCAGAAAAAGGCATATTAGAAAAGGGTTATTCAGCAACATAAAGTTACTGAATAAAGGCTTTCAGATGATGATCTTTATTAATGATCTTCCTCTCCACTAAAGAGCTCCAGAACTTTATTAGTGCAAATTATAATGTGCATATTCAGGACACATGCAAATTCATTTAAATATTATTTGTTAAAATGCTTCAGTGGGGTGATGAGCAGACTGTAAACTTCAGCCGCCAAACTGGCTAACTAATACATTATTAGGAAAGGTGATTTGCAAATATTCATAAAAACCCTTATACTCACTTCTTCTGTAGATGAAGCTGGATCACGAATGATTCGCGTGAACATAGACGCATTTATGTAGATCGGGGATCAAAGCATTCCCTTCAAAACGAAAGTAACGTTAATCCTCTGCGTCTTCAGCGGCTCAGATGTAGGTAGATAGTAAATGACGACTGCTATATTCATTATTAGATCCAACAACAAAACACCTCAATCGCTTAATGGGAGACATTCTTATCTTCCGCTGCACCGGAGTCAACACAGTGGCGGACAGCTCTCAGCTCACTCAGGGCGGGTCTAAGGTAAGACGGCCTTGTCAATCAACTATTGTGGGAGCGGTCTGTACAGAACTACGTCACTCTGACAGGAATCTCAGAACAGCCTGATTTGAGAGAGGTGGATTACTGGGTGGATTCTTATCTTTATAGGATGGATGTGTACACACACATTTATGTTCAAACAACATAAAATTAGTTTTTTGATCAACTAAAGTGAATTTTGCATCTGATGACCCCTTTAAGGTCATTTTCTAGGTTATGTAAATACAAGTCAAGTTGATCTCCAGAAATGTGCGGAACAGGCATGTGGCACTTTAGAAATGTGCGGAACAGGCATATGGCACTTTAGAAATGTGCGGAACAGGCATGTGGCACTTTAGAAATGTGCGGAACAGGCATATGGCACTTTAGAAATGTGCGGAACAGGCATGTGGCACTTTAGAAATGTGCGGAACAGGCATGTGGCACTTTAGAAATGTGCGGAACAGGCATGTGGCACTTTAGAAATGTGCGCAGGAACAGGCATGTGGATTGTTGCAGCTACATACCTTTCTGCAAGCTTATTATCTGATAGCTAACATTATGAAAGCATTTTTTCACTTCTTGAGACAGTTTTAATTGACTTCAATCTGTGATTAAGTAAAAAAAAAATCAACAAGTCACTACACACAAATACCATTTTGTTTTAAGATCATTTTGTGTTAAGATCTGTTAACAGTATCTTTTAAAACAAACAGAAATGTTGACAGAAATGCAGTTACACTGGGACAGTTCAGATATGTAATGCCAATGTGTTACTTCTTGTGGGATGGATTCGGCACACATATGCTTTTTACATTTTATATAAATTTCATACAGTTACTACATAATATTTCATTTATCAAAATAATGAATTGTTTTAGTTTTTTTGTCCAAATCATATCCAAATACTTTAGTTATTTGTTTTAGCCATATGCTTGTAATTAGCATATCACAGTGCAAGAGAATAACTTTTCAGTCTAAAAACGATTTTTTTCTTAAAATTACAATAAATATGAATGTGATATTGCTTTTATTCAACAGTTCTTACCAATTAATATATACCTCCTATTAATGTGAGAATATGAACAAACAACAGATTTCCAAAATTTTTCTCTCTTTTATTTAAATGTATTTTTTAAATTGGTTGGATAGCCACAAATCCTTCAAATCTTTGCTAATCTACCTAATTTTGGTTTCATGTTGACAGGTGTTGAAAGGCAGTGATGCATTGAGCCATCAGTGGAGTGAACAGTAGTGAACAAGTTCCCCATAACTGTGTTGGGATCAAGTTTCAGAATAAATAGCTGAAGCACCTGCTCTGGACTATAGTAGCAGCATGTCAACAAGGTAGTTTCCCTTCTACTGCCTATTATATTATTTCCTTTGCATATATGAAACAATATATGAGCAATAAAGCTTATGAAGAAGAGTGTCAAAAATGGTTGTCTCTACTAATGGTTTCTTGCATTCTCAGTGAAATACAGTAATTAATTTGTTGGTAGAGTAGAAATAGGGTAGCACTTTATTTAACAGTATGTGCACTTCCCTGATACATACATGGTAAATATCTTGTACACAGGCAAATGAGTGGTAACACAAAGTACTTAGAAGTGTATGGTAACAAATTAGAAACATGGCTGTACTTAACAGTCGTACATGCACGGTAATTAGTTTGTACATACAGACAAGGGTGGGTAAGAACGATCACTTAAAGGTAGTGCCCATACAAGGTAACTAATTAGATACTTAAAGTGCTACCAGAAATAGTTATAACTAACATATATAATATATAGTTATAGGCATAACTTTAGAAATGTGCGGAACAGGCATGTGGATTATTGTTGCAGCTACATACCTTTCTGCAAGCTTATTATCTGATAGCTAACAGGTGAAAATATAGTCACTTTGTCTTTAATTATGAAAGCATTTTTTCACTTCTTGAGACGTAGTTTTAATTGACAAAAATCAACAAGTCACTACACACAAATACCATTTTGTGTTTGTTATACTTACGTTCTATTTATTTTTCAAAATGGTCATTTTGATTGAAATTTGATGAAAAAAACCTTTAAAATATACCTTTAAATAAACAAGCTAATGTATTATGTTCTGACTGGCATAATTATTACTATTAGTATTTATGAAAACCTTTTTATTTCCGTTTCCTTAATTTTAAGTAGTTCCTGTTAGATGTCAGCAAACACAATGGGAACACAAGGTTAAGTGTGTATAACTTCAGGTTTATTGAGGAGAAGACAAGACACCAGCGAATATATTGTATATCATTATCCAGGTAGCGGATAGAGTAGAGTAGTTTAGCTTGGTGGATTCACGTGTCCTTTCCTTTCTTCCAGGTGGGAACGCTGGAGAACTGGTGGGCAAGTAAAAATAGACTTGGGTAGGTGAGTAACACAGTAACCAGACAATAAGCGCGTGGAGTGAGTGTTCTCTTATAGGGCACTTGATTGGCAGCGACAGCTGAGGAGGATTCACTGATAGATGTCAGGTGTGAGTGATTGACAAGGGAGTGCAGGTAAGTGGCAAGAGGGATGCTGGGAAATGCAGTGCAAATGCGGCTCAACTGGGGCATGTTCAAGCTCAAACTCAACAATGAGCCAATTAAACGTTTTTTTTTTTTTTCTGTTCGTTGTCTTTTTTTTTTCTCAGTTAGCCAAGGCTGGCTCTGAATTCCTTGATCGGTTGTTTATATTGATTCCATCATAGCTATCCATTTTTGGGTCATGAGTCATGACCGGTCAAGGAATTTTAAGAGGGTATATCCTGCATGTGAATGATAAATATCAATTGAGTCAATTTTTTTTCATATGTGTGTTTATGAATTCAACTCCAGTCCAAAGAAAAGTCATTGTGTAGTCTTATGTATTGCTGTATTGTTACAGCTTCATGGTTAGTGATATTTCATTTGTAGAACACTGCCAAGGCATTCCTGGCGACAGACTATATCTGCCAGCCAGTGGCGGCTGGACTATAAAATCCCTTTGTCTCAACACCCTGTTGTTCTGCCTCCTGTCCGTGACCATCAGTCAGACAGAAACCAGGTATGACATCCATACTTAAAAAAAAAACTAACTTAGCTGTAAAATTTGGCATAATAATCTGTATAAATGCCAACCCCTCAGAGGACCTCAGAGGATGCCAACGCTCAGACAACATACAGAATTACCAAATTTTCCCATAAATTAAAAATATTAAGGTTCTGCAATATATAAATATATTGTGGAAACTTAATTTCCTGTAGAGCTGCTTTGCAACAATTTGTATCGTAAAAAGCGCTATACAAATAAACTTGAACTTGAACTCTGTTAAATTTATTGTTAATATTTATTATGTATTTATTTTTTAGGGTTCATCTGAAATCTCTGGTTGAATTTCTTTTTTTAGTAGTTCAACAAGACGGGCAAGTTCAACAAAAATGGGCGAGTAAGTACAGTTCAAAAAAAAAAGAAAAGATTATTCAACATTTGTTCACAGGATAGCCACTCAAAATGCATTTCATCACTATTTAGTGAAGAATAATTGCTTTTTTGTTTTATTACTCAAAATGCTTTACTGATGATTGTTTCCTCTTTTTTTGTACCTTAACTATTGATACTGGCAATACTATTTAACATTTTTACATTGACGGTGTATTTATTATTTACACAGATAACAAACTAATGCTTATTTTCACATTTAAATGTTTCTGCTTTATTTAAATTGTCACTTCACAGATACGAAGGCCTGGAAATCCAAAAGTGGACATCAAAGTATGTCTTAATCAAAGACATGCTAAGCAATATTTTACTCAAATATATAGCTTTTTATCTACATCTCATTTCCCTCTCTTTATTCAACAGCCTAAGTAAAAAATTTCAGCATCTCGAAAACTTTCTCTGAAGGTTGGATTATTTACATTTTTGTACCTACATTATTTCCTACTTTGTTGTGAAATTGTTATTAAAGCTCCTCTTCCTTCTTCAATCAGATAATGCTTCTAAACAGAGCAATAGAGGATTTGGAGAAAGAGAAACAGGACAGGGAAGAAGAGAAAAATCGCTACCTCGAAGAAAAACACCCTCCTTTGCAGCTTTCTGGACTCTCTCTTGCAGAGTTACAGGTGATACACTCAGTCAGAAAGAACATTTAAGTTGAAGACAAAATGTGCAGTTTAGCTTCAATTACTATTTGTCAATTCTCAGACTAGTTGTATTTATGTTGCATATTCATTTTCAGAATCTGTGTAAACAACTCTACGCAAAAATCGATGTAGTAGATGAAGAGAGATACGACTATGAGGATAAAGTCAACAAGCACAACAAAGTTGTAAGTATAAAACCAACCAATAATATATTTTCAGTATGGACTGTACCAGGTGGGTAACTCCCAGCCAACATTTCATGTTGAGGCCAATGCAAGCATGAAATGGGTTTCATCAACTGTAAATCTTTCTACTCACCACGGGGGTTCTGCTCATTCATTCTTGTGAGTGCCTACATTCCACCACAAGCGCACGTTAGCTCAGCTTTACAGAAACTCGTTGATCAAATCACAGACACAGAACAACAACACCCGGACTCTGTTTTAATCATTCTAGGGGACTTTAATAAAGCAAATCTCTCACGTGAACTGCCAAAATACAGACAGCATGTTATATGTCCCACCAGAGACAGTAATATACTGGATCACTGTTACACAGCAATAAAGGACGCATATCACTCTGTCCCACGGGCAGCTTTAGGACTCTCTGATCACTGTTTGGTTCATCTTATTCCGACCTACAGGCAGAAACTGAAATCAGCTAAACCTGTGTTAAGGACTGTAAAGAGATGGACTAATGAGACAGAGCGGGTTTTACAAGCCTGTCCCGACCTCACTGATTGGAGTGTTTTTGAAGCTGCTGCAAACGATCTGGACGAACTCACAGAGACTGTAACATCTTATATCAGTTTCTGTGAGGATATGTTCATTCCTACCAGGACTCATCTAACTTGCATTCTCTCCCCACTGCTCTTCTCCATCTACACCAACGACTGCACATCTAAAGACCCCTTTGTCAAGCTCCTGAAGTTTGCAGATGACACCACACTGACCGGCCTCATTCAGGACTGTGACGAGTCTGCTTACAGACAGGAGGTTAAGGAGCTGGCTGTCTGGTGCAGTCTTAACAACCTGGAGCTCAACATGTTCAAAACTGTGGAGATGATCGTGGACTTCAGGAGAAACCCCCCTGCACTCCCCCCACTCACCATCATGAACAGCACTGTAACAACAGTGGAGTCATTCAGATTCCTGGGCAGCACCATCTCTCAGGACCTGAAGTGGGACATTCACATTGACTCTATTGTCAAAAAATCCCAGGAGAGGTTGTACTTCCTGTAGCTCAAATAGTAGAGCATGACATGGCGCGTCATGGGTTCGATGGGAAAGCAAGAGCTGATAAAATGTAAAAACTGTAACTTGAATGCAATGTAAGTCGCTTTGGATAAAAGCGTCTGCTAAATGCGTAAATGTACTGTAAATGTACTTCCTTCGCCAGCTGTGGTAGTTCAACCTGCCACAGGAGCTGCTGAAACAGTTTCTTCCCTCCATCTCATAAACATTTTAACTCTTAACAATAAACATGAAATACACAACACTATCATACTTTTTTATTTTTTATTTAGCACACATACTTACAAATTAACATACACATACATTTCAAATTTGCACCTAACACACCTGTACATACTGAATTGTCGATTTTGTATATTGTGTTTGTGCTATTTTGCATATTGTCCATTTTGCATATTTGCACATAACTTTTTTTATTATCTGTGTCCAGTACTGTCGCTGTCATTCTGTCGCACTGTGGAGCTACTGTCACTAAAACAAATTCCTTGTATGTGCAAACATACCTGGCAATAAAGCTGATTCTGATTATTAACATTTCACCAAAATCAAGTTCAAATACGAAGTTTTTGACCAGCGAATGTTTTCCCATCATTACCACCACATCAGAGGCAGTACGTGCATCGCATTTACGTTTCATGAACTTGCAGGTTATACAGTTTTCTGTTGCTATGTGGGCGCTCAGTTTTTTCTTTGGCCAAAATATCATATAAAAGATTAGCTTCGCCCATGCTATTTGGCTGTGACTTAACAACAAATGATAGACTAAGACACTCTTTTCTGCTCCTTAAAAAAAACAAAAAACATTAACCTTTATAAATATTGTGTTTCTTGAGTAAAGAAAGTTTTATTCAATCGACAGTTCTTTATTTACCTTCAGACTGCAATCAAGCTGAGATGCTCTAAAATGCCTGCCGCACTTCATTGACGAGAGAGGTGGAAGGAATAAGATTCAAGATTCAAGAGTTTTATTTGTCATATACACAATTATACAGGGTATAACCAGCAGTGAAATGTAGGTCAGGTCCGCTCCAAGGACAGTGCAATTATAAAGTATACAAATATTAAGAAAAAGAAAAGTAGAAAAAATAAGAGAATAAAATAAAATAAAAGATAAAAAAATATAAATATAAATGTGCAGGTCAGTACAGGTCAGTATGTTGTTGACTTATAGCAATAGCAATAATAGCAATAAGAGGAATGTGCAAAAAGTTGTCCAGGGTATTTAAATAGCAGCAATATGTGGTAGAGAAAAATTATGAATAGCTATTGATATGGTGGTATATACATGGAGTCATGTGGTGTTATGACACAGAGTTAGAGTTTAGGAGCCTGATGACCTGGGGAAAGAAGCTCCTCCTAAGTCTCTCAGTTTTTGCCATCAGGCTACGGAAGCGCTTACCACATGGAAGCAAAGTGAATAGACGGTTACCAGGGTGATTTGAGTCCTTGATTATTTTGACAGCTCTATTTTTGCAGCGTTTGAGGTAGATGTCCTGCAGAGAGGGGAGAGCAGACCCTGAGATGCGCTCAGCTAAGCGCACAACTCTCTGTAGTGCTTTGCAGTCCTGATTGGAGCTGTTTCCATACCACACTGAGATGCACTGAGTCAATACACTTTCTATGGTCCCTGAATAGAAAGTTTTCAGGATTGCTGGTGAGACCCTGAATTTCCTCAGCTGTCGCAGATGGTACAGTCTTTGCCTGGCTTTCTTAACCTGTGTTTGGATGTGTGTAGTCCAAGTCAGGTTCTTGGAGATGTTTACACCGAGCTACTTGAAGCTACTCACCCTCTCCACAGGGGTCCCACTGATCATAAGAGGAGTGTAGGGCTGCTGCTGTCTCTTCCTAAAGTCCATGATCAGCTCTTTAGTTTTGCTCACATTCAGAGAGAGACAGTTGTCCTGGCACCAAGATGTGAGTCTCTCTACCTCATCCAAGTATGTGGTCTCATCGTTGTTGGAGATGAGGCCCAGAACCACAGTATCATCAGCGAATTTGATAATAGATGTGGAGCTGTGAGAGGACACGCAGTCATGCGTGTAGAGAGAGTAGAACAGGGGACTCAGGACACAGCCCTGTGGGGCTCCTACGTTCAGAGTGATGGAGTTTGAGGTGAACTGGCCAACTTTCACCACTTGAGGTCTGCCAGTGAGGAAGTCTTGAATCCAGTCACAGAGTGAGGAGTTTAGGCCGAGGTCTGTGAGTTTAGAAGCCAGCTTGATGGGGATTATAGTGTTGAAAGCTGAGCTATAATCAATGAATAGCAGCCTTACATAAGATTGGAGGACGTGAGAGATGGCATCGTCCGTAGATCTGTTTGGGCAATAGGCAAACTGAAGAGGGTCCAAAGTATCAGGGATGGAGGAGCAGATGTGGCTCTTTACAAGTCTCTCAAAAACCTTCATGACTATAGATGTGAGGGCAACTGGGCGATAGTCATTCAGGCAAGAGGGCTTATTGTTCTTTGGCACAGGGATAATGACAGATTTTTTAAATGCGGTGGGAACCACGGACGTAGCAAGGGACTCATTAAAGATGGAAGTGAACAAACCAGCGAGCTGATCGGCGCATGACCTCAGAACACGGCCGGTTATCCCATCAGGTCTGGCTGCTTTCCTGACGTTCACTTTCTTTAGCGCCCTCCGAACCTCATCCTCCGACACGGTGATTACAGGATCGTCGCTGCTCTGCCTGCTGCTTCCTGACGCGCTGGGCGGCAGAGACGTGCCGCCGCCATTGCCATCGAAGCGGCCGAAGAAGGTGTTTAATTCGTCGGCCAGCAACGGATCTGCTCTCACCTCCGCGGAGGATTTGTTTCCAAAGGCACAGATGGTCCTCAGTCCCTGCCACATCCGTCGAGAGCCATTGAGCTGGAAATGAAACTCAATTCTCTCTCTGTATCTGTGTTTAGCGGCTCTTACTGCGCATCGGAGAGCATAGCACGATGCCTTGTACTCGCTCATATTCCCGGTCAGAAGAGCCTCATTGTAAGCGGCAGTGCATGTATTAACCGCAGCACGGACTGATCTGTCCACCCACGGTTTCTGGTTGGAGAATGTCCTTATAGTTATTGTTTCTGTAGCTTGCTCGGTTAGCGTGTTTACAAAGCTCAATGCTACATCCGTGAACTCGCTGACGTCAGAAGAACTCGCCCGGAACATGTCCCAGTCGACGTCATCAAGAGCCGCCTGCAGCATAGCCTCTGAGTGGGAGGACCAGCGCGTCACTACTCTCTGCACCGGAGGTTCCTGAACGAGCCTTTGTTTGTATCCCGGTGTTAGAAAAATGGCGGCATTGTCCGATTTGCCAAAAGCCGGTAGTGAGCGGGCTTTGTAGGCATCCTTGAACTGAGTCTAGCAATGATCCAGTGTGTTTGGTCCTCTAGTTGGACAGGATACATGTTGATGAAATTTCGGCATGGCCTGCTTGAGGTTGGCTTTGTTAAAGTCCCCCGCGATGATGAAGGCAGCGTCAGGATGTTTGTTGATGTAGCCGCTGAGCACATCGTGAAGTTTAGACAAAGCCAGGCCGGTGTCTGCCTGTGGTGGAATGTACACAGCAGTAACTATGATCGATGAAAACTCCCGGGGCAGATAAAATGGGCGGCAAGTAATGGAAAGATGTTCCAGATGAGGCGAGCAGGAACGCGACAGAATGGAGATATTCCTGGGATCACACCATTTCTTGTTAATCATGAAACACACTCCTCCACCCCTGGGGATTAGATATGGGGTACAACAGGACTATCAGCAGCATTGTACTGAAACAACGGCCTGCTTAACCTGTTTATTTACTGCTGTCACTATTGAATAATGAGGTTTGACTGACAGTTTGAGGAGCCAATGGCGTTACGAAGTTTAGTGGCGGTGGCATCTCAATCTCAATAACATCAAGGCTATAATGTGATTGGTTATCAAGGCACACATGATCCAAGTTGACCCTTATGTTGTCTTTAATAGTAAGTAAAACAGACACTTCCAAAACTTCCAAATACTAAGACAATCTCTGGTTTAGCTTCAACCCTAATTAGAAACACAAGAAATGGCTAATCAAGGTCTTCAGGACATTCACTAGAAACTTTCAGGCTGGTGTATTGGAGCAAGTTGTTGCTAAACTCTAAAGGAATATCAGCCCTTCAAGAGCAGGATAGAACACAACTGACTTCAGAAGATTAACTAGCATTAGTTGTGAAAAACTGCAGCCACTTTGTCTGCATAGGTTCCTTAAAATGATTTGAACTATTACATGCCTTCTCATGATTATGTAATGCCTAAGATAGGGCTCTACAATTCCAAACCGTGGAGGGCCAAACTCGCCAAACAAGCTAATCTACTGAATTTCTTTTTAAGGACAGAGAAATAAACAACAGTTCTGTGTTTAATTGTTAGTTTCAAAGATTTTTAATTGCATCAAATTGCACTTAAATGCAAGCACAATATAATATATTATAACTAATATTTTAACACTTTTTACATATATATTGCTTCATGATAATTGATGAACAGCTGGTATTTAAAGATGACAAATGATTAATTGTTTTGTTACAACATGACAATGATTCATTATCCATTCTTACGTTCTGGCTCAGATGTAATATTTCCCTATGGTGAATCTGAGAAGACAAGCTAAGCTAGATGGTTAAGGGATGGGCCATCTCCCATGGTGACAGCAGTAAATAAATGGGTTAAGCAGGCCGTTGTTTCAGTACAATGCTGCTGATAGTCCTGTCGTACCCCATATCTAATCTTACTCAACCTTGAAGAGATGAAGATTAGAAAGTGCACATGTCATTGTGAACTCAAAGCGTGCAGGGTGAAAGAGTTTTCCTGTTGTCACCTAGATGGGTCATTCAAACTATGAGATGCACGGGAACACTGGGAGTCCAGGCATATTTGCAGGGCCGGCCCAAGCCTTTATGGGGCCCTAAGCAGAATTTTATTTGGGGGCCCCTCGGTGCCGCCAATATGACTGTTTATTGTCAAAGCTTGATTATTCACACATTATAAATCTAACACACCCATTATCAGTTTTGTTTGTTGTAGCTGTGTTGCTTACATCATACCATTGCCTGCCTGCATGTTTTTACCTTTCTGTGGTTTTGAACAACAGTTGCAACAGTTGCAAACTTACAACAGTGGTCAAGTGTTAATTTTCACTTTAACATTCAAAGTCTTAGGCTCGGTTTCACAGACAGGGCTTAGACTAAGCCAGGATTAAGCCATAGTTTAATTAGGACATTTAAGTGATTTTTATAAACATGCCTTAGAAAAAAAGCATTACAGGTGTTCATCATAAGACAAAACAAAAGCACTGACATGTTTTAAGATCAGTCAGTGCAAGTTTCTTTCAGCTGAAATAGCTCAGATTTACATTTTAGTCTAGGACTAGCCTTAAGCCTAGTCTGTGAAACAAGAAACCGGGGGTTAAAGTATTAAGTGGCATACTTAATGTGCTGAAAAGTAGCTAAATAAACCAGCAGACAATGCATTTACAGAACAGAATGTTATTTTAACAACATAAATATTAATCGAAGTTGTACTTTTATTACAAGTCGTACTTTTTTATAATAAATATTAAACACAACAGTGAGCATCTATATAAAACAACAACTCTTAATTTATATCTATCTAATTGAGGCATAATGATATTGGAATATAATAGCAAAGACGCAAAATGTAGGCTGAGGAGAAGCTTATTTTTATTACAAAAATATATACCCAGGAAAGTTATGGCAATTTTTACTGATCTGACCAGGGGTGCATTTCCAAAAAGCAACTATGGTGGCAAGTTCTGTCGTTACAAATAGAGTTCAGTGGAAATAACGACCATAGTTAGCTAACAATGGTTTTGAGAAACGCACCTCTGATTTGAGAAACGCACAAAACCCCCATGTTGAATTTGTCCCCCTCCACCTGCAAAACACCATTGATTTTAACCCTTTGAGCCAGAGAAAGACGAGCTCCGAAAAAAATAAAAAGAAAGACGCGCTCTGTGCTTTTCATATTTCATAACTGTTCAGTGTTTTCAACTAAATACAGTTTATTTTAGGTTTCAGACATTTAAATACACTTCAGTTAAGTAAAAAAAAAAAAAAAAGACATTTAGTTTGTTATAGGCTATAGGCAACACGATGATTTCTATGGAAAGCGGCAATAATAATCCTTTCAATTAATGGACGACATGGTTTATTCCTATCAAATAGGCTACACATTTACCATAAAGTTTACTCTGTTTTTCTCCCAGCTGACTGACCACTTACTTTCATGTATTTCGGGAGAAATAGGTGAATTAACGTGATGTTAATCCGACAGATCCAGACGGCAGCGTCCGGCGCATATTATCAAATGCTCATTATTGTGCCTGCATGACACGTCACTATGGAAATAATCAAATGATATGCATAGAATATTGAATTATTTAATATTTCACTTTTGTATAATTATCACTGTCCATTGACATACATCACGAATATAAGATAAAATAAACAGTAACAGCAGCCGCTTAGTTTGCTTATGCCTTGGGCCGGCTCTGCTTATTTGTATATGTAAATAGTGAGGTTTATGCTAAAAAAAAGAAGCAATGACATAAAAATGCTTCTCCAGTAAACTGATCATGATTTAAGAATATTTAGCCTTATTTAAGGATTTAAAGGTTCTTTTAACCTCAACCAGTAAGCAACAACTTCATCACTCATTGTAATCATTCATTACATCTGCCTTTCAGCGCCCTACGAACAATAGCAGAAAATCCTAGCCACTGCTAAGAAACGACTTAGAACACCCTAGCAACCTCATAGCAATGCCAACATATGGAACATATGAATCCTGCCTTTCCTGATTCCCTCTCTCTCTCTCACTCATTTCCTGTCAGATCTCCACTGTCCAATCAAGAAAAATGCAAAAACCACACACACACAAACACACACACACACACACACACACACACACACACGCACACACACATACACACACACACACACGTCTTTTGCATATCACATGGAAATACAATTCCTGTTGTTGACTGTTTGGCTAATGCTACTAAATTGTGATTGGATACTGAAAGGCTTACTTTGGTCATAGAAATGTCCCTTTCTCACTAACCATATTTAGACTAATAGCTATATCTTAATCCATGGTTTTATAAGTTGAGAGAGTAGCGACGTCTAGAGTTGGCATCATCTAAAGTGGCTCGTACTATATTTTTAGACCATTTGTTCATTTGCAACTAATATCACACAACCTTGAAGAACATTTGAGTGCACAGCCTCCACTATGAACTCAAAGGCAGTAGAGAACAAAGATGTTTTTTTTAATGACAGCTATAAAAGACCATGGGCCTTCATACATTAAATACTAAACATTACTGTTGAAAAGTTCAAAATAATGTGACACTGAAGTAATGGCATCTGAAAATTCAGCTTTGCCATCACAGGAATAAATAACGTTTTGAAATATATTCAAATAGAAAACAATATTTTATGTTAATATTTTACAATATTACAGTTTTCACTGTATTTTTTTTATAAAATAAATACAGACTTGGTGAGCATGAATTCATTCAAAGACATTAAAAAAGCTTGTCAACCCGAAGAGTCTATTATTTTATTATTTCATATTTAACAGACATTTTTTTGAGTATGTTTTCTTCTTTATTTCCATCTTTTTTTAATAAATCAACACTTGGTTTCATTGCAACACTGTGCCCAAGGCCATTTGCTAAACACACAATAAAACTGTTTTTCTGTGTACAGAAGTGTAAATATGATCAAGCTGAATAAACAACTGAAGAAAGGAAAAATAACAGATGTTCATACATTATTATTTTTGCTGAGTATGAGAATTACTCTGATATGACTTAAAGTTAAGTCATCCAACAACTTCATTCAAATGGCAATAATAATTCTGCTAGTAAAGGCTGCCATTAGCACTAGCGATTTTTCTTCTTCACTAAACCACTGAAACACCACCAGTTAAGATGTCAATAGTCATGCCAATCACAGGGCTGATTGTCTACACACCACTGAAACAAATGCTAACCTCTAACTTTAATTTACACTCCAAGTATGTTGGTTGCATATCCTTATAGCTAGCAATACTGGTTGTCGCAATCAGATCCATCCATGACTTTTCTGAGTTGAATCCATGAAGTCTCTTGACAGATGACTGCGTGACTGAGTTGTGAGATTGACCAAAGATTCGTCTTTGGTGGCGAGGTTTGCACTCAACTGGTTTGGAAAAAAAAGTCATGCACATTTGCTGTTAGCCTTGCTTGTTGTTTTCCCACATTCCATGTCTGGAATGAAAATGGTGGAAAAAATTTCTGAGGTGGAGTCGTTCCACTTCTAACCCATTTCCTAAGACTCTAAAAGAGAGAGAGGGAGAGAGAGAAAAATATAAAATTTATATATAGTATTTCACAGAAGTGAGTACACCTTCATATTTTTGTAAATATTTTATTATATCTTTTCATGTGAAAACACTGAAGAAATGACACTTTGCTACAATGTAAAGAAGTGAGTGTACAGCTTGTATAACAGTGTAAATTTGCTGTCCCCTCAAAATAACTCAACACACAGCCATTAATGTCTAAACTTTAACATCTAAATGCTGGCCACAAAAGTGAGTACACCCCTAAGTGAAAATGCCCAAATTGGGCCCAATTAGCCATTTTCTCTCCCCGCTATCATATGAATGTGGAGCAGGTGTGTTAAATTTGGTGTTATCGCTCTCACTCTCTCATACTGGTCACTGGAAGTTCAACATGGCACCTCATGGCAAAGAACTCTCTGAGGATCTGAAAAAAAAGAATTGTTGCTCTACATAAAGATGGCGTAGGCTATAAGAAGATTTCCAAGACCCTGAAACTGAGCTGCAGCACGGTGGCCAAGACCGTACAGCGGTTTAACAGGACAGGTTCCACTCCGAACAGGCCTCGCCATGGTCGACCAAAGAAGTTGAGTGCATGTATTCAGCGTCATATCCAGAGGTTGTGTTTGGGAAATAGACGTATGAGTGCTGCCAGCATTGCTGCAGAGGTTGAAGGGGTGGGTGGGGGGGTCAGCCTGTCAGGGCTCAGACCATATGCCGTACACTGCATCAAATTGGTCTGCATGGCTATCATCCCAGAAGGAAGCCTCTTCTAAAGATGATGCACAAGAAAGCTGCAAACAGTTTGCTGAAGACAAGCAGAACTAAGGACATGGATTACTGGAACCATGTCCTGTGGTCTGATGAGACCAAGATAAACTTATTTGGTTCAGATGGTGTCAAGCGTGTGTGGCGGCAACCAGGTGAGGAGTACAAAGACAAGTGTGATACAGTCAATCATGGTAGTGTCATGGTCTGGGGCTGCATGAGTGCTGCCGGCACTGGGGAGCTACAGTTCATTGAGGGAACCATGAATGCCAACATGTATTGTGACATACTGAAGCAGAGACTGGGCCGCAGGGAAGTATTCCAACATGATAACGACCCCAAACACACCTCCAAGACGACCACTGCCTTGCTAAAGAAGCTGAGGGTAAAGGTGATTGACTGGCCAAGCATGTCTCCAGACCTAAACTCTATTGAGTATCTGTGGGGCATCCTCAAACGGAAGGTGGAGGAGCGCAAGGTCTCTAACATCCACCAGCTCCGTGATGTCGTCATGGAGGAGTGGAAGAGGACTCCAGTGGCAACTTGTGAAGCTCTGGTGAACTCCATGCCCAAGAGGGTTAAGGCAGTGCTGGAAAATAATGGTGGCCACACAAAATATTGAAACTTTGGGCCCAATTTGGACATTTTCACTTAAGGGTGTACTCATTTTTGTGGCCAGCGGTTTAGACATTAACGTTAACTGGCTATGTGTTGCTATTTTGAGGGGACAGCAAATTTCCACTGTTACAAGCTGTACACTCACTTCTTTACATTGTAGCAAAGTATCATTTCTTCAGTGTTGTCACTTGACAAGATATAACAAGATATAATGTGTGTGTACTATGCATATTTATTATGTATATATAAATATACACACATACATGTATATATTTAGAAAATATTTACATGTATATATTTATATTCATATAAGTTATATTATATATAAATATATTTAATATATCAATATAGCATATTTTTATATATTAAATATATTTATATATATAATATAAATTATATGAATATAAATATATAAAATATATAAACATAGCATATTTTTCTGAAATATATACATGCATGTGTGTGTATTTATATATACATAATAAATATACACAGCACACACACATACAATGCAATTAATCACAATTAATCGTTTGATAGGCACTATATATATATATATATATATATATATATATATATATATATATATATATAAAATTTTGTTAGCTTTTTTGACACCTAAAGGTAGTTATTATTTTTATTAGCAGTAGCAGAGGTTACCAACTTCATGTGGAATATGAGTATGTTTACATGACAATGATTGTACTAAAAAAAAAATATATATTCCTTTGCATTTTTGAAACGTTTCGTGCACAGACAACAGTGTTGTCAAAACAATCCCTGTTCACACTGATCCGTGAAAATGATACAAAAAGCTGTATTATCCTACCTGGCCAGTAGTTGGTGATGTCATATAGTAAAAAAAAAAACCCTATGTGCCTGCACACATTCAAATTTGTGTCTTCATAGTTTACATGGAGACGATAACGGTATTGTTTTCAAAATCTTGCACTTTGAAACCTGTTTTCAAAAGTTTTCAGAGCCCCAAAATGATATTGTCAGTGAAATAAACGGCCGAAATGCATAAAACTTTTCCAATTTTAGTTTAAAACAGTGCCATATTAACATCACCAAAACAGCTTTTTTGTCTCCACAGAAGACTTTATTACAGTCTTCAACTCATGTTGCTTATGATACTTATTAAAAAAAAATGTAATTTCTTTAACTGCAAAAGTCTTTTAATTAGAAAAAATAACTGAGTGGACCAATGTAATGAACAAAACACTAGAAAATGTTATATAATTGTTAAATAATTCCAAAGATGATTGGCTTATATTACCTGTCCAATAACTCCCAGTCTTCACCCCCCCATTTGTCTTTGAATTCTCTGGTGTTCATGCCACCAATACGGTCCATGTCAGATTTGTAGATTCCCATCAGACCGTAACCAGAAACCTCCCAAGAACCTATGGCAAATATTTAACTTACTTAAGAGCACATTAGCAGCATTATCATGACATATCTGAACATGTACCAAATATGTACCAGTGTCGGCAAAGCAAGAAAAAGTTAGTGAGTGTAAATGTTTTGGTGTTTGGTCCTAAAGCTTTGCTGTTGTCATGAGACACTGCCTTATAAAAGCAGTTTTTTCACCTGTTTCTTCATCTACCTGATGAAATTGCAAGTCTGATTACTTTGCAAACATAATGAGGTTTGTAAAACACTAATTAATATTTGAAATCAGTACCAGCTGGGGCTCTTGGGGAAGCACCGCAATCCAGTCTCATTACAACTGGAGCATAGATCATCTTTCCCTCGACACAATGTTTTCGTATAGTGGTTACTATATTCACCGGATAGTAGAGGTGCAGGTCACAAAGGAACAAAATACTATGTTCATCCTGAGAAAGAAGAACTAAAATTACAACATCTTCCATATATCAATTCATTCATCCATAACAATAGCTTCACATTTCAAGAAAAATGAAACCGAAACATGAAGAGCTTATATTGTTAAAATGAGGTTACCTACTTCAACAAGATCTATTCCAGCTTGAAGGCCACCTGTTCTTTGAAAATTACCATCCATCTTCTTAAACTTGTAGCTGTATATTTGTGCATGTTGACATCATTAGCCATAGGAATTGTGCACTGATCAACACACACATATATACAAAAAAGTATAAAACAATGCGTTTTACCTTGGTAATGTTGCCTTTTTGAGTCTTTTCTCAATATCTATGTCAGAGCTGTTATAGTCTACAATTATTACATTAAAGTTTTTGTCCCCAGTTTCTCTGTACACTTTTTCCATTTCCCTGATAAACTGTATGATCCATCTGGCCTGATTTTTCACTGTTGGAAGATCAATGAAGACTGCATACATAATTTTGTCTTAGGAACCACATGCACAGACAATATCAGACAATAAAATACTGTCACATTCAATTTAACAATGTTGCATTCAGGTTGTAATGTTGGCAAAATAATTTTTTTTGATCAGGAAAATGTTCACATTGTTGTCAAGCTTACATTTAACATGTAATTACACATTAGTTATAAGGTAATTACAAGCGTTTTCATTTTTATTTTATTTTTTTTTACATTATATGACATTATATAACAGTAACACTTTATTTTAAGGTGTACACAAGTAGCTCCAAGTCAAATATCAGAGTTGTTGTTTTATTATTATGGTAATTCAAACAAGACTTGAATGCAGCAGAGTTAAAAGACAGATACCGATAAATCTGTTTAGTTTCACCTGCCACGATAATATGAACAGTAGCAGATGGGTTCCAGCTGAAGGCTTCTGGACTGCAGAGGATTATTGGATTTTTTGAATCCTCAGCTAGTGCATAAACATAACGCGAAACAAGAACTTTCTGACCCTGTGGGCCTACAAGTTCAAGTTCCACCAGATAACGGCTGCCCACATCCTTGTCTTCACGCCTTACAACATTCACCACACTCAACAGGGAGTAGCCACTGTGAAGATGGGGAAACTATTATAGTAAACACCACACCTGCTTTCTGTATTGTCATGTTGGACATATTGTCGTGTCTCATTCTTTTAAAAATATAGTATCAATATGGGTGCAGCTGAAAGAGCCAGACATGTTGATCAGATAATTGTGTATGTATATATTTAGGTTAAGCTGTCACTTAAGTTGCATAACAAAACCATAGAAATATGCTTTTAAAAAAGTGACACAACTTGCCCCATTTGGGGGTAATATGTGTCATGTCAAATTAAGGCATTGAGGAATATATGATTTATATTTCAGATATTAATATTCAAAGAAAGGTTACATTCTTGATAGAATATTGAAAGATTTGACCAACGTTTTGATGCTGAAGTAGTTTTTTTTCCCAGTGCATTATTTCTTCCCTATATATTTGTCTATTAATTGACAAACAATTTAAAATGAGAAGGGTTAAATGAGGTAAACAATGGGCAGGCTTACCGTGTCTCTTCTCTTGAATGCAGTGCATTTAAAAAGGCTCTAACAATTGGCATGGCATGATTTTGGGACATCACAATGTTTCCAGCTGTTCTGCAGGAATTTGCCACAATGGTAGTTTGCTTTGACGCAACATTGAGGGGTTTCACGTCATAGACACGCTGCCAGAAAGGACCTTTAGGACATGAATTAAGCAAGTATTACAGTGGCACTATATTCAGTATATAAATTGAGCCTACAAATATAAAAACAAAGTGTTTTTTGAAGCATTCTAGGTTTTAGCAAAGAACTGTCTTCATATCAAGAACCATTTTTCATTTTATTGTAATGTTAATGACATGGACTCAAACCATCGGAGTGCTTATAATGTGCTTTGTAAATCATTTATTTCCACACCTTTTCACTGTTATGTAATTCCAAACATATCTAGCCAGTCTTGGAGATTGTTCAAAAGTTAATTTACAGTGACAACGCTGACATGCTTGAGGGCAGAGATTTTGTTCCTGCTGTCAGCATATATAAAGCAAACAAAACTAAAATCCCGTTACTCAACAAACATTATATAGCAATTTGGCTGTTAACATTAACCAAAACAGCCTTGTGACAATAACTAAAAGAAAATTTCAGGAGAATCGTGAATCACAATAAGAACAGGTTTTAGTTTTTCCTATTGTTTAAAGCTGTAATAGAGTTTTACCTGTTTCTATCTTTTTTACCTCAGGGTCTTCAACCTCGGTCAGATAAGAAGCAAGTCCTTTACTAAAAAAGTGAAGACGGGGTAGCATGCAGTTAGTTGCTAACAGGAAATACTGGTGATGCTTGCTTATTAACTAACAAAAAGATTACTAAAAGCAGTGGAAAGGTGTATTCTGATTAATGCAGTACTGTATGCATACTCTGCCTGAAATAATGGATCTTGTCTGTAGAAGCACATCTCATCATTGTTTGCATGAGTTTGCCTCGTGTAGTCATTTGGATACACTGAAGAAAACTGAATCTACAAGAACAGAAACATAGCCAAAGATTACTCTTTTTGGTTTAGTTATTTCACTGTTTGTTAATCTAGGTCAAAGTTACTTTATGAATACACTATTGTTCTTTGATGAGTCATGTTAGTTTATAATACATTAAGTACTGCTAATTTATACTTGTATCTATAATTTATACTTGTAAAGTTATACTTCAGTCAATACATGTAGATTACATAACATTAAGATAAATAAATGATGTAAAGTTGTTAATTATTAGTTCATAGCAAATTGATGTGTTGTTTTTGTTTTATTTTGTGGTTGCCAGTCTTTTTAAATACTTACATTGAATTCAGACTGTAAATCAAGTAAAATATGACATATTTTGCCATTAGCTGTAACGTTAGCATGGTAAGGCAAGCACTCTCTTGGCCATTTCTGTGATTAGCATGCTAATGTTAGCGATTTCCCCTCTGAAGGCTGTGATTGTATTCTAGAACTCTTAAAAATCAAATTTGCCTACTCGGGGCAAAATATTCAGGAAAAAATCAGTGGTTGTAATAGAAACTGAAAAGTTTTGTCAGAATGCTTAACTCACCAAATATACACCTTCATATCGTCCAATCTGGTTTTTGAGTATGTAACTTGGATTGTAATGGCATTCAGGAAACAAGTCTTTCAGGTAGGACTCTTCTATCATTTTGTCTGTTTAAAACAAAGGGAACACATTTGGTCTGTTTAGAAAAAACAGAATGTTTAAAATGCCATTAAGGCATTCCATTTAAGATTTCCATAGTGCTGACGTTTATAGATGTGGTCTCGTGGGTCTTCTCTGATCATGTCTCCTGCAGGATGGGGTGACATGGGAATCGGCTCAAGGAGCATATCGTAACTCGCTTTGGTTTGAGGTATGTGATCAATATCTCCCATTTGTAGAGAAGATTCATCTGGCAAAAGAAATTAGTCTACATGTTATCAACAAGTCCTGTAAAAGTCAATATTGATACGCCTCTATCCCACACATCGTGTTTCAATAGCAAATATATCAACACTAGCAAGAACTTGTGCTTGTTAAACATAAATATCCTTTGCATATATATATATATATATATATAAACTATATATATATATATATAAGAGTTCTATTCATGATCGAAAAATGCCTTGCAGATGCCTTCATTGGGACAAACGTACCTTCATATAACGACAAAAACTCAGAGGTTATCACAGAAAAAGCGCCATTGTCACGGTTTAAACTCCACTGCAGAAAAAAAGTAAAGGAAAAGATGTACAATTTTAAGTTCAGTGTACAAGCTAAATCGTTTACCACACACATATACTGTAGTACATACAGCTATTTCCAGATGATCCATTCCGCTATTCTGTTTTAAAAGGATTTCAAAAAAATATTTCATGTCTTTCACTAACCTAAGGAAGAGAGAGACCCAACATTATAGCATGATAGAGTCATTTTTGAATATGCTTTTGAAAAAAAAAAAAAATAAATCCTTACAAGACAGGTTTGGATGCCTGGGATGCAAATTTCCAATACTCGCCTGGAGCAGTCCATTCATTTCCTGTCTGATTCAAAACAGAAACATGATAATCGAGGTGATTTCAATATGTTTTTTAAAAGGAAACATTTAGAGTTTTTAAATAATTAAGTCACATTTACTGTGTTTACATAATTATATATACTGTACCAAAATTTAAAACCAAATGGAATCTGCAAACAACTATTGCAGGAGCTGTTTTTCTATATATTTATTGCATATTTAATTTCGAGAGCATACTTAAGTATGTTTATATTAATTATAACTGTATCATTAATAACAATGTCACTTGGATTCAGATATGTTATAACCAGTTTTTAATACAACAATTTTGATAGGACAGTTCACCTAAAAATGAAAATTCTGTGTTCAACCATCTTTGCCATTTCAAACCGTGTATGACGTTTTATTCATGCACAGCAAGGTGATTTAAGCATTTCAGAGGTGTCGGTGTGGACGAGCAACTTTTGGAAAAGGTTTAAAAACACTAGTGTAAACAGAATGTGATGTGAGTTTTAGGAAGTGTTTACACTGCACTTTTTTCTAATAAAAATGGAAAATGTTTGTATGCATTTTGCACATTCGTTTACATGACAATGGCCTTAAGACTGTCAAGACTGTTTTGTGGGCCGTAAGTTAAAAACTTTTGAAAATGGGATTTATGTAATAGTATAAACACGCAAATTTTTGCCAGATACCAATATATTGAGCTCATTGTCCACACCTGTTCCACATTTTTTAAAATCTTTTTTTACTAAAGCACTTACATAAGATTATTCATTAATATTATTTGAGCAGTGAAAATATGCAGTATCAACGACATCAAAGGTCAATTTATTTAAGACTATCAATCAGTTATTAATTGGGCATGAATTAATAATAAGTGATAATTTATGTGAAATTTGGGTAAGCTATCATATAGGCAAGCATAAGAAAACACAGTAAAAAGTGTGTTGTGCCATCTACTTAAAAAAAGGTACAGTTTTTAAGGCCTTCATTTCTTTAATGCAATCTACCTGAATAAATCATGTAAAATCTCTACACATTTATATACAATGAAATTAATATTATTAGTGAAATGTGCTCATTTATTTTTTAATTGATTCTCAAACGTCTGTGATTTCGAGTAAAGCCTGTTTGTATTTGATAAAGTTATTTTGTACAATTTAAAAAATAAAAAATAAATACAGCTAGACAGCTCAAACAGGAATATACTTGATAAATTCTGGAAAGTACTGCACTAGTATTAGCAAAGCTACTGCTCATTGAACAAAGCATCATACCACAGTGTTACAGCCGTTATAACCTAACCATAAGCTCTACTCTTTTGCACAATGCAACAACAGAAACATGTAACAGAAACTCTTTCAAATGTCAAACATTATTGAACAATAAACATTAACAGATGTTTCCCTTCACTCAAAACACATAAAACAGCCCTTAATTTCAATATTTACTCTCCATATCCAGCAATATGCAAAGCATGTCGGCAACTAACCAACTAATCTGCACAGCCAAAATAAAACGGCATAATTGAGCTAATTCTCTTAAAATAAATAGCTGGCCTTCTTTCCTTAATTTCTTCCTTTTTTAAAAAGTTTAATCAGTTCCTCAATTCAAGACTCAATTGCTTAAATTTCCTCAATAAATGAACGAGACATGAGGATCCAGGTGCAAGCTTTTATAAATAAACAGTCAAAAAACAGGCAGGGTCAAACAACGGCAAACAGGTATGGTACAGGCAAGATACAGAGCAATCCTAGGGCTAGTGAGAGTCGACGATCGACGCGCCGCCACCTCTGGACGGTGAAGCAGACAGAGCAGAAGCCCACCAGTGCGGAGCAGACGGGGCGCCCAGCAATGTACTCTCAGCTTGCCATGTCACGGTCAAAGGAGCCGTTGATGAGCACTGTACCGGTCCGGTTACTGAACTCTACCTGTTTCCTGATGTTACCACTGTAGAACCTCCAGAGGTGGCGGCGTCTGCTGCAGAATCTCCAGAGGTGTCAGTGGTACCCTCCTATGAACCCTCGTCCTGCCCTGTCACGGCTATGGAGGCCATCTATGAATCCTCGTCCTGTCCTGTCATGGCCATGGAGGCAGTTTATCGCCGATCGTCGACTCTCACTAGCCCTAGGATTGCTCTGTGTCTTGCCTGTACCATACCTGTTTGCCGTTGTTTGACCCTGCCTGTTTTTTGACTGTTTATTAATAAAAGCTTGCACCTGGATCCTCATGTCTCGTTCGCCCCGTTACAGAATACTCCGCCGAGAGGAAGTCCATGGTTTATGTAGGCTGTGTGATCAGTGCAATCAGCTGTGTGTCGTCAGTGCAATGGATGATGGGAATTGTAGTCTGAGGTGGCATGCAAGAGTCCATGTGGTGAGCGAGTGACCTCTGGTGGTGCGTTAATGGAAGTTCATAGACCAGATTCATGACACCCAATTTCTTTAATAAAATGTACATGGTATTTTTAACTATCACCTTAATTCTTTAAATGAAAATGACGAGACATGATTAATTTTTACGGGAAGATTTAAAAACATTTTTTTTTTGAAGAATGTTGTGTGAATCTGGCCCCTGAAATTATGTGGTTTATGGTGATCTTGTCATGCTATTTTGTTCTCTTTAGTGCTTGACAGCATGTGGACATTACAAATTGTCACTGTATTGAAAAGAGCTTCATCAATTCTTTTTTTTCTTCTGTTCCACAGATAAAAAAAAAGGGGTTTGGAATGACATCAGGGTGATTAAATAAATACAGAATCTTCTTTAGAGCTAACTGACATAAATTGTATCATTTAAACTTGTATTTATGTGTGCTATGCTCTCTTACATTATAAATCGCACCAACTTGAATCACTCACAAACACATCCGCGTTCAGACCAGACATACCTCACCAACATAGACGAGACGTTGAAGGTTTTCCGGACTTTCATTTAAACTGAGCCAGAACTCTGAGTTATCATCAGAGGAAACAGCAAATATATATTCATCTATAAGCAGAACGATATCAGTGCATTTGTTAATTGCCTCTATATGTTTTATTGCATTCAATATATAACAAAACACTTTTATTTTCATGCTGGACTCACCAGTTTTTGCAGGATGGAGGTAACCAAAGATTCTCAGACCATAATTGTTCCATTGAGGCGCCACAGCAAGTCTGCTTACTGTAGTACGCACCTTTAAATAAACCCATGATATTATATTATACTTATACACTGAGACTATCACTTGAAAACAGTATACAACTAAATATATATAGAACTAACATTGGGAAATAGTGGATAGAGCAGGTTATTCCTAAGTTGCTCAAGGGATCCACCGCAACAATCTTCAAAAACGTGCATGTTCACTCGACCCTGAGGAGAAATTAGAAATGCTCAGGTTGTCTTCAGTAAGCCATGATAGAATAAAATATTTGCAACTGGGTAGTTTTTGTATTTGCAGACATTGTTTTTAAAAGTACAGTTTGACATCTAATGCTACAGGAGAACAGTTTTAGGCTCCACAAACCCTTGTCTATATAGTTGAATGGTTCTCTATATGAGGCAATACATTTTCTCCAGTATATTTACTAATATAATTTGTTTTCCACCACTCCTCCCTTTTTAAGAAATTGATATATCAAATAAATGAACAACAATTCTTTTTGTGATTCAATGAATTTCATGAACTGAATGTTTACAAACAAACAAACAAATAAATAACAGATTTCTGTATTTCAAAATTTCAGTTAAGTTATATTATTTTAATAAATCATTATATTAATATTAATCTTATTTCAAATTTAGGTGGAGATTTTTTCTTGAAGACACCGATAATGTCTTTTGTATATCAAAACTTTCAAAACATTAAAGAATATAAAAAAAATATTAAGAATTCTCTCTTTCTCTCTCTTTTTAAATCGCAAAACACTCAATAAAACTAATGTTATACACACCTTATATGTTTTGATTGGCTGTTGATCATCAGCAATATTTTTCATAGAAAATTCACAAGAAGAAGAAAGTTTTAAAATTGGGAAATGAGAGAGAAATAGTAATGCATCTTATTAAAATATGTATATCTAAATAAAGTCAAGTCAACAATTTTACCTGGATCTCCTCTGCATCCGGAGGTTCATCATTAAGAGGTGATTCTCTCTTCTTGATATCTTTGTCGATGTTTGTTTTTGGAGGCCCTTGAGAAAGTAAAAAAAAAAATATATAAAGCAAGAGTATGCTAATGCTTCTGCATTTGAATGGCTTATATGAATTCACACCTTCAGTGGTGGCAATGTACTATATTGTATGAAGCCTTATCATCCTGTACATGCAAAGCCATCCTTATCTATGTTATATAAATTCAGAAGTAAAAATGTTTGCCCATTTTCCCATACTTCCTGCTAAAGAACTAGAAGTTAAAAATCAAATGTCCTATGGGTGGTGCCAAAACAAGAATTTTCTTCAGTACAGAAGAAATTATAAGCAAATATTTATTAATAGGTTATTTAATAATAATAATAATAATAATAATTCTTATAATAATAGTAAATACATCAACTTGGAATAATACATTTTCCTCCCCCAAACTCTAACTTTAATACAATCTGAATGAATTATCTGAACTATCTCAAATATATATATATATCTAAATAAATAAAAAATTGCTAGGGAAAAGTGTACGTTCTACAAGAGCAACAGAAAAAAAAAACTTCAGCAAAACATCTGAATTGGGATAACTGACAGACACAGACAAACAAATAAATCCCAACAAAAAAATCCTAATAACTCCTAATCTTCCCTAGTAATCTTGATTTGTTTCAATGAGAGTAAAAGTTCTAGCACTTTTAGTGTCACAGTAGATATTTTACACTGGCTCTATGAAAAAAAAGCAAAGACATCTAAAAAGGGCTTATAGTTAAATGAAGGGTGGAGTTGCAGAAAATGACAAAGCTTATGAAACATTACACCTTACATAGTCTCGATCAGTTAATACATGTATAGATCTGGCATTTTATGAATGGCTAATTTGAGCAATTCACTGATTTACTCAGTATTTTTGCTTAAACTCTTTTTCTGAACTGGATCTTGGGACTTACCAGACAAATACTTTTTTGAAAAAAGACTAAAAAGCATAAAACATCAGTCAATAATTAAATAAATAAATCCAGCCATTATAAATAAAAGATAACTTACCAGCAGGCAAAATATTGTTTTGTAAGCTTGCATAATATGCTCCTAAATATATGAAAACATAAAATACAATACATATTATGAGTAGACTAAATAAATGCAGCATCACCTTGCGGTGGTGAAAACCTCTCAGAGTAAACATTCTGCTAGACACTGAGCACCGTATGATGCCCAGAATATATTAAGCTGATTTTTAGACACCATTGTCTCACAAAAACCGGCTGAACAAGATAGAGTAAGCTTCTATGACGAGGGTTAGTTAAATGTCCTGTTGGCTCTAGGCCAGAATCTCTCCAAACCTGCTTTGGCAGATCTTATCAGCTCGTGAAAAAGGAATAAAAAGACTATGAAAAACATGTAAATATACAATATCCTTTATTTAGATCTCAAGCAAGGTAAAATAAAAAGCTGAATGATTTAGGGTGAAGATCACGTTATGTTGATTTCTTCTCCTTTGAGAATTCCCATTTTTTGTTCCCATCTTTAAAAGACAAAAAGTAGCTACATAGCTACTGTACATGGTAAAAATCCATTAAAAAGCCATTTTTCTAAATATATAAAATGTCCTCCACTAATATTGACACCCTTGGTAAATATGAGCAAAGGTGGCTGTGAAAATAAGTCAACATTGTTTATCCTTTTGAACTTTCATAAAAAAAAATGACATTTCTATTCTAACAATTCTAAGCTATCATTGATATAAAATAATGGAAACTGGGGGGGAGGGGAGCGTCTCAGTTATGTATGTAACCCTCGTTCCCTGATGGAGGGAATGGAGAGACGTTATGTAGTGATGACTTTTACTAACTAATAACTAACTAGTTATTACTATTACTAGAGTCTAAGTTATTACTAGGGTCTAACTTGGGAGCCCCAAGAGAAAACGCCAATGGGAATTCAAGTCAAGTCAAGTCAAGTTGAGCTTTATTGTCATTCTGCTACATGGGTGGACATATAGTGGAACGAAATGTCGTGTCTCGCAGGACCACGGTGCTACATACTAGTTAAGCATAAGATAAACATACAACAATGCAAGTATAAGGAAAAAAAAATAGAGCATCTGACTATAGACAAAAATAGACCATCTAACTATACATATACTATAAATACTATAACTACTATACCTAGTTGCCTAGACATACACAAACTGAGACTGTACAATAATTTTACATATATACTGTACATGAAATTGTGCAAAAAAAAAAAAAAAAAAAAAAAAATAGTATATATATATTTTGTACATTATTGTTGTGCAGATAAAAGATAGATCTTGTGGGAAGCAGCGCATAGTGCAAAAAGATTTGTAGTGCAATGCTCAAGTAAACATTTTCTTATTGAGTCTTTGTAGCAGGGAGTGTTCATAGAAAGTGTCTAGTGTGCATATAGTGGGATGACTGCGTTACTACAGGTGGTTTGTACAGCCCACTCACCTGTGTGTAGCACTCTCAGAATTGCACTTAGGAAAAGTTGTCAACTGTATTAATGAGTTGGGTGGGTGGGTCAGAGGGTTAAGAGCTCTCACAGCCTGGGGAAAAAAGCTGTTGAGCAATCTGACAGAGCAAGATACTCCGGTAACTTGTACCTGATGGTAGGAGCTGGAAGAGGTTGTGGGAGGGGAGGGTGGGGTCTTTCACGATTCTGGAGGCCGTGCTGGAGCATCGTGCAAGGAAAATGTCCAGGATGGAGGGGAGAGGGGGACCGATGATCTTTGCGGCAGTGTTCACTGTCCGCTGGAGGGTCTTGCGGTCAGCAGCACTGCAGTTCCCATACCAGACAGTGATGCAGGTGGTCAGCACACTCTCAATGGTGCCCCTGTAGAAAGTGGTGAGGATGGGTGGTGGGAGACTTGCCCTTTTCAGCTGGCGGAGAAAGTGGAGGCGCTGTTGTCCCTTCTTGTTGCGTGATGTGACGTTGGTGGTCCAGGTGAGATCCTCTGAGATGTGCACCCCCAGGAATTTAGTGCTGCCGACACTCTCCACGGTTGAGCCGTCGATGGTCAGTGGGGGGTGGTCAACAGAGTTTCTTCTGAAGTCCATCACAACCTCTTTTGTCTTACTCACATTGAGGGACAGGTTGTTAGCACCACACCATTTTGCCAGCTGTGCCACTTCCTCTCTGTAGAGCGTTTCATCGTTGTTGCTGATGAGGCCTACCACAGTTGTGTCATCAGCAAACTTGATGATGTGGTTGGAGCTGGACTTGGCAGTGCAGTCGTGAGTCAGCAGCGTGAAGAGCAGCGGGCTGAGCACACAGCCTTGTGGGGCACCTGTGCTCAGTGTGGTAGTGCTGGAGGAGTTGCGGCCGACACGGACTGACTGAGGTCTTGCAGTTAAAAAGTCCAGGATCCAATTACAGAGGGAGGTGTTAAGGCCCAGCAAGGTTAGTTTGTGGATGAGCTGTTGTGGGATTATAGTGTTGAATGCTGAGACTTAAGAGTCTTTCTGTTCCAGGTGAGTAAGAGCTAGGTGGAGAGTGGTGGATATTGCATCGTCCGGGTGACTTCTTTGGTACTGGAATTATGGAGGTGGATTTGAGACACGTGGGGACGACTGCCTGGCTCAGCGAGGTGTTGAAGATGTCTGATAGGACATCCGTCAGCTGTGCAGCACAGTCTCTCAGTACACGTCCAGGTATGTTGTCAGGGCCCGCAGCCTTTCATGGGTTAATCCGGGCCAGGGTCTTCCTTATGTCGGCTGCAGAGAGACAGAGTACCTGGTCGTTTGGAGATGCGAGTAGTTTCTGTGCAGGTGTGTCATTATGTATCTCAAATCGTGAGTAGAAGTGGTTGAGTGCATCTGGTAAGGATGTGCCATTGTCACTGACCTGTGGCGGGAGCTTGTAGTCAGTGATGGTCTGAATGGCTTGCCACAGGGACCGAGTGTCTTTATTGTCTGTGAAGTTGTTGTTGATTTTTTTAGCATATTGTTGTTTTGCCTTCTTGATGCCATGAGACAGATTGGCTCTTGCTGTTTTGAGGGCTGCTTTGTCTCCTGATCTGAATGCTTCATCTCTGGTCTTTAGCAGCCCACGAACCTCTGCTGTCATCCATGGCTTCTGGGTGGCACGTGTGGTAATGGTCTTGGTGACTATCACATCATCTATGCACTTTTTGATGTAAGCAGTCACAGTTTCAGTGTACTCCTGCAGGTCTGTGTGGTTGTTGTAGGTGGCTGCCTCTTTAAACATGTTCCAGTCTGTGTCCTGGGAGCAGTCCTGCAGTGCTGAGGGGGCATTGTCTGGCCATAGTGTGATCTGCTTTTGAACCGGTTTGGCGAGTTTAAGAAGTGGTCTGTATGTTGGTATTAGCATAACAGAGATGTGGTCCGAGTACCCGAGGTGGGGGCGGGGTTCAGCTTTGTATGCGTTTTTCTCTGTTGTATAAACAAAGTCCAGTGTGTTGTTTCCCCTTGTTGCAAAGTTCACATGTTGGTAGAACTTTGGTCTTTAGGTTTGCATGGTTGAAGTCATCGGCTATGATGAAAAAGCCATCAGGGTTATTTGTTTGTTGTTCAATGATGGTGCTATACAGTTCACGAAGCGCGTCCTTAGCATTTGCACACGGGGGAATGTAAACCGCGACAATAACAATAGCCGTGAACTCCCGCGGCAGGTAGAACGGTCGACACTTCACAACCATAAACTCCACAGCGATGAACAGTGTTTTGATAATACCGCAGCATTGTTACACCAGTCTTTGTTGATATACACACACAAGCCAGCTCCGTGGGTCTTACCAGATAGTGATGAATCTCTATCCGCTCGGAAGCTGGTTAGCCCGTGCTGCTGAATGTTTGAGTCCGGGTTGTTGTCGTTTAGCCATGTTTTGGTGAAAACAAACACACAACAATTCCTTGCCTCATGCTGTGTAGACCGACTGAGTTGAATTAGGTCCAGTTTGTTTTCCAGAGAGCGAGCGTTTGAGAGCATGAGTGTTGGAAGAGCCAGTCTTGTGGGGTTAGCTTTTAGCCTAGCTCTTATACCTCCGTGCTTACTGCGCTTCCGTCCTCTCTCACACCGCCTGCCTTGTGCGGGTAGCGTCAGTAGACGAGGCCACGGTCTCGAGGTCCGGCTTCAGCAGTAAACAAAGGCCTCGTAGCTTCTCAGTAGCCGCCGGCGAGAGTTGGTGTTTGTACGCGTTGCCAATATCCAAAAGACTTTGGCGATCATAGATGAGTTTTGGAGTGATTTCTTTATGAGTTAGCGGTAAACTGACACTATTTGGAGACGAACAGACGACATTAAAAGACATAAAAGCACCGTCGTTGGGACCCGGAGTAGCCACTGCGTCTGACCGCGCTGCCATCTTGGATCTTACATTAGCTAGTAGATTTTGCATGCCGAGTCGCTCCCTGTACAGACGGGTATATAAGGTGACAGCGTGCATCCACTCATTCAAGTTTTATGCTGAGGAGCTGAGACCTAGTCCCTGCATTCAGCGAGTGGTTCAGGGTTGTGGCAAGGGGAAATAATGTCTCCGTAGGCCATGCTGCAGTTCCATCTACAAAATGTTTTAACAGAAGGAATTTCCTTGGGGGATAGATCTTTCTTCTCTTTTTTATTTACTTTCAGCAAGGCTAGATAAATGCTGGGTAAGCGTGCTTTCCAAGGAGAAGTTTGCTACAAAGACACATCCTATCTGTAGGGAGGTGAGACTAATATAGACTGACCAAGGGGCCAGTACTACATATGAAATGGGTCTGTGAGGAAGGTCCTACCTAGGAGTACCCTTACGAAACAAAAATATATTGCAATATACTAGAATTTATATTGCAATACATTAGAAAATATATTTCAATGTATCAGAAACTTCCTCATATATTTGAAAATATATAGCAATATATGAATGGACAACCTATTGCTATATATTGATTCATATATTAAAATACATTGATATACAAACAAAACTGTATTACATTATTGCATGTATGTTTATTGAAACAAAGTATTTTTTTTTATGAGTTAAGCAAGCTCATGCATAGGTTTACAGAGAGGTTTACAGAACCGTTTAATAACGTAACTTAACTAGGCTGGAGTAAAACACAAACCTCCTTTTCCAGTATTTCCTTGTTCTTGATGGAATCTCATATTCTGAACCATCAATGTCGGTACCACTTTGCTGCTTGCGCGATCCGTTATGCGCATGCGCAGATGATAATCCTGTTTACGACACTGCACGATCCCACGCTTGTGCACCTTTTTTTTTTTTTTTTTTTTTTTTTTTTTATTGAACATATTGAACAGAATATACATACACAATGGCACTGACAAATATAAATCAACAGTATTAAGCAAGGCACATATACAACATAAATACAAAGTATCAGTAATTTTGCACATATTCTGAAAAAAAAAATAATAATAAAAAAAATAAAAAATAAAAAAAAGGAAGGGTAGGGGTCTCTTCATTCCTCTTCAAATAAATCAATTTCTCTTATTATTCCAACAAGTTTCTGGGCCTTTTTACTTTTAATACATTCCAATGATGGAAAGTAATTGTTAATAAAGTCTCTTTTGAAAACAGAAAAATAAGGTTTCGTTTTCATACATTTGCATTTATGAAGAAAAAATTTGCCCAGAATTAACATTGTATTAATGAAAAAATCATTCTTTTTATCATCTAATAACATTCCAAACATAATGTGTTTTCTAACAAAATTGGGCAGTGACTGAATTTTTGTCTCCAACCAATAAGACATATTTTCCCAGAAAATTCTAGAATACATACAAAAAAAGAAAAGATGATCAGTTGTCTCTATGTCGACTTGACAGAAAGTACAGACATTCTCTTCAAAGTTGAACCGATGTCTTAAAAACTCAGATGAGGGATATATACCGGTAAATATTTTAAAATGAGTTTCCTTTGCTTTAGGAGCCACTGGAAAGCTAATATACTGTGTTCGCAATTTTTTAATAGTCGGCTTATCATAAGCTTGTAAAATATTGTTTTGGTACAAGGATGTCGAATATAGTACAGAATTGAAACAAGAGCGAATAAGTTTGTTGGGAAGCATTGCTTTGAGATCATTACCATTAAAAAGAAGTGACGGGAGTTCACATGAACCATCTGGTATGTTAACAAAAGTATTTTGTACTAGATTTATAAAACTTTTTGGAATAGCATTTAAAACACGCTCAAATTGTCTACGTTCACAGTGCAAATTGTATTTGGAACAAAAGTCACCAAAGGATAACAAACTCCCATCCTCGTTCATTAAATGAAAAACTGACCAAACACCCTTCTCAAGCCAATCAAGAATACATAGAGACTTATATCTAAATAAAATAAACCTATTGTTCCATATTGGGGTTCTGTGTGGAGTAAAATTGTGATTGTATAATAATTTCCAATATAGCAAGACCTGTTGGTGAAAGGTAGATAATTTGATTGGTAGTCTGGAAACAGTAAAATCACATCTTAGAAGGAAATCAATTCCACCCAGTTTTCTAAATAAACCTCTGGGAATCCAAAACCAAAAATTATTTTCATTTGCAATAAAACTTTTAAGCCATTTAACCTTCAACATACCATTTATACAAGAGAAATCAAAGGCTTGTAATCCACCATTTTCATAGTCTTGAATAAGTTGTGCTCTCTTAACATAATGCACACGTTTTCTCCATATAAAGTTAAAGTTAATTTGGTTGATGGCATTAATAGCTCTATTAGAAATAGAAAAACTCTCCATCTTAGTTACATAAATTCTACCAAAAATTGACAGATCCCGTTGCATCCATGCATCAAGTCTGCCTCTGCATTCATTCCATCTGTCCCAAACATTTTGTTTTTCCATCATAATCTCTTCTTTAGAAACGTGTATGCCTAGATATTTAACACTTGACTTGATTGGGATATTATATGCAGTTTTAAGGGGGCATTCATGTATAGTAATAATTTCACATTTGCCAATATTAAGTTTTAAACCTGAAAATTTTGAAAAATAATTGACCATCTCAATTACTCTGGGAATCTGATCAAGATTTTTTAAAAATAATGTGGTGTCGTCAGCCAATTGACTAATCACAATTTCCTGTCCAAACACATTTAGTCTTTCAATTTTTGAATTTTTAATAAGGAGGGCCAACATCTCTGTAGCCAAAATAAATAATGAAGGTGAGATGGGGCAGCCTTGTTTAACTCCTCTCTTGATATCAAATCTAGGTGAAGTACCTGTTGGTAGGGCAACAGAGCTATTAGTATTTGTGTAAAATAACTGGATAACCTTACAAAAATTCTCGCCAAACCCATACATTTGTAAACACTTGAAAATAAAAGAATGCTCTAACATATCAAAAGCTTTATAGAAGTCTAGAAACAAAATAACCCCATCATCCTCAATTTCCTGATTATATTCCAGCAAGTCCAAAACTAGTCGAATATTATTATGTATAGACCGGCCTTTAATGAATCCAGTTTGCGTCTCCCCAATAAGTTTTGATAAACCTAATTTTAAACGATTATTATATACATGGGTTATTAATTTATAGTCATTGTTTAGTAAGGTTATAGGTCGTAGGTTGTCCAACAATCTTGAGTCTTTTCCTGGTTTAGGAATGAGTGTTATTAGTCCTTGTCTTATTGAACTAGGTAAAACTAAATTTTTAATAACTTCTTGAAAAGCAGCAAAAACAAATTCCCTTAGTGAACCCCAAAAATGACGATAAAAGTTAGACGTAATACCGTCTGGTCCAGGTGATTTATCTAACGATAAGCACATAACAGCAGAATCAAGCTCTTCAATTGTTAATTCTGCATCACATATCATTTTGAATTGTTCATCTACATGAGGGATAAATTCTCTAATTTTTTCAAAGAGGGAATTAGGGTCTAATATTGAAGAGGACGACGAGTATAAATTTTGATAAAAGTTGGTAATTTCCTCTGCTATTAATTGTGTATTTGAGCATTCTACCCCGTCAATAGTTAAAGTTTTAATCGAATTTCTTTCTTGGCGCTTTTTTTCTAACCTACAGAAATAAGCAGAGTTTTTTTCACCTTTTTCCATCCACTTAGCTCTTGACCTAATATACGCCCCCTTAGCTTTCCTCATATAGATTTCATCCAACTGTGATTGCAAAAATAAAAATTTTGATCCATCAACCTCCGTTAAATTTACTTTATTAGAGTATTCATTTATTTCTTTAATAATAGAGGTCTCTTCCATAATATAATATTTATTAAGTTGTTTACTATAAGAAATAGATAATTGACGAAGTTTGTATTTAAAAAATTCCCATTTACTAGTCCAGGAAACCAGGCTATCATCATTAACAATACTTAAAATTGTATCTTTAACCAATTTTGTATAATCTTCTTTTCCAAGAAGGTTAGAGTTAAATTTCCAATAACCTTTGTTCCGGAAAGATTTATTTTTATGATTTATTCTCAACTCAATAGAACAATGGTCTGTAAGGGGAGCTGGCGATATACTGGATATGGTTTGATAGTTCAAAAAACTATGAGAGATTAACCAAAAGTCAATTCGAGACTTGCTAGAGGCATCAGGTTTGAACCAAGAAAACTGTCTCTGATGAGGGTTTGACTCGCGCCAAGGGTCTACTAAACCTTGATTATTACAAAAATCTAACAATAATGAATTATAATGATGTACATCATATTTAGTTGGTGACCTATCTAACCACTCATCATGCACCATATTAAAATCACCACCCAATATAACAAAATCAGTAGCATACTTAGTTTTCATTTCCTCTAATATCAATGAAATTTCTGAAATTAAAAGTCTGTTTTGGGATACATTGTTGTAACCATACACATTTCCTAAAACAATGCAACAATTTTCAAATTTTTGAATACAAAATAACAAATGCCCATCTAAACTGGACCTGGACTCAATAAGTTTCCCAGGAAAATTGTTAAAAAGAAAAGCAACACCACCTGAACGAGTTGTGCCATGAGCAAATAAAATTGGTTCACCCCACTGATTAGACCAAAAGGTACGATCACTGCCACTTGAATGAGTCTCCTGCAAAAGAATACATTGTGCTTTTCTCTCTTTACAAAACAAAAAAGTAGCCTTTCTTTTGGTATTGTCTCTTAGACCCCTAACATTTAGTGAAAGAAAAGAAATACAGCTGTTAAACTGAAGCATGGAACAAGTGGAACACTATTAACAAAAACACAATAAACAATCCCTACTGGGGATGGAATAACGCCAATTAAGAAAACAGAAAGAAACAACATGAACTGATGCTCTGGCAGATAATGTTCAAGTTCAGTCCTCACTACTCACAGTCTCTTCATTTTATGAAAGAACTCATTCGGCGTTTTTATTTGCAGATGAGATTAGGCGACCGTCGATGTATCCTAAGGGACCACGATAGTACGCCTTCTTACCGGCGCTTCGGGCTTCTTGGATGAGCGGCCAAAGAGCTGCACGCGCACTCCGGTCCTCAGCTGACAGATCCTCCGCGAATCTGATTCCCCGATCAGTGCACAGATGCGAATTCTTTGTAATTTTCCAGAATTCGTCTCGGTATCTTCGCATGGCGAACTGAACAATCATTTGACGGTGTCTTCCACTTTCCTTTTTTCCAATCCGATGAACCGAGTCAACAACATCGTCCAACTTCTGTGCCAAGTGCGGAGCTATGTTTCCCAAAAGTTCAATCACCTCTTTCCGTGCATCCTCATCAACATGCTCTTTCAACCCTTTAATACGCAGATTCCATCTTCGCTTATAACGCTCCAATTCTGATGTTTTCGATCTCAAGTCCTCATTAGATTTCACGAGAACTGCTGCTTGCTTTTCCAACACTCCACATTTTTGCTTGCACTCCTTAATCTCCGCAGCATTAAATTCGACTGACTTGGAGATGGTCGCAATCATGATGCTGTTTTGTTTGAGTTTATCTGCAATATCCTCCAACTTTCGGTCTTGAGAGTCAAATCTCGCAGTTAACGAGTTAATAGCCTGTAGCAAGGCTGCATTGGAAATGTCAGTGTCTTCTGGTTTGGCCTTTTTTGTAAGGTTTTTGGTTGGAGTAATGTGAGAAGCATCCCGTCGTCTTTCCTTGATATTTTCACGACCGTAAATGTGATCCGTCTCCATGGGTAACGTTACACTTTGGGCCCTGTTTGCTAAATGCGCCATATTTTCCCGTATGTTTTATCCTTAACGAAAAAGGAAAAAAACTGAACCAAAGCGCATTAAGAGAAATAAACGCAATAGTGGATTTAATTAGTCAACTGAATTTGTGAGGAGGTAGCAACAAATCATACAAGTTTAAATGATTCTGCCAGAGCTCAGCAAAACATGTGCGCCTAGCTCGCCATCTTGCCGGAACTCCACGCTTGTGCACCTTTGCACCGCGCGAACATATTGCGCATGCGCATAACCGATCGTGCCGCCGAGTCTGTGCGTACGTGCCTCAGCGGTGAGAGGAGAAAAAAAAAAGATGAAGTTTGCGCTAGTGAGCTGGTCAAAGGGGAAGGATAAAGATGCTCTCAGTATAGTCCCCGTAAATTGGATCGTAGACTTGTCCTGAAAACTCTAAAAAGGAGTATCTTATCGAGTGCCGCAGCATCGGTGGCAAGAGGCCTACTAATGGGTGGCCGGTTGAAACAGGACACATTTTGCAGTTGGCAGGCAAGTACAGTGCTTTTTTATATATATTTTTTTACTTGGTTAGTCGTGGAACATTATTGATAGCAATTATCCTGTTGAGGTTTTTGCATTATTGGCCAAGTAACTTTCGCTGTAGGCTATTCGCTTCGGGACAGTGACGAGCTAGCTAACGGCCGTCACGTGAGTCCCGCTTCATTTGAACTTTTAGTTAGCTAAGGGCCATTAGTCACATGAGTATGAATTTTTATTTAGAAGTGAAACATTAAACACTTACTTTAAAAGTCCTAAATTGAAGATTGTCAGCTAAGATTTGGGTTAATAAGAATACTTAACTGTCAACATTGTCAGCCAATAACATTGTACAGTGAAAATCAGTTTAGCGGCTGTACATGGCAGCAAAATTTAACGTGTTAAAATGAACCGACTAAACTTGTATAAAAGCAGGGGCAAAATAATACAAAAAACTGTAAAAACATCAAAATGGCAGTTAAAGGCTCCAAAAAATGAGCGGAGGTGTATTTTGTTTTTTACATGTTATGTATTTACAACTTGTTTGGAGTCCTGTTGTGGTAAATTCGGTGGGCCATATTTTCCAGAAATTCCATCACTCTTAGCAGCTGTGAGGACCCTCATTTCAGACAAGATCACAGAGAGCTCAAGCAATGGAGGTGAAAGCGAATATGAAGCCAGTGTTTCTCTACCATCACCTCCTCAACCCACATCTCCCAAACCAACATCAGTAAGTACATTTTTGTAATGGTCAATTAAAAACATAAAACATTCTGTCACTGGTGATTTTCTTTGTTTTTATTCTGGTTTGTCTTTCCTTCTTACAATTAATTAGGTGCCACTAGGGAATGATGACTCCTCCAGAGTGTCTGCCCATTGTTGGGAGACTGCAAAAGCACAACCTACAGCGAAAGGAATGGCCCGCACCCTCCTGCTGGGCCTGTTCAGCATTGATGTCCTACTGAAGTCCAACCTGACGGGAGGGGTCAACAAGGTCGATCCATCTGCAGAGAGACGCCAGCCTCTGGACCCCAAGAAGCTTACAGCTTTACTCAGTAAGACAATAAGAATTTATTTTTAATGGATTAATATATTTTGCAAAGTTATTGTAAAGGGTAACAAACACTTTAGGACTGAAATGTACACAACTAATAGCGAAACAGATGGACGAATAAAAAGCTTTAACAGCTTTGATATTCTTTTAGATATAAAGCCATTTCTCTATCTAGTCAGAATACATCTGAATACAAACATTTTTTAGCATTAAAATAGATCCCCTGTAGCAGCTTTAAAATCCCAGCACCAGCACCAATTCACCTCCCATAGGCATGCTTGGCTACGGCAAAGTACAGTTGCTTTCACTGACCACAATACTTCCTGGAAAACAAAGTGGATACAGTAGTATAACCTCCTCGCTCTAAAAGCCCCTTGGAGAACCTTCCTAACTCCTTCCTTGGTTCCTTGAGAAGCCAATTCTGATTTCAGACTGAACTATTTACAGGTAACCCACTGAAGAGCGAGGACTAGGCACATAAGAACAATTTTACCAGTATTAGGATCCACCTCATCTTTTGCAACAATCAGAGGTTAACATGGATGTCTTTCTTATTTTCTTTTCTTTTACAGATGCAGTTGTTCAGCAACACCCAGGGGCGAAGATTCCAGACATACGAACGGCCATAAACAAAAGGATCTGTGAGTTAAGACACCAGGAGAAGAAAAAGTCCATGGACAACTGAAGGACTGGCCAAGGCTGTCTTGATAAGTTAGCATGTGGGATCCATAACACTGCACTAAAGGATTGTTGTCCTGTTTTTGTCCACTGAGGGATTGTTCTGTTTTTGTTGCACTGAAGACTGTTTTATTTTATTACAATGAAGAACAGTTGTCCTTTAGGAAATGTTTTATTAATTCTTTTAAGTATTTTTGTTCATTTATAGTTGTTGTTGCCATCTATTGGATCACATAAAAATATAACATGTTTAAAAGAAGAAAAAAAAAAGATTTTATAGCCTGGAACTAATTATGATATGGCATATATGGCACATCCCTACCAGCAAACCAGCTTGCCGTTTGCCGAGCACATTATGTACATTATGTGTACATAAGCTTCAGATGGAACCATGGTGACATGCCTTTCATTCTGTTTGTTCTCAGGTCACTGTCCCTTCAGCTGCTGCTTTTGAAATAAACCTCATTCAGTTAATGTGAACTATATTGATGTCTTATTCAATCTATTATATTTTAAAATATATGACAGACATTGTACATTAGATAATTTCATATTTACCATGTATACAATATATAATATAATAATTATATATAATATATTATGTAATATAAATCAATATATTTTTCAACATATTTAAGACATATGTTCCCATATAAATCTGATTATATTATCGTGTACATTGAGGTATATTATCTCATATATATTTACATATATATACAATGCCTCTTCCAATATATAATTTCATATAATGTGGGATATATTTCAATATACATAACAATATATTAAATAGTATAATAATATGTATTTATTCAATATATGAAAACGGCAATAATTGCAGTATTGTCCCATATATTGCAATATATTATATATATGTAAGTTATATATCATATGATATATTGCTGTGTAAATTTCACAATATATGGAGACACATTAAATATATTGTCACGTAATATATTGGGAAATATATTTTTGTTGCGTAAGGGTAGGGTTGTAACTACTGCCAGTAGAGACTGACAGAGTAGGTCTCTCAAGGGAAGACATGTGTTTACCAAGAGGAAAACCTTGCCGTGGAAGAATACACATATGGGATTGCCCACAGGGAATCACATCATATGGACACCTAGCCCAGTACAGTCTGACTGCCAAGGGTCCTGAAGGATGCTTGACTAGGGTTTGCCATCCGGGGAAGAAAGGCGCTCACATCACCGTGTGAGGAGGAATGGCGCAGCAAGCGTGACACTGAGCCTGTTCTTCCCGTCACTTATCTATGACCCAAAACATGGGAAGATACCGGATTTATGCGAAGGTTGTAAAACCTAGCAAAGGTATTGGGTGCCCAGCCAGCAGCTCTGCAGATATCTGCCAGAGAGGTGCCGTGCGCCAAAACCCAGGAGAAGACAACACTCCACGTGGAGTGAGCCCTCACCCCTAGGGGGTATGGCTCGCCCTGGGATTTGTACACCAAGGTGATGGCATCCACTATCCAGAGGGCCAACCTCTGCTTGGAGACAGCCTTCCCTTTCTGCTGACCTCTGAAGCAGACAAAGAGCTGCTAAGAGCTTCTGAAGCTCCAGGTGCAGTCCACGTATATGCGCAGTGCTGTGCCAAGGTCTTTGCTGGGGATCTGTCTCTGTTGGACATCTAGTTGTCATGGTCTCCGCTGACATTCAGGGCTGACGAGGTCATCTATAAGTGCTTTTGCACCATCTGGACTGGATACGGATTGGATCAGGGTGACTGCAGTGACTGTCTAATCTGCATACAGACTGTATCTGAGTGGCTACATGTTGTTATGGGAAGTGTTCCCAGTTTTGGTTGTCTTAATTAATGCAGCCTAAAAATCGATTAACAGATTTGAATAAATAGAAATGTGTTAGTGTGTTATGTGTAAGGCAGGTTAAAAAAAAGGTCTTTAATCTAGATTTAAAATGACAGAGTGTGTTTGCCTCCCAAACAACGCTGGGTTGATTTTTCCAGAGTTTGGGCACTAATAGGGAGCCAGTGCGGTGTTGACAGAACCGGGTTAATATGGTTATTCTTCCTGGTTCTAGTAAGAACTCTAGCTGCTGCATTTTGGTATTATTTAATAAGAGAGAATAGCAACCACCCAAAAAAGCATTACAATAATCAAACCTTGAGGCCATGAACGCATTAATTAACATTTCTGCATTTGACATTGAGAGCATAGGTCGTAATTTAGATTTATTTTTGTTATGGAAAAATGCAGTTTTAGAAATACTATAAATGTGGCTTTTGAAGGAAAGACTGCTATAAAATAGCACACATAGGTTCCTAACTGAAGATAAAGAATTGACAGAGCAGAAATCGAGTGTTAGACAGTGTTCTAAGTTATTACATGCAGAGGTTTTTGGTCCGATAATTAATATCTCTGTTTTATCAGAATTTAGCATTAAGAAATTACTAGTCATCCAGTTTTTTTTATATCAGTTATGCATTCTGTTACTTTTGCAAATTGGTATGCTTCATCGAGCCACGAAGAAATATAGAGCTGAGTATCATCAGCATAGCAGTGAAAGCTAACACTATGTGTCCTGATGATATCTTACAAGGGTAACATGCAAAGCATGAAAAGAAACAATCCTAGTACCGAGCCTTGAGGTGATCCATCCATACTGCACTTGTGATCGGTATGATATCTTATCATTCACTGCAAGGAACTGATGGCAGTCAGATAAGTACGATGTGAACCATGCCAATGCAATTCCACTAATGCCAACATAATTTTCTAGTCTATTCAAAAGAATTACTAGGTAGTTGTGGCCTAGTGGATAGAGAGTTGGACTTGTAACCCGAAGGTTGTGGGTTCGAGTTTCAGGTCCGGCAGGGATTGTAGGTGGGGAAGTGAATAACCAACACTCTCTCCTGTATATGTATCTCCACCCTCAATACACGACTGAGGTGAGACCCTTGAGCAAGGTACCGAACCCCCAACTGCTCTCCGGGCACCGCAGCAATGGCTGCCCACTGCTCTGGTTATATGTTCACTACTGTGGGTATGGATGGGTTAAATGCAGAGCACAAATTCTGAGTATGGGTCGCCACACACCAGTTCCTTTTCCCTTTCCAAATGCAGCGCTATCATCCAGTAGCACAAATAGAGAGATACAATCATGATCGGGTGATGAGAGCAAGTTATTTGTAACTCTGATGAGAGTGGTCGCAGTAATATGATACAGTCTAAATCACTGGAAATCCACACAGATACCATTTTTTATCAAAGAAGGAACATAGTTGTGAGGATACTACTTTTCCTAGTAGTCTAGTCTTTGACAGAAAAGGGAGATTCGAGATCGGTCTGTAATTAATTCTTTAGGGTTAAGTTGTGTTTTTTTTTAAATGAGAGGCTTAAAAACAGACAGTTTGAAGGTTTTTGGGACATATCCTAATGACAATGACAAATTTAATAATATTCAGAAGAGGATTTAGTAGCTTTTAGTAGCTTAGATAGTATAGCGTCGAACCTACATGTTGTTGGTTTATATGATTTAACAAGTTTATACAATTCTTCCTCTTCTATAGCACAGAATGAGTGGAATTTCTATCTGATGCAATACTATAGCTCAGGGGTTCTCAAAGTCTACATTCAAAGGTCCAAATCTGAATTTTCATCAGTGTCAAAGGTCCGGAACAATTGGTTATTACAAAATGTGTTTTTAATAAACATATATAACATATAACAAATAAACACTCATTTAAAAAAAAAAGGTTCCCTTTGCATTCAAAATACTTTAATAACAAGTGCAAAAGTGGCAAAACAATTAATTTAAGTGTCGGCAGTAGAAGTCAACCTATAATGTTTTTTCTCTGGCCAATGCTGATATTTAGAAATCAGGGCAGCCTATGGCCGATATATGATGCTGATTTTTTGGGCCGATTTTCTCTTTTTTTCCCTTTATATCAAAAGAGAGTTTGCGTAAATGGTTATTGCAGGGCACAAGATAGTAATAGTATTAGTAGTCTAATTCATAGTAATAATACATGGCTCAAAACTTAAGCACCTTCTCAAAACAGTTCTGAAGCATGCTTTTTTGTTTATGTTTGCTGACAGACACCAGTGTTTCCCGCAGACTAGCAAATGCAAGTTGATTCTCTGCCAGCAGGAGGCGCTGTTGGAGCGTGATATATAGCTGTTTCCCCGGTAACGACTGTAATCAAATAAGCGCTACTTTATCAGCCATTACAGGAAAGACCAAATGAAAATTGACAAAGCTTTTCTGAAGAAAACGGACGGTTCTTTTAAAAGATACATTCATATAAAAACACCCGCGCAGCATTTTATTTTTGAAACGCGCAGTGCTCAGTTTATTCAACGAAGTATAAGCCTTTTGGAAAATCAATTTGTAGCGGTCAGTTTTGATATTGTGACAAGCCGCCACAAATAAATGTATACACTGGGCACTGCTATAAGACAAATTGCCATAATATAAGTGATAGCAAAACAAAACAAAAAAATAAAAATATTAGTGGTGAAATATCGCCCGATTACGTCAAACGTCATACGCTCACTGGATGTCATGATGACAACAAATGTCATGAAGGAAAAGTTTCAATATCTCGCCTGCAATTTCGGACCTTCTCCAAAAGACATAAAAAAATAAGAATAAATAAACAAATGATTTACAAGTTTAACGTGCGTTTATCAAAGTAGGAAATATAATTAGTGTTCTTGAAATATGAAATAGAAGCGGGTCCGGATTGAATTCCCTCCGGGTCCGGATCCGGACCGGAGTCCGGACTTTGAGAAGCACTGCTATAGCTGATGGCTGCGTGGTTACAGTTGTATCTCTAATAGGATTGATCTTGGAAGTAGTTCATAAAGTCATTACTGCTGCACTGTTGGGAAATGTCAATGCCTGTTGATGCTTTATTTTTAGTTAATTTAGCCACTGTATTGAATAAATACCTGGGGTTGTGTTTGTTTTCTTCTAAAAGAGATGAAAAGTAATCACATCTAGCAGTTTTAAGCCTTTTCTGTAGGAGAAAGTAATTTTCCTCCATGCAATACGAAATACCTGTAGTTTTGTTTTCTTCCAGCTGCGCTGCATTTTCCGGGCTGCTCTCTTTAGGGTGCGAGTGTGCTTATGATGGAGCCAGTGATGAAGTGGTCTCATATGGAGCAAACCGAGCAGCGTGACTGCAGCTGCGGATGCCATATTTCTCAGGAGCCTGTGAAAGTGTTTCACTGGTACCACTGTTTTGCCTCTGAAGGGACTCAGGCAGTTCAGCACTGATTGGGCGTGCTCATTGGTCATCATACTCACCGATTCCAACTCCATACCAAGAAAAAAAAGAGATTCTCTGCATGGGGGAGAGCTTGCTTTTTTTCCCAGTTGACCCGAAGCACCAGCTGGCTGAGGTGCCAGAGGACCGGGTCCCTGCGATTGCACAGCTGTTCTTGCGAATGGGCCATGATGAGCCAGTTGTCGAGGTAGTAGAGGATTCTGATGCCAATTTTAGAAGACCGCACAGTTGTTTTTATACTGCTTTCCTTCCTCATTGCAGGAAATTCCCTGATGCTGTATAGTAGTACAGAAAAGAGCACTGCTGCAGTTATTGTTTCATTCCTAGTCATTCGCCATTATAATCCTGAAAAAAACGTATCAGTGAATGAGATTCTCTGTTTTATCAACACTAAGACAAAACAATATTACATTAGTGTAGATGTTTTACCATGTTACGTCGGTCTGCTGCCTCAACGGTCAAGACAGTTGCTAGTGAAATGCTTCAGACTGTGTCCATCATTGCCATCATCCAATCAGCATTCTCATGACATCATTTTCCTTTGGCTTCAGAGTAATTGGCTTTTATGGCACAGCTTATTAACTCTAAAAATGAGTGCAAAATTCAAAATCCATAAAAAATCAACATTTCCATTAATTAAATGTTAACATAATAACTAACTAACTAACTAAATATATATATATATATATATATATATATATATATATATATATATATATATATATATATATATATGCCCTTCAGTCATAACTTATTTACAATACAGCTTGCCTCAAGTACCTTATTGAATGAATGAATGTACTGTATATATATTTATATAGCGCTTTCATTGTGTATTGCTGTACACCCAAAGCGCTTTACAATTATATGGGAATCTCTCTATAACCACCACCACTGTGTAGAATACACGTGGATGATGTGACGGCAGCCACAGTACAACGGTGCCAGTGCGCTCACCACACACCAGCTACAGGTGGAGAGAACAGGTTCCTCCGGCTCTGCCTTGGTCTCGTCGACCATCTGTTGTCTCGGGACTCTACTCCTCTGGTTGCGGCTTGTCCCTCCGGCTCCGTCAGGCTCCTCCATCCCTTCGGCTGCTCCTTGGTCCTCTGTCACGCCAGCTCCACCGCGGCCTTTCAGATCCCCGCCTACGCATCAGTCGCCTGAGCCATCTGTTCCTCCTCGGCCCTCCGGATCCTCCTCGTCACCATGGCTCATCAGCTCTCTGTCTCTGCCTCGGGCTCAGTTGTGACAGTCCCATGAATGTCTCTGTATTATTTGTTGGACATCAGTACAAATTTTGTAAATGTAATTTGTTTTATACCACATCCCTTCAGTCCCTAGTACCAGCTTAAATTTTTGTTGAATATTCGTGGATCCATTGGAAGTAACACCAATGATGATAACTATAAATATAGAGTTTTAATAATCATTCCAGTTTTCAGAACAGGGAAGTCCATATTCGAGCTGTAATGATAATGACAGAGGAACAATAGTTAGAATCAATTTCAGAATGATTTTTTCCAGCTGATGAATGATAACATCAAAAAGTGTTTTGAGTTAAAGTGTCCCTATTATGGGTAATGAAAGGTTCATATTTTGGTTTTGGGAGTCCCCAACAACAGGATGACATGCATGCAAGGTCAAAAACACTTTCATTGTCTTATAATATGCATTTTTATTTTTACTTTACTTGCTAAATGACTCCCAAACAATTCGCTCAACGATTCATTTTCCAAACCCCTCCTTTGAGTGATGCTAATCTGCGGTGATTGGTCCAATGGGTCTCATTTTCATTTCATCATGCCTGTAATGCGTGATAAAGCAGTGTTTGTGAGCACAGTGCTGCTTTGTGTGCAGCATTACCAGGGAAACTGTTATTTTAACCGCTCCAAAAGCAGAGGTGTAAAGTACTTGAGTAAATGTAACTAATTTCTGTACTTAAGTATCGTTTCGGATACTTTGTGGTTTTACGGAGTATCAAAGACATTAGCAACTTTTACTCTCTACTTCACTAAATTTTTGAATGAGTATCTGTACTCTTTACTCCACTACCTTTAAAATGAGTGTTGTAGTTACACATTACATTTTGCATGGCACCTAGCTTTTCTGCAGCAGTTTATTTATGCTACAAAAGATGTAATATCACCAACTACAGGGCACTGAAAGTACTATATCTTGTTCATTTTGCCCTTACCCAAACTTGTCAATAAGGTTACTTTATGTGAATGTGAGTTCCTTAGCCAGTAGTTGTGAATCATAGCACATCCAGTGCAAGAAGACTTTGACTTCTTAACTTTACTTAACATTATTTTATTTATCAGTTATACTGAAGATAACTTTTTGAAGGATATAGATTCTTGCCTCTGCATGTTTTCGCCAGCTTCTCTACAACATTTTTTCACTGGCGTGTCTCTTTGACTAGTGCATCTTTGAGCCTATATTTAGTATAAGTAAAATACTTAAGTACTGTTAAAATCAGATACTCTAATAATTTTACTCAAGTTGTTTTGGAATTGGTGACTTGTAACTTGTAGTGGAGTAATTTTCACTGTAAGGTATCTGTACTTTTACTCAAGTATGGTTTTCAGGTACTCTTTACAACTGTCCAAAAGTGTCACCTAGTGTAAAGAATGAAATTGCATTTTCATTCAGACCAACAAGTGGGTGGGCAATATGAAACGGCTTGTGATTGGTTTAAAAAAAAAAAATGACTCGTTTCAGAGATTCAGAGTCAGTTCTTTCTTTTGAGAGAAAATAGGCTTGTTCGAGATGAGCTATACTAGCCTGCCACCGGCTGGCGAGAGTAGCCACTTGCAGTCAGTGCGGAATTAAAGATGGAGATGTCTGTAACGGAGTGACAGAAGTGTGAGGCGTGCGGATCCATCTGCAGAGCTTTATTGAAAGGCGTGGTCATGAAACAAGCATTGATTGATACACAGCAAATAGACATATACGAGATAAGACAGAGTATTCCTAGGACCAGCGTGGATCTTCCATCGGCGAACAATATCCAACAGGGCAAGGCAAAGAGAGATAATTCAGGTACACGAGCAATAATCCAGGCAGGCAAAAACACAATCCAAAACAGCAAGGCAAAGGGTTAAACCAAGATACAGTCTTGCCTTGCCGGTTTTGATTCTAGCCTATGACTATGAAAACTACGATAGGCTCCGTAAGGTAGCTATCAGCTAAGGTAGCGATATGTGCTTACAATACTCGGCGATGAGAGAAACACAAGGCAGGGAACACAAAAAGTTAATCAACAGTTTCCCCGGTGACAACTGAGTGGGCAGGCACTTCATAAACCGACTCATTGATTGACACTGAACATGCAAACAGTTCAAAATCAGGATCACATGCTGACAATTCACACTCAGGCTTATTAGTAGGGACTGGTACTGAATTAGCAAACAGCTCATTGACTGAAGCTGGATAGACAGACTGTCCAGAATTGGTTCCTTCGACTGTAACTGGACACACTGACAATTCATAATTAAATGAATTGGCTAGAATAGGATTGGCAGATAGTTCACAATCAAGGGCACTGAAAGAGGTTGAAGTGGACAGTTCAAAATCAGATTCACTGAGGGAAACTGGACTGGTAGGTTGTTCACAAACAAATTCATGGGCTGATAAAGTATAGATTGACAGTTCACAACTAGTTGTATTAACCGGAGCTGGATTGGTAGACATTTCAGTGACTGAAACTGGATAGATGGATGGTTCAACTAGACTTGGTGTTAACAGAAACCAGATCAGCAGACAGTTTTAAGTCAGATTTTACAACTACATTTGTACAGACAGATTTTTCATAAGCAGGTGCATCGACTGAAACTGGACTGGTAGACATTTCTGTGAGAAACTAAACTGGCAGACAAGTCGCAGTCAGTCATATCATTTGAAATAGAACAGACAGATGGCTCGTTCTCAGGCTTATTGGTTGAAACTGAACACACAACAGCTCAGGATTAAACTCATTACCTTGAAAGGGATAGACCGACTGTTCACTAAATGTCTCGTGAAGATGAACTGTATCTGGGCTTGACTCATGAAGATTAGCGGTGACTGGACTTGACTCGTGACGATCATACGAGACATACACAGGCTCTGATGCAACAGCCGCGATGTTAATGGGTTCTGAGGCAACAGAAATGACATGACAGGGTGCTGTTGTGGACTCATTTTGTGAACGGGCTCCACTGTCGCCACCATTTTGTGAGTGTGCTCTAACGCAGCTGCTATCTCGGTCATAGATGCAGTGTCGCATTCTTCCTCCGCAATACCCACCGTAAACAAAGAGCCTACAGTCAACAAAGCATAATCCATAAACTTGAGCGAGTGATGAATGCAGACCCTCGCGTCTAAAATCAGATTGTAGTGGTTGATTAATGCCATCACAAAAGAACTCTATCAACAAACAGTCTGGTAAATCAGAGTACTGCGCGATGGCTAAATATTCCTGAATATAGTTCTCCAGTGAACGCGTGCCTTGTTTAAGAGCTAATAATATATGCGCTATATCCATACCTGGCCAATGTTCTTTAGAAAAGCTGCTGGATCCTTTTGTGGCTGAGTATTCTAAGTTAAACCAAGATACACAGGCTAGAATCAAAACAGGCATGACTATGGGCTCTGTAAGGTAGCTAGGGTAGCGATATGTGCTTACAATACTCAGCGATGAGACAGAGGAAGTCCAAGGCTTATAAAGCGTGTCTGATGGGATTCAGCTGTGGAATCAGTGCAATGTGTGATTGGTGATAGCTGTGTGATCAATGCAATGGATGATGGGAAATGCAGTCCAGCGTGACGCGCAACAGTCTGTGTGGTGTGAGAGTCAATATGATGGAAGAGCGACCTCTGATGGCGAGTGGATGGAAGACCACGAACAAGATTCGTGACAACGTGAAGTCGGACACTTTCTGCTCCCAGTAGTGACGCTCTCACGGTGTTTCCATACTCTTATCACAGATAAAGTGAATTAAATGCAATATTTTTCAACACCAAACGTTTTTATGAGCAACAGAAACACTTTTTTTATATACTGCTTAATACAGCGCCATCTGATCATGAATAAAGTTAAACATTAACATATACTATTTAAATACCAATAAAATAGGGCTATATATGCTTTTATCAGTATTTTGGATAAAAATGACTCAAGATAACAGTACGACTACACTAAACAAGCTTTACTGTTATAAAAACACAGATTTGTGAGCATTATTGGAATTCATCACAGAATCTAACCAACGAGTATAAAGTGTGTCGTCATCAAGGCTTTCGCAGTCGATTTTGAGCAACTGCAGTGCCTGACCTCGGCGGCTGGTCTCGTTTTGCTCTCGTGGTACTTCGATGGCACATGTGATCGTAAGGCAGCTGCAGCGCCGATCAAACTCGGACAAATGTTCTAACCAGAATGCATTGCTTTTGTCAGGCGGCAGCCAATCTTAGTGGCGCCGCATGAAGTCGAACAAGCCTAATAACTTTCTACACGGTGCACTTTCAGATTTAAAACTTTACAGGATGTTTTCATTCACTTAGATTTGTGTTACACACTGCATGAAAGGTAATTTTCAAAAAGCCATAATAGGGGCACTTTAAATAGTGCTGTTGATGAGTGTGATGAATGATGACAGGTGGCAGTGATTAGTATTCAGGGGAATGGTCTTGAAATCAAGGTGGCCGACCTCTGCTGCAGTGTGCAGGACTGTCAGGATGTCTCTCATGGAAGTAAGTAGTTCAGGGGTGAGGATGTAGTTTCTGGCAAACCAGGATCTCTCTTCTGAGCCGTATCCTTTCCAGTCCACCAAATATTTCAGAAGACCACCACGTCTGGAGCCCAGGATGTCTCGTACTGTGTACATGCCTCTATGGTCACCCCATGGAAGTGCCAGGAATGTGATGTGGGACTATGCTTGCAGTTAGACAGGAACTGCTTCAGAGAGCACCATATTTAAATGACTGGATTTATTGATCCAAAAACTCCTGGAGAACTGGGGTAAAAAAAAAAAAGCCTCCCGAGTAAAAACTGTACAATCCAGTGTCCCAAAAAGACTTACACGTGTGTGTGTGTGTGTCTGTATTATAGTTCCTTTTTCAAGATTAAGGCATTGGATTCTTTTGTTCATGAGTTTTCTGATGTTTTCTAAATAAAAAGCAGTAAAATATATTCCCTTTTTTATTTTTTTTTGTCTATTTCAATTCTATTGACAAACTCACCACTTACAATAATGTACAATAACTGTAATTTCTTGAAAGCCAGTTATTTTCTGAAAAAACGGACACCTTGCACTTGAAGATACCACATTGTGTTATAATTTTATACTCAAAAAAACTAAATGAGTGAAAATGGCCTATTTTAGCTTCCAAAAACGCCTAAAGAACTGGGGGTAAAGAAAATGGCTCCAATTGAGCGCCTAATGGCGCCTACAGAGCAAACAGGTCTGTGGATGATGCTGTCAATATGGGACTGCACTTCATCCTGCAGCATCTGGACAGATCAGGGACTTATGTGAGGATCCTGTTTGTGGACTTCAGCTTCGCTTTTAACACCATCATCACGGACACCCTTCAGAATAAACTGTCCCCACCTCCATCTGTCAGTGGATCACCAGCTTCCTGACAGACAGACAGCAGTTAGTAAAGCTTGGTTCGTCTGTCATCTGTGCTGTTCGTTTATTGCATGATTGTGCACTGGTTCTATGCAGTTTCAGTGCTCACCTACGATCGCCAAGCTTTACTGAATATCAAAAGTTGTATGGGACTTTATCGTGGATGGTGCCCGTTTCTGCATTCTCATTCTCAATTCTTGTTCAACCAACCCGCGCTGGAATGCGTTCGCAGGTTACCGTGCTGTGTTCCTACCTTAAGGAAACGACGCAGGAAGAGAGGAAATCGTGGTGGTGTTTGTGTGAGAATCAGAAGGGCAATTGCTTCTTCCATACAGCCTTTGATGTAATTTCCTCTGGATAGTAGGAGCTTGGAGGGTCTGCAATTATCGCGACGTTCATGGGATTACAGATATGTTTTTCATCTCCCGGTTTTTCCGGATTGTCACTCATCTATTTTTTCTGCTCCTCCGCGTTTACGGATTCGTCAAAGAGGAGTGAACTGTTCAAATCTTTGCCAACTGGACCTTGGTCAACATCTGGATTTGGACTTGTCATCACAGCCTCCTTTGAATATGGCCTTAGTGAACACTAGGTCTGTATGCAACAAAACTTTCATCCTACATGACCTTTGCACCCGTTTGGATCTGGACATTTTGTTTTTGACTGAGACTTGGGCCGGTGCTGGTGAGTTGTCAGTTTTTGAAGAACTTTGTCTATCGAACTGTCGTTTTATAAGTACCCCAAGATCTGCTGGTAGGGGTGGTGGGGTTGCAATGGTTTTTAAGCAATCACTTAAAATTCAATCAGTTTCTGCTCTGACTTTTTCATCTTTTGAAGTACAGTGTGTGGCACTGCAGTCTACCTCATCCGCGCTGTTTTGTGCTCTCATCTATAGGCCTCCTAATTTTGATAGAAGTTTTATAAGTGAGTTTTCTGATTGAAAACTCACTTATAAAAGAAAGTGAAGTTTTTCTTCTGTTGCTCCGTTGTATGATCGTATGTTGCTACTGGGTGATTTTAACATACATCTTTGCTGCCCGGGGCGTCCTTTGGTTGCTGAGTTTCGTAATATATTGGACTCGTTTGGTTTTTCTCAGCATATAAATCAAGCAACTCATATCCTTGGTCGCACACTTGACCTTATTATGTCATATGGTTCCTCTGTAGTTGATGTTTTTATTGATGATGCTTCCTTCTCCGATCATAAACCCATTGTTTTTAAGATTCCTGTTGTGAGCTCTGCTACTGTGAATAAGCCTGTTGGTTCTTATTCTCGTTTTATAAATTCACTGACTGTTTCTCGGTTCAGTGAACATTATCTAGCCAATGCTGTTGAAGAATCTATCTTGCATTCTGCAATGACATCCTATGGGCCTAACGATTTGATTTCTCTCTTTTACACAGATTGTACTAATATTTTAGATTTGATTGCTCCTTTTAAATTGAAACAACCTAAGATAAAATCATATTACTGGTTGGATGACAATGCTCGCTCTCTTAGACAGGCGTGCCATAAAGCAGAGAGGAGATGGAAGCATGATCGGCTGACTGTGTCTCTTGAGATTTTTAAAGAGTGTCTGGTTAAGTTTCAGAGCGCTGCTAAGTCAGCCAGATCAAAATATTTTTCGGAGCTGATTTCAGCACACTGTCATAGACCTAAGATTTTATTCTCCACGATAAATTCAGTTATTAATCCAAATTCCCAGTATTCTAGGGAACTGTCAGCAGGGCTCTGTGAGAATTTTTTGACATTGTGTGTTGATAAAGTGAGTAACATTTGCTTGTCTTTTATTTCACAGCTCTCAGACCGGTCTTTAAATTTGCCTGCTAGTCCATTTTTATTTTGTCATTTTCAACATGTCTCTTTAACTGAACTCTCTGATCTCGTTAACTAAATGAAGACTACCAACTCCTCACTAGATGTTGTTCCTCCTGAGATCATAAAAGCAGCCTTTCCAGTAATTGGACCCAGTATCCAAGCGTTGGTTAACTCATCTTTGGATACTGGTGTGGTTCCTAATTGTTTTAAGCATGCGGTTGTTCAGCCGTTGCTTAAGAAGCAAGGTTTGGATGAAGGTTGTTTTAATAATTTTCGGCCTGTCTCGAAATTATCCTTTTTGTCAAAACTTTTAGAAAAATTTGTCCAATCACAGTTGATCGCATTCTTAAATACAGCTAATTTATTTGAACCTTTTCAATCTGGTTTCACTGCTTATCACAGTACAGAGTCTGCTTTGCTTAAAGTGTTCAATGATATTTTGGTTGCAGTTGATGCCGGTAAAAATGCAGTACTGATTCTACTCGATCTTACAGCTGCCTTTGATACCGTGGATCATAATGTTCTTATTGGGCGGTTAGAACATCTGATCGGTATCAGGGGTACAGCTTTACAATGATTCAACTCTTATCTCAAAGACAGGTTTTTTTCTGTAGAGCTAGGCAAGTTCTCCTCATCATCTGACCCAATTATTAGTGGAGTACCTCAGGGCTCTATTTTGGGACCACTTCTTTTTAACCTATATATGCACCCTCTGGGGGATATTATCAGGAAGCACAATGTTTCTTTTCATCTGTATGCTGATGATACAGTTGTACCTCCCACTAAAAGTTGGTGAGTCCATTCAACCACTGCTGGAATGTATCTCAGATATTAAATTATGGTTGTCGAATAACTTTCTCCAACTAAATGAGAATAAAACAGAAATTATTGTTTTTGGTCCCCAAAAAACGAGAATGAGTATCATTGAGGAGCTGGGCAACCATTTCCCCTCAATTTCCTCACAAGTTAGAAACCTGGGTGTTATTATAGACTCAGAATTATGTTTATCCAAACAAATTAATTTGGTCATTAGGAACAGTTTTTATCAATTGCGGGTCATTTCCAAAATTAAATCATTTTTGTCTTTTCAAGATTTGGAGAAGGTTATTCATGCTTTTATTACCTCACGCCTAGATTACTGTAATTCTCTGTACTCAGGTCTTCCTCAGTCATCGCTTTCACGCCTCCAGTTGGTACAAAATGCAGCTGCAAGGCTGCTGACTGGGGCAAAGAAATATGACCACGTCACTCCAATTTTAGCTTCACTACACTGGCTTCCTGTCCATTTTAGAGTTCAGTTTAAGATTCTGCTGTTTGTCTTCAAAGCTCTTAACAATCACGCTCCGTCTTATCTTAAAGTTCTTCTTATCCCTTTGTCAAATACCAGACATTTAAGATCCACTGACAGGGCTCTTTTATCTGTCCCTCGCTCCCGTTTGAAAACCAAGGGTGACAGAGCCTTTTCAGTCAATGCCCCTCGTCTATGGAACCAGTTGCCTCTAGAATGCCGCCTTGCACCTTCCATTACCAGTTTTAAATCAAGACTGAAAACATATCTTTTTTCCTTAGCATTTTAATTTCAATTTTATTGATGTTTTATTGGTTGTCTTGTTTGCTTCTTTTTTGTTTTCTTTTCTCATTTTAATTTCTGTTACATTGTTAAGCGCTTTGGATAGCTTTGCTATGTTTAAATGTGCTATATTTAAATGTGCTACTTACTTGGTAAATCCACATCCAGCACTCGTACCATCAGCACTGGAGCTCCTCAGGGCTGCATTCTCTCCCCACTACTCTTCTCCCTCTACACCAACGACTGCACATCTAAAGACTCCTTTGTCAAGCTCCTGAAGTTTGCAGACGACACCACACTGATCGGCCTCATCCAGGATGGTGACGAGTCTGCTTACAGACAGGAGGTCAAGGAGCTGGCTGTATGGTGCAGTCTTAACAACAATGGAGCTCAACACGCTCAAAACTGTGGCGATGATTGTGGACTTCAGGAGAAACCCCCCTGCACTCCCCCCACTCACCATCATGAACAGCACTGTGACTGCAGTGGAGTCATTCAGATTCCTGGGCACCACCATCTCTCAGGACCTGAAGTGGGACAATCACATTGACTATATTGTGAAAAAGGCCCAGCAGAGGTTGTACTTCCTTCGCCAGCTGAGGAAGTTCAACCTGCCACAGGAGCTGCTGAAACAATTCTACTCTGCCATCATTGAATCCGTCCTCTGCTCTTCAATAACTGTCTGGGTCAGCTCAGCTACCAAATCTGACCTCAGAAGACTATGGAGAGTAGTCCGGACTGCTGAGCGAATCATTGGTACAACCCTCCCCATTCTCCAAGAACTGTACTTATCCAGAGTGAGCAAAAGGGCTGGTAAAATCACTCTGGACCCCTCACATCCAGCACACTCCCTCTTTGAACTGTTACTGTCTGGTCGATGCTACAGAGCTCTGAGAACCAGAACGACCAGACACAGGAACAGTTTCTTCCCTCAGGCAATCCATCTCATGAACACTTGACAATAAAATGCGGAACACACAACTGTATTATTTATTCACCACACTTGCTTACTTTTTTATTTATCTAATTTTTTTCATTTCAAATTTGCACATATCAGACCGGTACACCATAATTGTCTATATTATATATTGTGTTTTTGCTGTTTTGTACATTGCCTATTTGGATATTTGTATTATTCTTTATTATCTGTGTCCTGTCCTGTTGCTGTCTCTCTTTTGCACTGTGGAGCTTCTGTCACTATAACACATTCCTCGTATTTGTAAACATACTTGGCCAATAAAGCTCATTCTGATTCTGATTCTGATCACACTAACAGAAGTTGAACAGGCAACACTAAAAAAAATTCCATATATGCTCTTTTGCACCAGAGTATCTGTTCATCCAACAGATGTCAAACAGAGCAGATGTTTTGAAGCCAAATAAATAGTAAATAATGATTAAATGATAACAGAATGTCTCTTTAAGCATGTTTATCAATGGTGGAATATATTAAGTGGGAACGAATGCAGAAACATAAGTGGAACAACTGAACTTCAACTTCCTCATTGTCTCACCACAGTTTAGGTTCTTTTCTTTTTTTTTTTTAGGTTTGATTTGTATACGTGCTTTCATAGACAGATGGGAGAAATTTGCCCATAGTCAAATCTGTGCAAATGTGTAAAAAAAAAAAACACACCACGCTACCTGATTTTTGGAGATCTGAGGATTCTTAATTTACATACAGTGCATGCCCTACACATCCAATATCATATTTACTATAGAATAGTTCATTATATAAAAATGGTGTTAATTATTCTTGTGATTACTTTTTAAACTCTCACTTTTAAATTTGATTTTCCAATTTTCAATTTCAGCATGGATACACAACTAAAAGCTTCCAACCTTATTGCCTGCAGAAACAAGATTCAGTTCAAAGACCTAGATGACCTTTTGTGACAATAACGGGGACAATGTTGTCACACTATATGATGAACGCAGTCTCAATAGGGAATGTCATTAAATCAGCTTTTGTAGGACCTTTAAACAGTGAACTAGGTAACAACAACCAGTTATTCCCCTGGTAACTATCCATAGTAATTTGAATGGGAATTCAGTAAATTCATCTTTCTGTCGTTCTTAGATTTCAATTCTACATCCTAACAAATTCAAATTCATCTCATGAACTGAAAAGGATTTAATGTTCAGGCTAATTTGAATTTTGCTCAGAGCTGTTAAGAAAAGGCTTTTATTTATCATTGGCTTTTCACACCTTTTTACACTGTATACTTTTAAATGTATTTCTAAAGACTAGTCAGAAATCAAAAACTTATTTGTCTGTCTGAAACTATATAGCTGCCTGTTATATATCCCCTGTGTCTGCTTGGATTAATGTCTTACTTTGTTCCTCTTTCCTGTTCTGTTTTTGTAAGACAGCTGATAGTCAACTTTGTGTTAAAATTTGATTGATTGCCCTGTCATAAAAATTCCATACCCCAACCACACCCTCCCCACCCATCTGTACACCTGTTTAGACACCTGTTTATGTACACCCCACACATCCAACTTGACATCTGTTTGTACATCTGTTTATCCACCCAAATCCAAAGGAATTTATGAGCTTAGTTTTTGAACAGTTTCAATGTCCCACACAAAAACACATTCCCAAACAATATGTGCTTTAAACTTTAAAATGTGAAAGGGTGTATTGGTTGATAAATGGGATCAAGGGACATTTTTATTGACGTTTTTTTCATATATATTTGAAGAAAAACATCTATCATACAGGCAATAGAACCAATGTGAGGACTCTGTTTTCCAAACAAGTCGAGACAATAATTTACGTATTGTTATACAATTTTAAAAAAGTAGAGTTTGATACTGATATGAGTTAGAAAATAAAAGAAAGAGAGTTGACCATCTTATATGCTGATCTTAAACAAAAAGTCAAGTCAAGTCACCTTTATTTATATAGCACTTTTAACAATACAGATTGTGTCAAAGCACTTAACAGTATCAAATTGGAGGATAGAGTGTCAGTAATGTATAATAATAAGATTAAACACTCAATTTTCAGTTAAAGGCATTTCATTATTAAATTCAGTGATGTCATTGTTGATCTCAGTTTAGTTTAAATAGTATCTGTTAAATCAAATTGACGATAATCGCTAGAAATCAAGTGTCCCCAACTGAGCAAGCCAGAGGCGACAGTAGCAAGGAACCAAAACTCCTTGGGAGAAACCAGGCTCAGTCGGGGGGCCAGTTCTCCTCTGGTCAGTATATTATTGCTTATTTATTGTTTAATTATTGATTTAATTAAAATTTTAAATGTATAGATGTATTATAGTTCTATTTTTATATTTTTGCAATTTCGAACAATAATAGTATTATGTAGTTAGGTATTTTATAATATTTTTAGTTATTTAGTTTTATTTTTATTTTTATTGTATTTTTAGTCAAGGTCTTCACTGGGGATATGTCCCCGGGGCTAATCCAAGTGTCCGGCCTCCGCCAACGATCAAGGCCACAGACATCATCTCCCGGTGCCGATCCACCATCTGATCCGGACACGGACTGAGAAACAGAATAAGAAAGAAACAGACAAATATTAGCGTAGATGCCATTCTTCTTACAATGTAACGAGTACATCGTGTGTTATGAGAAGTGTTCTCGGTTCCGGTTTATCTAATTAATGCAGCCTAACAATCCTTTTGAATAATAGAAGTGTAGCAGTGTTATGTGTAAGCCAGGTTAAAGAAATGTGTCACACTGACAGTGTGTCTGCCTCCCAAACAGTGTTTTTTTACAGGTAAGAACAGGTAGATTGTTCCAGAGTTTGGGTGCTAAATAGGAAAAGGATCTGCCGCTCGCAGGATTTGATATTCTAGGTATTATCAAATGGCCAGAGTTTTGAGAACGAAGCGGACGTGGAGGACTATAATGTGATAAGAGCTCGCTCAAGTACTGAGGAGCTAAGCCATTCAGGGCTTTATAAGTAATTACCAAGATTTTAAAATCTATACGATGCTTGATAGGAAGCCAGTGCAGTATTGACAGAACTGGGCTAATATGGTCTTACTTCCTGGTTCTAGTAAGGACTCTAGCTGCTGCATTTTGGACCAACTGTAGTTTGTTGATCAAGTGTGCAGAACAACCACCCAGTAAAACATTACAATAGTCTAACCTTGAGGTCATAAATGCATGAATTAGCATTTCTGCATTTGACGTTGAGAGCATAGGTCACATTTCAGATATGTTTTTGAGATGGAAAAACGCAGTTTTACAGATGCTAGAAACGTGGCTTTCAAATGAAAGATTGCTATCAAACAGCACACCTAGGTTTCTAATGTTCACGGTGTGTGTGTGTTCATTGCTGTGTGTGTGCACGTTGGATGGTTTAAATGCAGAGCACGAATTCCGAGTATGGGTCACCATACTTGGCTGAATGTCACTTCACTTCACTAACTGATGAAGAAGAATTGACAGAGCAGTGTTCTAGGTTATTACATGTGGGGCTTTTAGGTCCGATAATTAACACTTCTGTTTTTTCTGAATTTAGCAGTAAGAAGATACTCGTCATCCAGTTTTTTTATATCGACTATGCATTTCATTAGTTTCTCAATTTGGTGTGTTTCACCAGGCCATGAAGAAATATAGAGCTGAGTATCATCAGCATAACAGTGAAAGCTAACACCATGTCTCCTGATAATATCTCCCAAGGGTAACATGTAAAGCGTGAAAAGTAACGGCCCTAGTACTGAGCCTTGAGGTACTCCATACTGCACTTGAGATCGATATGATACCTCTTCATTCACTGCTACGAATTGATGCCGGTCACATAAGTACGATTTGAACCATGCTAAGGCACTTGCACTAATGCCAACAAAGTGTTGTAGTCTATTTTAAAGAATGTTTTGGTCGATAGTACTACTGGATCTTAGCGCTGCATTCGACACTAATAAAGAGATACAATCATGATCAGATGATAGAAGCACGTCATTTGTAACTCTAATGAGAGCCGTCCCAGTACTATGATACGGCCTAAATCCTGACGGGAATTCCTCACAGATACCATTTTTCTCTAAGAAGGAATATAATTGTGTGGATACTACCTTTTCTAGTATCTTTGACAGAAAAGTGAGATTTGAGATCGGTCTGTAATTAACTAGATCCTTGGGATCAAGTTGGGGTTTATTAATGAGAGGCTTAATAACAAGTATCAATAATACTTAATAAAAAGTATCAGACATGTTCGTGTAACCAATACGGTAGTTGTCAAAATCTTGTAACATTACAATTATAAAAAGGTATAGTTTGTTACTAATACAAAGTAAAAAGAGCTGAGCATCTTACACTGATCTGAAACAAACAAACAAACAAACTCTCTGTTGCAGTCTAACATTGTGTGTGTTCACGGTGTGTGTGCACTTTGGATGGGTTAAATGCAGAGCACAAATTCCGAGTATGGGTTACCATACTTGGCCACATGTCACGTCACTGTCACTTTCACTGTCACTGTCACTTTCATTACAATATAGTTGTTATTGATACAAAGTTAAGTAAAATAAAATAAAAAGAGCTGAGCATCTTATGATGATCTAACCGACACGCTTGTTAAATAACACCATATGGTAGTTGTCAAAATCTTGTAGTCTAACATTACAATTTTAAAAAGTAGAGTTTGATACTGACACTGTCACGGTTCAAACCTCTATTCCTCTATTGCTCACACTGCGACAGAATCTACTCACCACATTATGGATTCAGCAGAGGAGACGGAGTTGCACCAAGCCCTCTCGCAGCAGGGCATTCTACTGGGTCGGCAGCAGGAAGAGCTGGAGGCTTCTCGTCATGCCTATGTGGAGGTTTCGCTCCCACTTAGCCAGCTGGTGGAACAGCTGGACCAGCTACAGGTCAGCTCTTCGGGGACTCTGGCTGCTGCACCCGCTCCTGGCCCGGAAGGAGCAATTCCTCGCCACACAGAACCGCGGCTTAATCCGCCTGCTCCGTACTCGGGTGAGCCCAACTCATGCCAGTCATTTTTGTCCCATTGCTCACTCATCTTCGCTCTCCAGCCATCCTGTTTTCCCACAGAGCTTTCCAGGGTAGCATATGTCATTATGCTCTTGGTGGGTCAAGCGAGGGAATGGGGCACGGCCATGTGGGATGGCGAGCATGCCTGCTGTCAGTCGTTGGAGGCGTTCTCGGAGGAGCTGCGCAAGGTGTTCGATCGCTCGGCTCATGGAATTGAGGCGGCACGTGCTTTGTCACTGCTTCAGCAAGGCGAGCAGTCCGTGTCAGGTTACTCCATTGAGTTCTGTACACTTGCCGCCTCCTGTGGCTGGAACGAGAAGGCACTCTGGGATCTATTCCCTTGAGCTGCCTGCTGGCTTGGATGGGTTGATGGGCCTCGCCATTCGAATCGACGACCGGATCACTCTCCGCTCCGCAGGGGAGAGCATATGGTGAGCGTGACTGCCACTCGACTGCCATCGTTTCAGGCTTCGTTACGGTTCGGGGGAACCATTTCCCAGGTTTCTGCATTAATCGACTCTGGAGCGGAGGGCGATTTTATGGATTCCGGATTGGCCACACGCCTGGGGATTTCGTCTGTTGCCTTGGCCGAACCCATTTCTGCTAGAACACTTTGTGGCACCCTACTGACTAATATTACCCATCTTACTAAGTTTGTTACATTAACACTGTCTGGTAATCATGCTGAGGAGATCTGTTTCCTCCTTATTCACTCGCCCACCGCTCCAGTGGTGTTGGGTCACACCTGGTTGGTCAAACACAACCCCCATATTGATTGGGCTCGCAGTTCTGTTTTGGCTTGAAGCCCTTTCTGTTTAGCTCAATGTTTAGGCTACCAGCCACCATTATTCCCCTCTCAAGAATCCGATGCCGTTGTTCCTTCTGCGCATTCGTTTATTCAGAGATGCCTCCATACTTGGAGGATCGCCAGAGAAGCCCTCCCTCGGACTGGCAAGAAGAACAATGCGTCGGGGGACCGTCACCGTACCAAGCCCCCACTTTACATGTGTGGTCAGAAGGTCTGGTTGTCTTTTAAGGACATCAACTTCAGACTTCCCTCACGTAAACTGGGACCCAAATTTATCGGACCATTTATTATTGCTAAGGTGCTCAGTCCGGTGACGTTGCGGCTCAAATTAACCCCACAGTTTAAGAAGATCCACCCGGTTTTCCATGTTTCCAAGATCAAGCCCTTCTTTCGCTCCCCCCTCCAGCCCCTGATCTCCACCCCTCCGCCTCCTAGACTCATCGAGGGGTTGCCAGCCTATACGGTGCGGCGGCTCATTGATGTGAGGCGTAGGGGTAGAGGTTACCAATACCTGGTAGACTGGGAGGGTTATGGTCCCGAGGAGAGATGTTGGATTCCGGCTCGTGACGTTCTGGACCGCACTCTCATTGATCAGTTTCATCAGCATCATGGTGAGTCCTCCGGGGATGCCAGGAGGTGTCCCTGAGGTGGGGGGTACTGTCACGGTTCAGGGTGCCTTCTCGGATCCTCGTGCTGTCTGTGTTGTCCTGTTATGTTCGGTAACTCGTGGTCTGGGCAATCAGTGCTGATCGTGCAGCGGGAGGGCACAGATCACGAGCTGACTCTCCCCCACCTGTCGCTCATTACCCCACTCCCATATATGTCCCTGTTTTTCTGTTCCTCGTTGTGAGTAGATTGTTTTGTCCTTCCTCGTGTGTGTATGAGAATCTCACTTCTCTATTTTGACCCTCTGCTCCCTTGTGCTACAGGACTCATAGCACGGAGATCCAGCAGCCTGTGTGGTCCGCAGACTCTGCCGGCCAGCTCTGGAATCTCCGCTTCCTTAAGCCACTGTTATATATTGTTTATGGTATTTTGTGTTTTGGTGGCGAAAATAAAAGTTTCTCCTGCTTTACTCTGCATCTGAGTCCTCTATTGCTCACACCATGACAGACACGAGTTAGAAAAGAAAAAGAGTCGACCATCTTACGTTGATCTAAAACAAAAAAAGTATTGTATTGTTGTGCCCCCTCCCCCAGATATTATGGACGTATAAAAAAACACACAAAAAAATACCTACTATAGAGGTCAAAATAGAACTTTAATAAAATATAAAAGTAAATAAATAAATTGTAGCTAATTAAATTTTATTATTTACAAATTACAATTGTAGCTCTAGACAGTGACCTATGGCTGTCATTTTATTAATACATTTGTCTGATTGATTTTGAGTCTCAAGCACTCAGAAATGTGACAACATTAGGGGATTCACTTGGGAGCCCCAGTCACCTCTGATATTAAGAGAAAACGCCAATGAATATTGACTAGTGGATTTTGCATACATGAGCCACTCCCCATGCATACGGGTATACATAGGCGACAGGTGCATCCACTCATCAGGTTTTCCGCTGAGGAGCAGAGAACGTGTCCCTGGCAACCAGCGATGGTTCAAGATTGTGGCATGGGGACATAACGTCTCCGTTCCCTTCATCAGGGAACGAGGGTTATGTACGTAACCGAGACGTTCCCTATCTGTCGTTCACTACGAGTTATGTCGTGACGACATTTGGGGTTCCATGGAAAGCACCACAACCTGAACCCTGTCACAACCTCAGGCATGCAGATGTTGACAAGAAAGCGCGTGACAGACAAATGCCCTGCAAAGGTTGCAACCTTCCCATCGCCCCAGCGCAAATTCGCTGACCTTGGTACCCGCAGGGACCAGTGGAGATTACATCACTGCTGGAGATAGCCAAACCGCTGTTGCTTTCCCCACAGAGTCTGGAAGGGATTTCGACCTTCAGTGAAAGATTGCTTCAATTCTTTCCTATTTGTTGTTACATCTTGACAGTAATGACAGGGAAGCGAGCCTTCCGAAGAAGGGCGCTACGGAGGCCACATCCTGCCCGTAGGGAGGTAACATGTGGAGACACTGGTATGGACTGACCCAGGCCTGGGGCAGTACTACATACAGAATGGGACTCTGAGGCAGGTCCTACCTAGGAGTAGGGAGGAGAGCTACCAGCAGAGCCAAACAGAATGTTCTGTCAAGGGGAAGACACGGGTTTACCAAGAGGCAAACCTTACCGTGGAAGAATACAGATATGGGATTACCCGTAGGGAATTAAGCCATATGGACACCTAGCTCAGTACAGGGGCTGACCGGTGACCCGGGCAAGCTAACACCAATACTGGGCCTGGCGTCAGACTGCTCTGCCCAGTCTGACTGCTGAGGGTGCTGGAGGAACTCCACCAGGGTTCGCCATCCAGGGAACATACTGGAGGACGAAAAAGGCGCTTGCATCCCGGGTGAGGGGGAATGGCGCAGCAAGCATGACACCGGCCAGCTCTTCCCACCACTTACCTATTACTCAACACACAGGAAGAAACTGGCTCAATGCGAAGACTGTAAAATCTTGCGAAGGTGTTCGGTGTCGCCCAGCCCGCAGCCCTACAGAAGTCTGCCAGAGAGGCGCCCTGTGCGCCAACGCATAGGAGGAGGCAACACTCCGTGTGGACTGAGCCCTCACACCCTAAAGCTCCGGGTGCGGTCCACGTATATGCAGATCCATGTGGATCTGCCTCCTCCGAGGGCAGTGCTTGCAGGTTCACCACCTGATCACGGAAGGGTGTGGTGGGAACCTTTAACACGTATCCAGGCCGGGGTCTGGAGTAGGCCGGCTCGAACACAAGGCACTCTTCGCTCACCGAAAATGCTTGGCGGTCCCTGACCCTCTTGATGGAAATGAGCGCGGTCAGGAGCGCTGCCTTAGCAGACAGGAACTTCAGCTCAATTTAATCCAGCGGCTCAAAAGGACCCCTCTGAAGTCCAGCCAGGATGACAGAGAGATCCCAGGAGGGCACCAAGGGTGACCTAGGAGGATTTAACCTCCTGGCACCCCTCAGGAACCTCACGATGAGATTGTGCTTTCCCAGGGACCGGTCGTCCACTGCATCGTGATGGGCCGCAATAGCAGCCACATACACTTTCAAGGTGGAGGGGCGACAGCCTGAACTCCAACCTCTCTTGCAGGAAAGAAAGCACTACTCCAATCGTGCATCTTCGGGGGTCTTCTCGGTGAGAAGAACACCAGTTTACGAACAGACTCCACTTCAGTGCATAGGCTTGCCTAGTCGAAGGAGCTCTAGCCTGATTGATGGTGTCCACCACAGCCAGGCCACTCAAGTCTGCCGCGTCCCATCCAGGAGCCACACATGGAGGTTCCACAGATCTGGACGCGGGTGCCATATGGTGCCAAGCTCCTGAGATAGGAGGTCCTTCCTTGGAATGCGCCAAGGAGGGGCTGTCGTGAGGAGCATGAGTTCCGGAAACCAGGTCCGGGTGGGCCAATATGGCGCAACCAACAAGACCTGCTCCTCGTCCTCCCTGACCTTGCACAGAGTCTGTGTGAGCAGGCTCACTGGGGGAAACGCATACTTGCGCAGAGCCCGAGGCCAGCTGTGTGCCAGTACGTCCGTGCCGAGGGGGGCCTCAGTCAGGGAGTAATACAGCTGGCAGTGGGAGGACTCACGGGAAGCAAACAGGTCTACCTGAGCTTCCCCGAATCGACTCCAAATTAGCCGGATTGTCTCGAAATGGAGTTACCATTCTCCGGGGAACGTGAGCTGTCGTGAGAGCGTGTCGGCTACATGATTGAGCTCCCCCGGAATGTGGACGTCATGCAGCGATTTGAGCTGTCTGACTCCAGAGAAGGAGATGGCGGGCGAGCTGTGACATGCGGCGTGATCGTAGACCTCCCTGACGGTTGATGTACGAAACAGCCGGAGTGTTGTCCGTACGGACCGACACATGCTTGCCTAACAGCAGTGGCCGGAGCTGCCTCAAGGCCAGATGCACTGCCAGCAGCTCTAGGCAGCTGATGTGCCAAAGCAGTCGAGGCCCTGTCCAGAGCCCCGAGGCTGCCTGCCCGTTGCATGTAGCGCCCCAGCCCGTGCTGGAGGCATCTGTTGTAACAACAACATGCTGGGACACTTGTTCTAAGCGCACCCTGGCCCGTAGAAAAGCAAGGTCCGTCCAGGGGCTGAAAGAGCGGCGACATGATGGTCACACGATGTGTACCGCGGCGCCATGCCCATCTCGGGACTCGTGAGTGTAACCAGTGCTGAAGTGGTCTCATATGATGCAACCTGAACGGCGTGACTGTGGCTGCGGATGCCATATGCCCCAGGAGACTCTGAAACTGTTTCAGCGGAACCACTGTCCTGTCTCTGAAGGAACTCAGGCAGTTCAGCACTGATTGGGTGCGCTCGTCCGAGAGAAGTGCCGTCATACTCACGGAGTCTAACTCCACACCGAGAAAAGAGATTCTCTGCACAGGGGAGAACTTTCTCTTTTCCCAGTTGACCCAAAGCCCCAACTGGCCGGAGCACCAGGCCCCTGTGACCACACAACTGTTCTCGCGACCGGGCCAGGATGAGCCATTCGTCGAGATAGTTGAGGATCCTGATGTCCACTTCCTGTAACGGGGCAAGGGCGCCCTCTGCAACCTTCATGAAGACACAGGGGGACAGGGAGAGCCTGAAGGGTGAGGACCCTGTATTGCCATGCCCGTCCCCTCGAACGCGAACCGTAGGAACGGTCCGTGTCGAGGAAGGATTGAGACATGAAAGTAAGCGTCCTTCAGGTCGATCGCTGCAAACCAATCCCGGTACTGGATGCACTTGATAATGCGCTTCTGCGTCAACATCTTGAACTGCACCGCACTCCTGCGAGAGGCTCGACGCGCCGGCCTAGGTGTCGATTCTGCACGGGGCGGAGGAGCTCTGGAGGACACAGGAGGGCGCCCACGGCGACGAGCAGACTTAGGCCTGGCCCTCGGGCCAGTGGTGGCAGCTGGAGCATCCCGCCGGGGCAGGATGTGCTGGAACACTCTTGCTTTTAAGCCAAATACATGCTGAAAAGAATAATTTTACTGACATCTGGATGTAAGTCACTATTCTCTCCGTAATCGCTGATAAAATTGGTCATGTTTTCTCTGCATTAGCACTGTTTTCAGCTTACTGTTTAAATTCGTTCACTGGATCCTTGGACTTTCCAGGAGTTTACGGTTTTAAATGATGTGATTGCTAAAGCCTGCTTATGTTCATTTTAAGATATGATTTTGGTTATAAAGTTCTGATTCAAATTAATAATCAATAATTAATTATTATTCTACTACTCCGCGCACCTCTCGCGCACCACACAATGAAGTAGACCGATTCTGCTTGCGTTCATTCACATGATTGGTCGAGATGAGAGGGGATCCCGCCTGGGTAGTGTGATTTACATAGTTTCTATATCATTTCTAATCATATATGGGATCATATAGCCTAATCACCCAGACCCTGACGATTTTACTTTGCATACCGGCAACATGTCAGAAGTGCCAGTACTCACAAAAAAGTGCAGGTACTCTAAAGACTAAAATACCATCGCTAGGGTTTACAGAGAATGGTCCGAAAAAGAGAACTATCCAGTGAGCGGCAGTTGTGTGGATGAAAATGCCTTGTTGATGTCAGAGGTCAGAGGAGAATGGGCAGACTGGTTAGAGATGATAGAAAGGCAACAGTAACTCAAATAACCACTCGTTACAACCAAGGTATGCAGAATACCATCTCTACCATCTCCATCTATTTTTACGCAGATTGCATCAAGTAATAATGTAGTAAAACACAGATATTAAAAGGCAAGATTCAGTGGACACCTTATTGATGATGTATATTTTGTACAGGCAAGAGGATGAAGCCAGAATATAAATGCAATGTGCAAAGTTTCACATTAAATGGCTTCCCATAGAAAACCATTAGATGGAAAACACTGAACCATTAAGCGGATTGCGTTCATATTCTGGCCTCATCTGCTTGCGTGTGTAAACTATGCATCATTAATATGGTGAATACTGAATTTGATCTTTTAATATAATCGTTTTAAATATATTACCTGCACTTTAAATGTTTTTACAACATTTTGTCGCACTGTTTATGATTGAAATATTGTCGCGGGTGCTTAATAGGGATTGCAAATGGCCAAAACTTGCATTTTGTTCAGAAATACCTTTGTTTTATTCTTTTGAGAGGTGATCTAAATATTTGCGGCTGGGAAACAGATGAAAAATGTACATACTTGTGCAGCAGTTCTATGGATGTACATACTTGTGCAGCAGTTCTATGGATGTTTTGCCCTCCAAGAGCCGGTCACGTGACTGAAAACTATCAATAGGGAGAGGCTGTACTGGTGGGGGGCATACATAAACAGGTGTCCAGTTAGGTGGGGAGGTTGGTCAGGGTATGGAATTTCTATGACAGGGCAACCCATCAAATTTTTACACAAAGTTGACTGTCAACTCTCTTTTGTAGTTTTTCTCATTTATTAGTTCCTTGATTGATTATGGATGTAATGTATGTATGTATATGTTTGTATTTGTTGGTAGACTGTTAGCCCTGTCTGTATTTATAGTGTTTTCTTTTTTTTTCAGGCTGTTATGTTGGCTTAGTAGTTATTCTGTTATTTCATACCTGGACATCCCTTGAATCCATTTTTTTTGTTTATCTTGGTTCTCTTATTTCCTTATTAAATTAGCAATGTCCAAAAAGTGTCTAGTGTGGATATGGGAACATTTACCTGTGGGAGTTTGATAAAGCGTATTGTTGGATCCATGCTTGGTCAGGTCCTCTGCTACACTGGGTGAACTCAGAGACTAGTGAGGGTTGGATCCAGTTGCATAGCTAATGTTTGAATTGCTAAGATTTAACCTGTTAACGTTTGCCAGAGCGACGGCGCACTGAAGCGTTTTTTTTCGGTTCTAAAGTTCTACAAACTTTCCGGATTTTGCTGTCACAGATCTCATTTGGACAGGACAAACCAATCTCACAATTTTAGTCAAAGGACTGAAGTCACAACTTCAATCACACTTATACACCCACTAATGGTCCTCGAGGGAGCCTTTTTGAGTATATGGACCTAGCCCTCGAGCTAAGTGGATCTCCTTTCACTGTGGGAGTGGTGGAGAAAGATCTGGTGACTAACCCACAGGAAACCCCAAACACGAACCTTGGTCTACTACTGATCTCAGTGCGTGTCCCCAAGTCCGGTGGGCCTAGTGCTTCGAGGCTGTTTTTTGGTTCCTGGACTTCCCTTGTATCTGTTTCTTTGCTTATCTTGCTTCTTTTATTTCCTTATTAAACCTTATTTTGCAATTGTAACCTCGCTTATCTCTGAGTTCACCCAGCGTAACACTCTATGTTTATTTGTCTGGCATCTATAAAGCCCTGTACTGTATATGACAGTTAGATTTCTTACTGGGGCCATCTAGGGGCCAGTAAACCTTATCATAGTTCACTACAGTAAATTTGCAAATCTGAGAAGTGCTTATTCCACACACAGTTTTCTTCTTATTGTCACTGTATCGTTGTTCATTGTTTTATAGTCATTTTTATTTTATTTCTGGCAGACAAATGCTGTTGTTCGAATAGCTAAAGACAAGAAATATGTTTTTTTTGTGTGTGTTTTTAGCTTGAGAAGAGAGAGACTTACCTACCTTATTCAATGCTTATCTAATCATTGTTGTCTTTTTTTCCCCCTCCAATCACACTGATACACAAAAGGAGGCCATTCGCCAAGCTATCTCCATGGAAACAAGAGAGATAGTTTGGGAAAGCCCACTTCAGAGCATCCTTTACATTTGTGTGATCTGGACCCTCATTACAAACGAACCAGGCTTAAACAAACAAAAAAAAAAACGAAAGAAAGAAAGAAAGAGAAAGAAAAAAGAAAGTCCAAGGCCTCATCTGTAACCTACACAACACTTTAGAAGGGCTTCAGGAGAGAAGACAGAGCCATTTTTCTTGGGGTTTCCTGAGACAGCCTGGAAAACATGAATTTGTCCAAGGTCCATGGGGGAGGATGAGGGGTTTGACAGTAAACAATTACCAGCATTTTTTTATGTGGTCTCAGTTCATTTCACCTTTGGAGTCACCAGCAAGTAATGAAAAATTATAGGTTTACACAGCAGGATGACAGCCATATCATTGTTCTATTGTGTGTCTAGGTTTGGGCATGTAGAGGGACTGGTATTCAATAAAGACTGTCATGTAATGACATTGAGAAACTTGGCTCTTGAAAAATAAAAGTGTAACTATTAACTAAAGACATTTCAACTGCTATATGGTCGATTAAAAACTTGAAATGTAAATTTTATATTTATTTTACTACTCTCTATATGCTTATATGCATTTTTATTTTTTTGATCCTGCTCCGAAAGACATGACAACTGCATGCACACACACACACATGCATACAAGATATACTGTATAATATATATATATTTTCTTGAAATATACTTTATTTAAATATATTATTTAGTTCAATATATAGAATTAAAATAAGTGTTTGCTACTGTATATAAAGATATTATTCTCTTGACTTTTTTGTTAAAAAGTTATAAATAAAAGTAAGAAAAATATATTTCTTTAAAAAGCATAATAATAATAACAATTATTATTATTATTATAGTCTTTAAAACATTTACACAGAAGTCTGTCAAGACAAAATGTGGTAGATTTATATAACAAGTATATATTTATTTCTTGAAATATGCTATTTATTTTTTATATAAATATATGATGTATATTATGCAGAATTAAAATAAACATGTTTGTTTAATTAAAATATTACCTTTCTCTTGACTTTGTTTTGTTAAAAATAAGTTATTTATTAAAATAATAATAACCCTAATAATAATAATTATTATTTCAGTGCATTCAAATTGCTATTTATAATGGCTGCAATTCTGCATCATTTTAGCTTAAAATTGCTTCAATTCAGAAATGGAATTAAAATGGGAAAGATATTCTCAATTCAGTTCAGAATGGTGTTTGAAAATGAAATATTTTTCCAGTGAAAGATGTTTCAACAGTACAATATGCTCCCAGAATGGTAAAAGTGTTGCAATTCACTCAACAAACTCAAGATCAAATCAACATGTAATCATATATACGCCTTGCCCCAGCACTGTTATCTTATGTCTTGTGGAGGGTTAGGTAAGTTGGCTGTTCTTCCACAACCCACATTCAGAAGCTTTTGTGACACTACAGTGAGGATGAGGTTGTGTCTCAGTTTGCTTTGAAGTGGAGGAGCATTAGCGGTGGTAGAGGTTGTGTGGGCTGGGGTTCTCATTAAGATGGATAGGTTCACAGGAAGCTGCTGAGCCTTGATTGTAGGATTGGGGAGTCATGTCATTTGGGTGCATATATTCCTTGTATCTCCAGGCAGCCGCCACACTTCAAATACTAATTTATGAGTCATCACCTACATAGCAGGCTTTCTTAGGACTCTGTGCTGCTAATTATACCAGTAAAACACAGAATCTGAGATTATATGATGAAATGCTGGGAAAAAGATTTGATTGGCGACCTGCTGTGTATCCGTAGGTATTTGTGCATCAAAGATACAAAGACAATTTCAACAAAAATCTCATGCCAATTTGTAGCTATTTTACTGAATTGCTGGCTTAATTTTATATGAATTTTTACAATCTCCTTCATACAATCTGTTTAAGCCCCACAGATGATTCTCGGAATTGTGTGTTCTCGTAAGAATCACGTCATATGAATTCACATCATGCGAAATAGCTAAATCATAACAGTTACGTCATTTTATGGGTTCGGGTTGACATTTTTTTTTAAATGTTTCGTTAGACACTAAAATTTATAAACAATTTCTAAAACTAAAGGAATGAAAAAATAAAAAGTTACCATTTGGTCACCCTCATACCCTTCCAAACTTGTATGGCACGGAATGGCTTTCTTTGTGGAACACACACACCCAGAGACAACAATCTTATGAAGAATGTCATCGCTGTCCTTCTTTCATGGTACAACATGCCATCTGCAACCATAAATTAACCTGCTTAATTTAAATGAAATATTTACCAAATTCAAAGTAGGCCTGCTTCTGCAAAAACACAGACCTCTCTCTCTCTCTCTTTCTTACTTTATTTCTTAATCTATGTTTTCAACAAATAAACGTAGCCATCAAAATAAGATAAGTTGATTATTCAAACAAATAAGTTGCTCCAACTAATGGCATTTGTGGCCCTGGAAATTAATCTTATATTTTTTTCATTTAAAATCAACAGCTAGCATAGCACATGCTAAATGTAACTTATTTAACTTATAATTTAATTAACAAGAAATATATTACTTGTCACTGACCATAGCATAGTCATAATTCATAAAATCAATGTGTTTACCTTCATGTCTAATCTGTTGATTAGCAATAGATTACTATTAACAGTAGTATCTACAAGTGTAACACTTGAATAATCTTTTGGTAAATAGTCTCTTTTGCATTTATGCAATATACTGCTGCCAAACTTGAGAGGAGCAAAGATTCCACAGCATTCCTGTATGAATAATTAATATATTATACCTCAAGATGGCGCTTCGCATGGCAGCCATTGTGCTTGGCTCTCCAGTTGTTTTAGTGTTTTTGTTAGTTTTTCCTGTTTTTTGTTTGTCAAACACGATCAGTTTCACCAGGGAAGAACTGCTGAACATTCGGCAGAACACACCACAAAATCTCCAACCGTTTTTCTCGGATGTTTTTACTCGGATGTTTTGCAGAACATAGTAGTCGGCAGAGCTGCGGCGCTGTTTAGATGCTTTAGGACGCACAGATGGGGGAAGCGAGCCGGCGTGCTCGTAAAGCTCAGACAGCGCGGATTTCGAATGCGTTGCCTAGCATCCTTCTGGCAAATCTCCGTTCTCTACCCAACAAAACAGATGAACTCCTTCTGCTTTCCTGGGTTAAACAAGGACTTTTCAAACTCTGCTGCTCTGTGTTTCACGGAAACCTGGCTGAACGGCGCCATTCCAGACAGCGCGCTATTTCCAGCTGATCAGAGCAGATCGCGACGCGGAATCAACGGGGAAATAGTGCAGCAGTGGGACATGCTTCTACATCAATGAAAGGTGGTGTACAGTTGTAAGAGTATTAAAGAGGATGTGCTGTTCAGATCTAGAAACGCTTTTTCATCAACTGTAAACCTTTCTACTCGCTGCAAAAGTTCTGCTCGTTCATTCTCGTGAGTGTCTACATTCCACCGCAAGCGCACGTGAGCACAGCTTTACAGAAACTCGCTGATCAGATCACAAACACAGAACAACAACACCTGGACTCTCTTCTAATCATTCTAGGGGACTTTAATAAAGCAAATCTCTCCCGTGAACTGCCAAAATACAGACAGCATGTTACATGTCCCACCAGAGACAGTAATATACTGGATCACTGTAACACAGCATTAAAGGATGCATATCACTCTGTCCCAGGGGCAGCTTTAGGACTCTGATCACTGTTTGGTTCATCTTATTCCTACCTACAGGCAGAAACTGAAATCAGTTAAACCTGTATTAAGGACTGTAAAGAGATGGACTAATGAGACAGAGCGGGTTTTACAAGCCTGTCTTGACCTCACTGATCTGGATGAGCTCACAGAGACTGTAACATCTTATATCAGTTTCTGTGAGGATATGTGCATTCCTACCAGGACTCATCTAACTTATAACAACGACAAACCATGGTTCACTGCTAAACTCAGACAGCTCCATCAGGTCAAAGAAGATGCTTACAGGAATGGGGACAGAGTCTTGTATAAACAGGCCAAATACACACTGGAAAAGGAGCACCAGAACGACCAGACATAGGAACAGTTTCTTCCCTCAGGCAATCCATCTCAAGAACATTTGAACTCTTAACAATAAACATTAAACACACAACACTATCATACTTTTAAATTTTTTTTATTTAACACACATACTTATTACAACAGACCTGTACATACTGAATTGTCTATTTTGCATATTGTCCATTTTGTATATTTGTACATAATTTTTTTATGTTATGAATGTAAAATACATATGAAAGTTTCACTTTTTGAAATAAGTTACAAAAAAAAGGGGAAAAAAAAAGTTTTTCACGATATTCTAATTTTTTGAGATGTACCTGTATGTTTAACAGACAATAAATTACACAATTATGATTTTGTGCACCAACATCAGTATCAGATTGCTGGGTGTCTTAATCACATCAATTATTTTAATATTAATCGAATTGGACCCAGGATGCTTCTGAAAGAATACTCTGCTGTTGCTGTATAACGAAACTCGTGCGCATCTGATTGACAGATAAACTGCACGCTGTTATATTAGTTGTTTTTTATTTTGTGGATATTTCAGCTAACAGTTTGATTTGTACATTCAGTTGAACAACATTAAAGTGAAAGACTGTCCGCAGCGACTAGGAAGCTGTTCCAAATCCTGCTGCACCATACTTACTGCTGCCACTTCCATAGTTTACCAAAAAAATAAATAAAATCACATTATATTTGTCCCAAATTATTGTTGATGTTCATGACTTTATCCTAGGCTGAAAGATTGTGTATCTTTCTGCACAACGTTTGTCTTTCTGTCCATATGCATTATATAGGTAGCTAATAATAGGCATAGATCGCGCATTCGCTTTCCGTTTGCTCTGTTTTGTCAAACAAACACCACTTCAAACTCATCAATGCAACTTTGTTCATTCCTGAAGTGGGCTTTTATATTAACTGTTTTGGACTGCTGTCTTGAATTGGGTGCAATACCTGTGAGTTGTTCTAAACGTGGCTGTGCTTCTCATCCGGTGTATGACTACATTTCACACATGTATTAAATGAGTGTGTGGTTTTCTAACGTATTTACTTTAACTTGTTAGGTAATATCAATTATATGATGTTTTAGATGCGTCTGAACACACATATATATACAGGAGCGGCACCCGGTGTGGTCTTCTGCTGCTGTAGCCCATCTGCTTCAGGGTTCGACGTGTTGTGCGTTCAGAGATGGTATTCTGCATACCTTGGTTGTAATGAGTGGTTATTTGAGTTACTGTTGCCTTTCTATCATCTCTAACCAGTCTGCCCATTCTCCTCTGACCTCTGACATCAACAAGGCATTTTCGTCCACACAACTGCTGCTCACCGGATATTTTCTCTTTTTCGGACCATTCTCTGTAAACCCTAGAGATGGTTGTGCGTGAAAATCCCAGTAGATCAGCAGCTTTTGAAATACTCAGACCAGCCCGTCTGGCACCGACAACCATTCCACGTTCAAAGTCACTTAAATCCCCTTTCTTCCCCATTCTGATGCTCGGTTTGAACTTCAGCAAGTCGTCTTCACCACATCTAGATGCCTAAATGCATTGAGTTGCTGCCATGTGATTGGGTGATTAGCAATTTGTGTTACCAAGCAATTGAACAGGTGAACCTAATAAAGTGGCCAGTGAGTGTATATATATATATATATATATATATGATTTACACTATCATTCAAAAGTTTTTGAACAGTAAGTTTTTTTTTTAAAGAAGTCTCATCTGCTCACCTAGCCTGCATTTATTTTATCCAAAATACAGCAAAAGCAGTAATATTGTGAAATATTTTTATTATTTAAAATAACTGTTTTCTATTTGAATATATCCTGTGATCAAATCTGAATTTTCAGCTTCATTACTCCAGTCACATGATCGTTCAGTAATCCTTCAAATATTCTGATTTGCTGCTCAAAATACATTTATTATTATTATTGTTGTGTCTTTGTGAAAGAAATGAACGTTGCAATAAGAATAAGATGACACACAAGTTAGCTTGCTCAACTGCTATGTTTACTTCGTTTTTTTATATAGCAACTTCAACCAGAACATTTCCGGAAAGTAACAGTGCATTCTGGGTGCTGTAGTTAAATAACAATGCAACCAAATATACAACATCTCCTCCCCCCTTACTTTTAAGGTCAGCTTAGTAACTTTGAACTAGCACCATGCAGAATGAATGTATAACATACAGTTTCACCTTAACATTCTATGAACTTTTTTTTTTTTTTTTTTTTTATATATATATAGAAATTCTCAGAACATTCAGTTTTCCTTGTTAAATGTCCTTGGTAAATTAACACAACTAATTCCCTGGGAATGAGGGTGGACTACCTCATACCCTAGTTTACCCTTAGGGGATTATTCTGCCCCGATGCAATAAGGGTAGCCCCTAACTAAGTATAATCCAGAAACCGTTGAGGTTGACGCCGCTCCCTCATTGGATATCGGCGGCCTACTTGATTTCCATTTTCTGTCAAAACATCCGGGGATGACAATTCTTTAGTAGATGGGGAATTTGGGGTCTCACCAGGCTCGGTAGGAACGGTCACAGAAGCTGGTGAGTTGGCACCTTCTTGATCATGATCGTCGATACCTTCAGGAAGGTCAGTGAATGTACTTCGTCGATACCTTCAGGAAGGTCAGTGAATGTACTGACTCCGCTCAGCAACTGATCAGTATGTCGCCTCCATAGAAGATTCCCAGCAGTTTTAACTCTGTAGGACACAGGACCTGTCTGGGTCTCCACAGTAGCTGGAACCCATTTCGGACCGGTGCCATAGTTCCGGGCCAGCACTGATGAGCCTGTCAAGAAGGTTCTGTCTTTGGCTCGCAGTTTCCGTCGCTGTACCTGATTTTTTTGTTGTTGTAGGACAGTTTCCTTGAGGGTTGCTGGTTTAAGTAGCTCAAAACTTGTCCTGAGCTCCCGATTGAACAACAAATAAGCTGGTGACACTTTGGTAGTTGCATGCGCAGTACTGCGATAGGACAGCAAGAAGTCATGAAGGCGTTGATGAAAGGTGCCTTGTCCAATCGAAGCTTTCAAAGCATGTTTCATGTTTCACGAACCTTTCTGCTAGCCCATTTGTTGCAGGATGGTAGGGTGATGACTTGATATGTTGCACTCCATTTGCAAGTAGAAATGTGCCCATCTCATGCGAAATAAATTGGGGTCCATTGTCTGAGACAAACTGCACTGGTGGTCCAAATCTACTGAAAATTTCTCCCAACTTCTCAATTGTCTTTTCTGCTGAAGTAGATTTCATGATGGCCACTTCAGGCCACTTACTGTGTGCATCAATGACGACCAGCAACATTTTGTCCTCGACTGGACCTGCAAAATCAGCATGAATGCGATGCCACGGTTTCTCTGGATATTCCCATGGGTGTAGCGGTGTCAGTTGTGGTACGTTGCGTATGCTTTGACATGACGTACATGTTCTTGCCTTCTCTTCAATTTGTCCGTCCACTCCTGGCCACCAAAAGTAGCTCCTGGCAATCTCTTTCATGCGGACCATTCCACAGTGTCCCGCATGCAGCTGTTTCAGCACTGATTTGCGCAACGCTGGTGGAATGATCACTCTCCTTCCCCACAACAAACACCCTGTCTGCACCGAAAGTTCATGACGTCGAGTGAGGTATGGTTTGAGCTCTAGGTCATGGTTCTCACCTTTTCCTGACATGATGATATCCATGACCTTAGACAGGACAGGGTCATTTCGTGTTCCCTTGCGCACTTGTGCAGCTGTTACTGGGGTCCTTTCCACTTGACTGAAATAGAAAATTTCAGCTGCTTTTGTCGCTTTTACTTGGTCAGCAAGAGGCAATCTGGACAGTCCGTCTGCGTTTCCATGCGATTCTGACTTCCGGTATTTGATGTCATAGGTGTGAGCAGATAATAACAAAGCCCATCTTTGCATCCTACTTGCAGCCAGAGAGGGAATGCCATGGTGAGGGCCAAAAATCGCAGTCAGCGGGCGATGATCGGTCAGAAGTGTAAACTTTCTTCCGAAAATATACTGGTAAAACTTACGCACTCCAAACACAATGCTCAATGCTTCACGTTCAATCTGAGCATAATTTGCTTCGGCTTTGTTCAGGCTTCTCGAAGCGAATGCGATCGGCTTCTCTTGACCATTCGGCATGATGTGGGACAAAACAGCTCCCACACCATATGGAGAAGCGTCGCAGGCCAGCTGAATTGGAAGGGAAGGATCAAAATGGGTGAGGGCTTTTGACGTTAACAGAGTCTCTTTCGCTCTGTTGAATGTCTCCTGACATTCAGTAGTCCACCTCCAGCTTTTCTCATGACACAACAATTTGTGTAGAGGTTTCAGCAAAGTAGCGATGTTTGGAATAAACCGCCCGTAATAATTAAGCAAACCGAGGAAAGAACGCAGCTGGCTGACATTTTTGGGCGTTGGAGCATCCACTATGGCCTTAACCTTAGCTGGGGACGTATGCAGACCAGAGGCATCGATAACGTGGCCCAGGTACTCAACTGCAGGCTGGAAAAATTCACATTTGTCCCTCCGTACTCTCAATCCGTACTCTTTCAGTCTCTTGAGGGTAGCGTCCAGGTGCTGCAGGTGTGATTCATCGTCATTTCCAGTCACAAGAATGTCATCTAAGTAACATACTACTCCTGGAAGGCCCGCCAGGATCTGGTCCATCGCTCGCTGAAACAGGGACGGAGCCGAAGTGATTCCAAATGGTAAACGCTTATACCGAAATAGGCCCTTGTGTGTGTTGATGGTCAGTAGTTCTCTTGACTGTTCCTCCACATGCATTTGCAGATATGCTTGGTTGAGATCAATTTTACTGAATTTCTATCCTCCGGTCAGTCCTGCAAAGAGGTCATTTATGAGGGGTAAGGGGTATTGTTCTGCAAACAACACTGGGTTCACCGTGACTTTAAAATCCCCGCAAATTCTTATGCCACCATCTTTCTTTAAAACTGGAACAATAGGTGTTGCCCACTTGCTTACACTGACTGGTTCCAGCACACCCTCCTTCACAAGTTCATTTAAGCTTGCCTCAACTTGGGGTTTGAGTGCATATGGCAAAGGTCGGGACTTTAAGAATTTTGGCTGGCATTCCGGCTCAACAGTCAATTTTACATTGATCCCTTCCATGCTGCCTAACTCCTTTTTGAAAATGTCGCTATGTTTCCGAAGGACACCCTCTAAATCCAGTTTTTGTGATGTCATCATGTGTAAGGCCTGCCAGTTCACCTGCAGTTTCTCTAGCCAGGAACGTCCCATCAGTGAGGGGTAATCACCTGAAACCACATACAATGGCAATTTTTTTGTTTGTTTGTTTAGTTCAACAGTTACCTGGAGGAGCCCTTTCATGGTCACTGATTCGCCAGTGTACGTTTTAAGGGTCACATCGGGTGGTTTAAGTGGCATGTGGCTCAGTATTTTGCTGTATACCACATCCGACACAAGCGACACCGCAGCACCAGTGTCAATCTCCATCTTCACTGGCTGTCCTTCCAGCAGCGCTGTGACTTTGTATGACTTTGTTTCCCCTGCCACAGTAAGCACATGCAAAGGAAGTTCATCATCCGATGTGTCTGTACCCCTCTTGTACTCTTGGTCAACTGTGAATACTTGTTTCTTTTGTTTCCTTCTGAATGTTGTTTTCTGCTGCATTTTCCCTTTTTCTGCTTTATTTCTACATGCACGCTCTATGTGTCCTTTCTTTTTACAACTGCGGCACTCCACGTCCTTAAACCAGCATGTGGCATGCGAGTGCCCAGTCTTGCCACAGCGAAAACATGGGCCTTTATTTTCCATTTGTGTTTCAGTGTCCATTTTATACACTTTGCTGTTTGAGCTCAGTTGCTGAGCTTCCTTAGCAGCTAATTCCATAGCCACGCTCAGTTCTATTGCTCTTTGTAGTGTTATGTTGCTCTCAGTTAATAGTCTTTTCTGAATTCCCTCACAGCGAAGTCCGCACACTAATCTGTCCCGAAGTGTGTCATTCAGTGTATCACCAAATTCGCAATGTTCAGCTAATTTTTTTAGCACTGCCACAAACATTGTGACAGTTTCTCCTTCTAGTTGATTTCGTCGGTGAAACCGAAATCTCTCTGCAATTACTAATGGCTTTGGAGAGAAATGAGCTTTGAGAGTATTCACTATTTGCTCATATGTTTTCTCTCCCGGTTTCTCTGGTTGTAGGAGGTTACGCAGCAGCGTGAATGTCTTTGGACCCATCACACTTAAAAATGTGGGTACCATTTTATCTTGATCAATATTATTTGCTTCCACAAAGTACTCAAAACGTTCTGTATAAGAACTCCACTGCTCACTGCTTTCATCAAACGGACCCATACAGCCGAAAACTGATGCCATTTTGTTCCGTTTCCAGTCGTTAACAATCAATTTAGTCACTTATCTGAATCGTTGTCTGTCCTCCCCCTTTACCAGACGTGAAAAAGCAGCCAGCTCGTATTTTCTCTCGTTTCACACAAAACCGCTTTTTTTTCCTCGTTCTCATAACACACGCATGAGTGCTTGAGTTCTCGTCGCCACTTTGTTGTGTCTTTGTGAAAGAAATGAACGTTGCAATAAGAATAAGATGACACACAAGTTAGCTTGCTCAACTGCTATGTTTACTTCGTTTTTTTATATACCAACTTCAACCAGAACATTTCCGGAAAGTAACAGTGCATTCTGGGTGCTGTAGTTAAATAACAATGCAACCAAATATACAACAATTATTATGTTGAAAACAGCTGAGTAGACTTTTTTCAGGTTTCTTTGATGAATAGAAAGTTCAGAAGAACAGCATTTATCTGAAATAGGTGTTCGGATCCCGGCACTCATGTCTTGTTCAGGCTCATTTTTGGCTCTGTGTCGGGGTTCGGACACTCATATCTTGTTGTGTGAGCGTGCGGTCTCGAGTTCACTCCGGCCGTGCACTTATCTGTCCATGTGATTTGTGTTGTGTTGTGTTTTGTGTAGCACGCAGATCATGTTCGGCCACATGCTTTTCTCATTTTCTTGTGTTGTTCCATGCAGTTCGTGTTTTTATCAGCTGCATGTTTTCATGTTATATTTTGTCTTGTGCTGTGTAGCACGCAGATTGTGTTCTTCATTGGCTGCATGCTTTCATGTTGTCATGTCTTATGCGAACACGCGGCTTATGAGTATTCTCATTAGCTGCGTGTTCTGTGGATGGTAAAATTCACCAATTCGCACCGGGGTATCGGCATATAAGTTAGCGATGCATCAGTTAAAAAATGTCCTTTCCAAATATGATATTCAGATTCGGGCACATTCCTGTGCCATACTGAATTGCATAGCATCATTTCTTTTTTCCATTGAATCATATCGCATTGTGTTGAACTGAATTGAAATCAGATCGTACTGCCTCATAATAGGGGTGAATTGTATCTCATCGCATCGGTAGCTGCTTCATATGTATCTTGAATGTATCGTATCACTGGTTGTGCATATTGCATCGGGCTCAGCTTTGGAGATGCTCATCCGCGTGTTCCTCTTGTTTTGCACATGGCCCGTGATTGGACCATAGCATCAGGACTGCCTCAGCTGAAGTCTCCTATTGAGACGACGGTCCTCAGACCCGCATCATTTATAGGAAGACTAGACTGATAGAACCAGAGCCTGCTCAGGCAGGACCCAATGAGACACACTTAGCAGGGACTCCCTCACCGCCAGGTGCCTACTGAGGGAACCAGTCTCTCGAGACTGGCCTCTGGTGTGCTTAGAGCTGCTAGAAGCGAGAGTGCTAGATCTGGGGAATGCAGGTGGAGATAGGGGAACTCGTCTCCAACCCATCCGCCAGATCCATGCTGCGATCCCTGCGATCTCACTCGCCGCCATGCCTCAGCAGTGGCGGACCGGAAACGCGATATCTTACGGCGGGGAAAAGCACAATCAGCCCTTTATCTTACAGCTGACAGTACGAATATAATGATGTCATATATAATATAATATGCATAATATGCTTGTGCAAACACTGCAGCTTTACAAAGCTCATCGATGTCCTTCACGTCCACCTCCTCGGAGGAAAACAAGCGGAGCGTCGAGCCCTCTCTCTGGGGGGAAGAAACCGCAGGGCGGCCTTCCGAACACAGAGAGCAGGCGCTGGATCTGATGGGAAAGGAAGAAGATATGGGCTCGCCCGTCTTCATTCCCTCCACCTGATCCATGTGCGATTCCCACGAGCGCAGCCGCCGCTCCGGCTTTTTTTCTCATTTTTCGGCAAAAGCAGGACTGGCACCACGAGGAACGCTAGTGAAAGCTCACTCCTCAAAGAGAGCCTTCTGAGAGCAAGCAGACGCACTCCTCCCTCGAGAGCTGACTATGCGTGCTCTACTCTCAAGCAGACCACACATGGACTGTGTATCCCCAGCAGTGATATAACGTTTGCAGGTGAGGAACATACAGCCTGTAATGCGATCTGCTCTCGCCCAAGTGCTTGCACACATTGTGAGCTTATTTCAAGTGATTGTGCTTAGGGACAAACAACACTAAATAAGACTCACAACACAGATCGACAGACACACACACAGAGTAGCGGTTGCTGAATGACAAAAAGCTGACGCCGGCTCCGCCGTACATGCTTTTATGCTTCCTGGTTGATTACGTCACCCGCCTGTGACGTCTCGCCCTTCCATTGGACAGATTATACATGTATTCAGAGCGCGGTCACGCTGAAGGCATTCCCCTACCGTTTTCGACGCAGCTCGAGTTCCTGAAGGGGAATCACAATCATTCTCTCTGAAATTTTGGTGATTCCCTAATTAAGAAAGATGTTTTAATCACATTTAATTGTCTGGTCGGGCAAGTACAATTCTCTTTCACTTGCTCCTTCAATTCAATTCAATTTTTTTCAAAACACTTCTTTCTTTATGATTTGTAAACTTGTTTCCTCAGGGAGACCTAAAAAATGTCCCCACAAGGTCAAAAGAACTGATATTTAGAGTATTCCATTGAACTAGCGGCTAATGCTGCCTTCACGTGCTATCGGAATTATCGTAAATATGAGTTTCCTAATCGGAAATTGGACGTGAAAGGCCTCTCAAGTAGTCTTTACTACTGGGAAATTCGGAAATAATTTTGATAGCTGAGTTTCCAAGTTGGGCGGGTCATAAACTTTAAACGTGGTGGAGGGGACAGCCATTGCTTCTGTCAGTGCTGTCCTCACAACAACTACATCCCTTTGTCTTGTCGCTAAAGTAGTGTATTTATAGGCTAGGTGTGAACGATCATTCGAAGCATATTGTATATTGCAGTGAAATAAGCATGTATTTGACCGAAATTCTGAAATTGTCGGCAAACTGCATGCGGTGAATGTTTATATGATTGTCAACCAATGGGACGATACCTTTAATTCTTTCTGACATTAAAGCACTTGAATACGACATGCTCGTAATCACGACTTCATAAGTGGGAAATAGGAAATTTCCGATAGCACATGAAGGCAGCATTACAGTTGCTTTTGGGAAACACACACCTAATACTCTCCATGTTGTGGGGTTGGCTGTTTGCTGTACGTGCTGCACTTTCAGGTGCATGGGCCCTCGAGTTGATCACAAACCGGATCAAACCCTGATTTGACAGAGAACATTTACTTTATTGAGAGTTGTGAGCCCGCAGAACCTGATCTAAACAAGCTAACAGGGAACGTTCCCAGGACATTCACTAACATTCTTTAAAAGTTGTGTAAATGTTTGTACAAAACGTTATTAAAATAATGTTTCTAAAACGTTCTTAAAACGTTCTTGGAACGTCTTTAAGCATTATTTACTTGATGAATGTTCTTATAATGTTGATAGAAAACTTTCTTAGAACAACGTTCTTGTAATGTTCTTGTAATGTTATTAATATAATTTCAAAATTAATAATTCATTGCTAAATGTTATTATGGTGTTATCATAAAACATTCTGAGAACAGTATTCATGTCCTTATAATTGCAGGCTACTTTATGAACATTGTCATAATGTTGGGAGAAATTAAAGGTTATATAAAATATATGAATATAATAGAATTGAATAGATACATACAATATATATATATATATATATATATATACAATAATTGCATTAATTGCATAGCCACACTAATTATTTCATAGGCATTTTGTAATAACACAGTTTGTTTTAAGTAAACATCTGTTTACTTTACAGATGGAGCATGGAGAGACCAAACAGTTCCCACAGTGCTAGATTTTGGGCATCCACACACAAATTCATATAGAAGTTTTCAATGATTAAACATTAATATGATTCGTTTATATTTAGCTGTGAAGTTATAGATCATTGTCATAAATATTAAACTAAATATTAACTTTATTTACATGATATGCAATTTTCACCAGTCTGTTCAATGTGTTTATGAGATTTTTAATAATTCAGTTACCTGTTGAAATGCATATGTAATATATGCTCGTATCTGGAATGTTGTGTTCATAAAAATTATGCTGAAAGAGAATGTTGCAACAATGCTAATCTTAAAAGAGCATTTTATTAAACTAAACTTTGTAATGTTCAAAATAAATGCTTTTAGAATGTTGTAAATTTTATAAAATGTAACGTAAAGTAACGTTCCAGCAATGTTAGGCAAACTGGACATTTTAACTTTCTTGGAATGTTCCAAATAAACGTTCATAGAACATTATATTTTCAATTAAATTTAGGTTGCAAGAACATTGCAGGAACTTTATGCTAACCATAAAATAACGTTCTAGCAATGTCAAGCAAACTGGACATTTTAACTTTCTTGGAATGTTCCAAATAAATATTCATAGAACATTATATTTTTAAGGAAGTTTAGGTTGCAAGAACATTGCAGGAACATTATGCTAACCATAAAATAACGTTCTAGCAATTTTAAGAAAACTGGACATTTTAATGTTCTTGGAATAATCCAAATAAACGTTCATAGAACGTTCTATTTTTAAATTAAATTTAGATTGCAAGAATGTTGTAGGAACATTATGTTAGCCATAAAATAACGTTCTAGCAACGTTGAGCAAACTGGACATTTTCATGTTTTTGGAACATTCCAAATAACGTTCCCACAACCAAAACAGAACGTCAGAAAAAACATACTCAGAACATAAATTTGATAGTTTTGTAAACTCTAAACCTACTCTAAAACTCAAGTTTTTTTTCCAGCTAGCATACCTTTTTCTGGTCCAACAGCACACATGCTGAGGACCAGCAAACCAACAACCAGCATCCTATGCTGGTCCCAGCAACAAAACATACCTTGTGCTGATCAGCAATGCTGGATTTTTCAGCAGGGCTATAGCATTAAATATATTAACTTTAAATGTAATATAAAATTATGCTACAGTTATATTATAATCAAGCAGTTTACATGTGCTGTACTATGTTAGTCAACACATCATAATAAGTGTACTTCTTTATTAAAGCATGGTAAAATATGATTACAACATAATGATTTAAAATGTACTTTAAAGGCAAATGCAATTTAACATTGTTACAAAGTCTACTTTTTAAGTGTACTCAATTGTGTTAAGAAACATAGTTATGTATTTAGGCTAACTACACTTAAGAAAGAGCTTTATTGTTTTGTTTTATTATTCTGATTCTGATTCTGATTCTGATTCTGATTCATATCTTATGCATGACACAAACAGTCATGAAACACACAAGAGCCAATGCTATTTCACAAATCAAACCTTTTGTAATACTTTTCAGCTGGCAATGTGTTTGTTATTTAAATATTACAGCTGGAGATTGGGTCTGTTCCTTACACAAATCAGTTGCTTGGCCTTGAAGACTTGGATTTATGGTGAGCGTGATTTCACCAAGTACAACATGTTCCTGGATGAACATCCTTGTTGATCCTGGAACAATATTCCAATCAACCAATCGGAATTGACCATTCGCAAAAACGGCCCACCCTTAGTTACTGTTGCCTTGACCGACGAACAATGCCGCTCTCACACTACCAAAGACTACAGGTGTTTCTCAAACGGAAGGCTGCATCCAACAAAGGCTGCATTTCTCGGCTGCCACGTCATCAATCGGAAGGATCCTTGGAAGACAGCCTTCGTTTCGCATCCTTCATTCAGTTGAATTTGAAGTATGCATGGTATGTATCCTCCGCGACCTTCAATCACCCACAATCCTTTGTACCTATTCCATTTCATGAAAATAAACTGATGAAAAACGAGTCAGTACTAAGCTTGTTTGAATTTATTATGAAATCTAAGACAAAAATAATGTTTTCGGACATGAAAGGATAGATGTAATCTTTTGTTTTGCTGTAAATTACTTAAACCTAAACTGCCAATAACTTAAGCCACAGGGAGATTGTAGACGGCTGTAATTCATTGTATTGCATTAATAGAAAGCCAAATAATATAAAGATTTATAATACAAAGTATTTTTCCAAAACTAAGTTTTATTAGTGTTTTCGTGTCGTGAGTGTGAGGGCGGGAACATATGTGACGTAGCCACGCGCACTTACTAGACCGTCTTATTCTGGCATTTATATGCTGAGGAGGACTCTAGCCTACAAGACTCTGAAGGACTGAACTAGGAAGGATTCAGCCTCGGTAGGATGCAGCCTTCCGTTTGAGAAGCACCCTATGGAATACCCAAGACATGTCACTTGTTTCGTTTTGAATGGGGAAAAATGCAACACTAAATATGGCCGCTCAATCGCAGGATGAATGAAAGAGCCAATCGCTAATTGGTAAAGACTGCGCGTCACTGCAGCTGCCGTTAGAAGTCCCGGTTGCTATACAAACGGTCAGCTTTCTGAGACGTGTGCCTAGGATTGCGCATGCGCACTGGCTGATCTAGCCTGAAAAATAAGCTTTTATAATGCTATTTGAGCAAATAAAAAACAACATTTATGATACAGTTGTTGTCAGATTTATTTGGTGATTTCAAATCTGAAATTTAATCGTAAGCTTAATGAACATTTTGTGAGAATTTGATGTTTCCCCATTCAAAGAGATAGGAGCTGCGCTTGCATGCCCAAGAAAATGTCCGCCTAGTGACATGACTTGTCTTAAAGAGACTTTGACACTACACGCGTTCTCACGCAGTGAAAAATACATCGCAGATCAAAGAGGAAACTAACAACACACCGTCACCATCAGAGAAGACAGAGCAGGTTCTGATATGAAACAATGTCTCAGGACCCTCAGCTTTTAAATTGTGTAATTTTTAAAGAAATTCAAACAATAAATACCGTTTTGTGGCTCTTCAATGTGTCGTGACAGATCACTGTATTGCCTCAGTTCAAACACGTGAACCGATCATCTTTTTATATGTACTTAAAGCACGAAATGAACATGAATAAACATCAGAAAGTGTTTTATTTCAACCGCGGAACACAACATTTTTCAAGTTTAAGTGTTTTCTTTGAGCCACATCAATTATTGAAGCCAAAGTGTACTTTAAATGGCCATTGCCTGAGAATGGGCATAACCTAATCACAGCTCAATTTAGACAGAATTTGTCATGTCCAGTTAGATGCCCGAGTCTCTGGTAGCACTGCAAAAAGCATTTTTGGCCCAATATGCTCAAAAATGATATTGTGTTGGCTGGACGACTGTAATTTCTCTTTATGAGCCTGGAGTGATTACATGGAGAAACGGCCTGGCTGGTCTTTCCTTTGCTGTGATTTTCAAGGTCAGTGAGCATCTATGATTCAGCTCTATTGGATGTCAGTCAGCGTTTGCCATTATTTCGAGAGATCTGACATGGAAAAGGAAAACTGAGTGTTCTATTTCAAGGTATTCATAAATGTTTTTATATTTCCATAAGAAAGAGGCATGTTTATATAGTGTCAAACGGGGCCTGACAATTGGTGCTTAACCTTCCTAAAATGTTGATCGTTTGAGATCGTTTGAGATTCTGATCAATGTCAGTATTACATGACTGGCTCTAAGTTGTTAGTGGTTTGCATTTTTTGCAATCCTGTTATCATAATTTGGGACATTATGAACGGATATCAAAATCGAATACACTGTTAAAAATGGCGGCATGTGTAACAAGGTTGAAAATATAGCCTAAAGTAAGCTAGTACTCAGCAAAGGCAATAGCTAATTTGGGACCAGATCTCTTAGTTTGCAATCATGTTTGTTAGTTCCTGTTTATGCATTGTGTGGTGTATTCCCCATAGAGATCATGGATATCAGAGAGAGTTTTCTGTATTTAATCTCCCTCACATGCTGACATTAAGCTGGTTAAGTAAGGCCTGTCAGTTATACACTTATGTATCCCAAAAGCCAAGTTAAAGTTAAATTTAGAGATTAATAATTGTAGTGGGTCATAATAGCTTCACAATAATGCAATGGAGTAATGCTTTTACAATAGATGAAACATAAACTCACTTTGATGTCAAAATCATTTAAATTAATTAAGTTCTTAAAATCATCTGACCTAATTTTTTATAGTGCTTGTAAGTCATATAGCAATCATTTTATGGTGGGTTAGTCCTGGCTGAGCTAGGAAGCATTTCTGTGTGCAAATGTTCTCCCTGTGTTAACAAGGGTTTTATGGCTTTCCCATAGGTGTGCATATGTGTGAGCTCTTTGATGGACTGGCCATCCATTCAGAGTGGCCTCCGCCTGTGACCCGAGATGCTGGGATTGGCTCCAATGACCCTGCAGAGGAAAAAGAAAAGAAAAGAAAAAAACTTATGGAACATTTATGGATAATAGATCATTTGTGTACATAGAATGGTAAATGTTAACATGATAAGCACAAATATTTAAATTTTTCTTTCAACCACATTTATTTTGTCATGGTGAAATATGCAGTTTTGCAATCATTGTAAAAAATAAAATAAAAAATGCTGCAGTTGACCAATCAGGGCTGCGTTTCCCAAAAGCATTGTAACAAATGGTGACTATGGTTCTACAATCAACTTAGGCTTATGATGTTTTTAGGAAACACATCCCAGAATGATGTATTTAGAGACATGTAATAAGAAGACATATGTTTCAGTGATAAACTCAATGTTATTCACACTGATAATATGATGAATCATAATGCTGAACTTCATAATCAAACAGCATCAGTGACTCAGATTTAAGCTTGGGAAGAAAGCAGAAATGAGGTGGACAGCCTGACTCAGATATTTAAGATGTTAATAGGAGAGGGAAGATAAACTGTTCTAAACTTCTTCTTTTTTTTACTACAGTGTGGAAGTATTCATGCAGACTGCATTTTTAAACAGTTTTAAAACTGCACTTTGCAATGATGTTAAATTCGAAATTTTACTTTAAAGTATATTTAAAAATCATTATTTTAATAATATTATGCCATGCTTTAAAATAAAGACACTTATTTTGATGTATTGACTAACATAATAAATCACAGGTTAGAACTTTGGTATAGCTAATTTTATCTGTAGAGCATTATTTGCTATTGCATTTAAAGTGAATATATTTTTAATGTACTAAATTGCAACTATATCATGTCTATGTGTAATTACAAATATACTTCAAAACATACGTTTCAATAGAAATTACATTAAAGTATATTTAAGTTTACCTTAAATATTTTGCAGTACACATTAACCATATTTCAAAGGCAATATAAGGAATTCTGAAATTACAAATGTAGATGTACTTAATTCTCTCTGAAGCGGGTCAAGAAAGCACTCTTAAGTTCAACCTATTGCATTTAATGTATATAATGTAAAACATCTGTGAGTAATTTAGTGAATTTTGCGACTTTAGAGCCACCTAGAGTTAAGTGAGTGAAATTCACTGTTGTGAATACATTATAGTAATACAGTGGATATCTATACCAGAGTTGTGCAACAGTAAATCATTGTTCACGGACACCATAGAAATGAATGAGAAGTAGCCTACAGTTAACTGAATCTTACCTGTTAGGATTTGTTGCCAAAAATAGATCAATCCAAAAAGAATGTTCAATGGTAAACATAGTATAGCCAATAGGCTGTCAGTTCATTAAATAATAAGCTGTTTTGCCACAAGAACACTTTTTTTTTTTATTTTATTTTCTTTACTGCAGAAATATAATGTAGCCTAATGTGGTAAGTTCTTTTTTCAAAAAAATACTTAGAAGTGTACTTCCATTTCACAAAGGTATATTAAGGTAAATACGATGGGGACTTGAAAATCACTGCACAGGAGGCAAGGCAGGTGTAAAACTTTTAATGTGGAAAAAAGTTTCTAGTGCATCTTTAAATTGATGCCACTATTGGTAAGTGTGTACTGCATGCAAACACACTTCTCAGTGATTGGTCAGAGCATTGACATCATCACCCTCCGTAGCTCCTCCCCCAGTCTCCCCTGCATCAGGACCCTCACTTGGCATCCTTAGAGCATCAGCACGCCACAGCACATTCTCTGCATCCAGAAGACTCCTACTCCATCCTGATACAGCAGGCTTGAAGCTTTGAGATTATAGTAATGGAGAGCTTGCTGGATAACCCAATGAAAGCCGTGCTTTATCTAAAAGAACTGACAACTATTGTACAAAACCAGCAGAGTCTGATTCAAACCCAGCGGCAGCGGATCGACGATCTGGAGAGGAAGGTTGAGGATCTGATCGGCGAGAACCGTCAGCTGAGAGATCCGCATCAATATCACCACCATCATCCGCACCACCATCACCACCCATCCCCGCGGACCAGCAGCCCTCAGCCGGCCGCTCACCCGCACCAGAATCCGGCGACTCACGGTCAAAACCAGCCGCAGCAGCATCCGTCCAAACAGCCGCAGCATCCTCCGACAGCACCCATCCATCACCCGCAGCATCTGCAGCTCGTACCCACGTCCCCGCCGACTCTCAAAGCGAGCCAGTCCATCCCTGAGCCCGCGGAGGACGAGAAGAGGAGCCCGTCTTGCAAGTCTCTTGTTCCGCAGACTCCTTCGACATTGTGCCGGTCCGTTGGGCTCGCCAGAAAACCGGAGTGAGTAAAAATCACACTGAGAAACGAACAGTTCATAACACACTCTCTTACCGGGTGATCATGCGGCATTTGTATGCTTTCAGAAATCGGTACATTACAGCGTCTATACGCCAAAAGCGGAATGCAATGATAACAAATTTAAAGGTACATATAAAGATTCATATGACGTTTAATTAGTAATAACACAGTCTAATTAATATTATCTAACTATTATACAAGTATAACTACAGTTATATTATTCATATTTTCACTGATACATTCTAGATTATTATTATTAATAATAATACATTTAATTTGAAAACACCTTCCATACATGAAATGCAACTCATAATACTTCATATAATAATATCAGATTATTATATCAGACAAACAAAAAACAAACAAACTGCAAACAATTAAAATATAAGCCTATATGTATTACATATAACACAGGTTATTACACATATTGCATTGCAATGTATTGACATTATGGCCTACGGATAGCCTAACATCATAAATACATTTTTATAAAGCATTATAGAGAATATGTATAATGGACATTACATATAGATGCCAAAAAAACAAACAAACAAACAAACAAAAAAAACTTAAGTTTTTAAATCAAGATGTTGGATGTTGGAGCTTTAAGATCTTATTTTTACATGATCTGTGACATTTTTTGATGTTACCTTTAGTCAGGGCGATTCCACGTGAAGCATTAGCAACAGCTATACCTGACATTTTAGAGTGTAGAAAATGTACCAGAGTTTACAGAATTCCTATTGTAATGTCATATATGTATACATCTATTATAAATCTATTGAAGCATTCTATGAGTCACAATTTTGAGGAATTTATAGAACTCCAAAATAAGCAATATTTGGTATTTTTAGAAGCAATGTGGCAATTATAATAATAAAAAAAATGTCCATATAGAATTAAATTTGAACCTTTTAAAACCTCTAAAATCTTTCAAATAATAATTATAAATAATAATTATTTTAAAGGTTTTAAAATAATAAAGTTTTAATAAAATAAAATATAAAGTTTTAATAAAACATAAAACCTTTAAAATAATAATTTTCATTATTATTCAGTACTTATGTGCAATTACAGGGTAAGAGGGACACTTTAATGTACCCTAGAATAAAGACATAGACATCTTTTATTTGATTTGATTGCTTTACACAAGCTTCTGCAGAATAATGAATATTAATGATACACAGACAATCAACTGGACGTGAGTGTACTCTATATTTCTGTGTCTTTTAACACACTGACTGGCTTTTACCAACCCAACTCACAGAAAACCAACTCATGCTGATTGCCTTAGCAAATCCTCTTTAATATCAAAGGCTTATTTTAGGGCTCTTTCTACAAATCTGCTAAACAAATTCATTCAAATAATATCTGGCTTTATCCTATGATGATGTGCTGTAACTGGACTGATGACACTTACAATCTGAAAGTGAGAGAGTAAAATAATTGTCTCTTGGTATTAACTCGCAACCTGATTAAGATAAAATCTAGGACAAAAATAAAGTGAATATTGTAGAAAGTTATTAAACAAAATCAGTTGTGTAATAGAAGCTATTAAAGGGCTATTCCGAATTCAGTATAAGCTTAGTCAATAGCACTTGTGGCATAATGTTGATTACAGACTTTGTCTTGTCATTCCTTTTCTTTAATAAAAGAAGAAGAAAAACTGTCTTACAGTGAAGCACTTGCTGAAGACATAAACTGTAAAATACTCACTGTTTCAATAATATAGCCACAGGACATAAACAATATGCAACTTAACTTGATTTTAGTGCAAAAACAATCACTTTCTAACCCTCTCCGTGTGAAATTTTATCTAAAACAATTTAGTTGCCATGACAATGTAATACTAAAACCATGAAATGATTATAAAAATGATGAGAACAACATTACAGCTCCAATAATACAGAATTTTAACAGAAAATGTTAAGCTTCACATTTCTGCTTTCACTCAAAAATTGATCCCTTACACTTTACCTTCATTTTTGATAAACTCCAAAAACTTACCTATACATACGATTCACTATGGTTTCATCTGAAATTAACACTAGTTGCAAAAAAACACTTTGATGGTTGCATCACAGTCAGTTCCATACTGCGTTGCATTTTTGACATAGTAAACTTGCATGGTAGCTCACCTGGTAAAGAATCACACTTGTGGAAGCCTTGGGCGTGAGTCATGTGAATACAAAACTTGTTATAAAAAAGCTAAAAATGGCATGGACGCTTCAGCAATTAAGTTTTCACACTTGCTTGTGTCAACATTATCAGTTAGGTTTAGGGAAGCATTTATTGTCGGTGGTATGTTATTTTTAAATGCGACACAGCAATAACCTTTTAGCGCCACTCATCGGACATAATTGCACAGATGTCTGTGATATTAAACCAGATGTTATATATGTCAGTTAGTATGAACATATGGATATGAACATATTTAGAAGATTTACTTGTAACTTACTCAAATAGATTTCTTCAAACATTTGAAAGTGAAAACTCAAGAGGAGTTTATGCTAATGTCTACTATAGTATTGCTTTCAGCAGCAATGAGAATGCAACACATACTTGCTTTGCGTTATGAATCTCTATGATTTCAGTTTGGCTCTATTTCTGAGTTGAGGCTTTATCTCCTTAGAACGTTCCACTTAAGAAGGATATGAAAAAAAAATTGCATATACCAGATGACACAGTGAGTCACCGCAGCTGGGATCTGAAAGGGCACAGGTCAGAGAAACCTGTGTGTTGTGGAATTAATGTTCATCCTAAGATTAATGGCAGTCATAAATCACACTTGAAGGTTAAAATGGAAGGATTAAATAAATAAGCCACAGGGAATGTCGGTTAGACTGGATGCTTCCAGGGAATTGACTTTTGTACAACATGTTTGTGTGTATGTGTGTGTGTGTGTGTGTGAGTATATCTCATACATCTGGGTATCTAACGACAATATGAACTCCCTTTTATGATGGAACTAGTTCTTAATTTCTACTGCTACTTTTGGCATCATCAGCTTTTTCATTAGACATTTTAAAGGCCAAAACGTTTAAGATCTCAGTGAGAGTCTAGTGTAACTGCTGGGAAGATGTGATTTTCATGCACTACACATTGAATGACAGATAGCATACTTCAGAAAGATGTGAAATTTCTGAATGCATGACCAAAAAATAAATAAATAAATAAAATAAACACATAAATATCCATATGTTTTTTACATGTCTTTGCCAGATTGTTTTATAAGGAAATGTTCTTTATGTTTGTTTGTATGTATGTATGCATGTATATATTTATTATTATTTATCATATTGATTGTAGTATTATGCAATAGAGGCATTTAGAGGACTTGGAATCAGATGAGTACTTAATTTGAATAATGCATATGCTAATTGTTAATTGAGGCCTACATATCTGTAGGCCAATATTTTCCATTCAGCAGCTTAATATATTTCTCAGCTGATGTCACAGACCTCAAAGCACACACATGCTCAGGTCTGAACGCCATCTGTTGAATTTGGCATCTGTGCTTGGTGAAATATCCATAAACACATAATGATTGGAATGCTAAGAATATGCCATAAAACCCTAGACAGAATCTAAGATTTTTACCACTGAAAACCATTTTTTACAGAAATAATATACTTTAAGAATATACTTGTCATAGATGTCAAACAAGACAAGGAGGTGAACTCAGCAGCAGTGCTTTTATTGGAAAACAAAATTACTTGACTGCCAAGTAATTACCACTGTCAAGGCCCAGAAAAGTGTGAAAAGCATCTTCAGGATAGTGCCATCTGCCATCAGTGGTTCAATCTGAATTTTATGATGCGACGAGAATACTTTTTGTATGCAAAGAAAATAAAAATAATGACTTTTTTCCAACAACTTGTCTCCTCTCTGTCTCTCCACGTCAGCGTAGCGCCATTTTAGAGATTATCCACAAATTGCGTACGCTCTTCTGTATCAGCCGCAACACAAGGATGAGCTATTCTAGGTGTATTTACGCTTTGATTTGAACGAAAATAGCGCATCCTTGTTTTGCGGCTGATACAGAAGAGCATACGCAGTTTGTGTCCAGTGGTAATTACGTGACACTGGTAATTACTTGGCAGTCAATGTGACAGTCACGAGCCTCCCGGTTTTCATACAAAATATCTTAAATTGTGTTCCGAAGACAAACAAAGCTTTTAGGGTTTGGAACGACATGGGGGTAAGTGATTAATGAAAAAATTCTCATTTTGGGGTGGAGTAACCCTTTAAACGTTTATAGCATTCTTGTCCTTATAGAATAATCGGGTGAGCATGAGGGTAGATAGACTGTGATAGAAAGGGGGAGCCTGGTGTAACTGTGACAATGCCTCCCCATCCACAGACTGCTCCTGAGGGTTAGAGCCTCTGACGTTGTAAACCAGCCCATTGTCCATGAGCAGTGGCGGAGGAAGATTGTGAGTTAAGATGGCTGTGAGCTGAGTCCCATACCATCTCAAACTGCTCTAAGCAGTGGTTCACACATGGAACCTCCTTGTAAGAATCGCTGGACATCCTGGGACATACTGAGCCACCATTAGCGATTTTGGATGAGTGAGAGGGTTTGCTGCTTGCCAGGATGACCCAATCCCAGTGAGTCTATAAATTGACGGAGGTTTGAAGTGGTAGCTTCATCAATTCTGGTGTCCAGGGCCTATTGAATCAGGCCTACAATCAAGGAACTTGGAAGGATGGGTTTAAGCTCAAGGGGTGGTATGGAAGGAACATGGATTCCTAAGAGAGTGTCTGCCTTGGTATTCTTGGACCCTGGAAGGTAGGTGGCATGGAAGATGAACTGCACAAAGAACAGGGCCTACCATGAATGGCGAGGGTTCAACCACTGGACATCTCTCAGGTACTTGAGGTTGCAATGATTGGTGATGACCACAAAAGGATGCTTGGAAACCTTTAGCCAGTGGCACCAGTCCTCCAGTGCCAGCTTGACAGCCAGTAACTTCTGATTGCCAATAAGTTCTGCTCTGCCGGGGTAATTTTCCCAGAGAAGAAGGCAGGTACATGGACAAGATTTGGCAGATTTCTCCTGTTGCTGAAAACGTACCGCACCAACTCCTGCGGTAGACGCATCAACCTTGCCTATGAAAGTCAGCTCAGGGTCAGGATGGGTTGAAACTCAAAGGGTGGTATGGAAGGAACATGGATTCCTGATAAGTTTTCTGCCTTGGTATTCTTGGACCCTGGACGGTAGGTGACATGGAAGTTGAACTGCATAGAGAACAGGGCCCACTGGGCATGGCGAGGGTCCAACCACTGGACATCTCTCAGGTACTTGAGGTTGCAATGATTGGTGATGACCACAGAAGGATGCTTGGAAACCTTTAGCCAGTGGCACCACTCCTCCAGTGCCAGCTTGATAGCCAATAACTCCTGATTGCCAATAAGAAAATACCCTCTGCCAGGGTAATTTCCTGGAGAAGAAGGTTCATGGATTAGGTTTGGCAGGTTTCCCTTGTCACTGAAAATATACCAACCCAACTCCTGTGGTAGATGCCTCAGCTTTGACTACAAAAGTCAGCTCAGGGTCACGATGGATGAGAACTGGTGCAGTGGTGAAGCAGGACTTGAGGAGTTGAAAGGCAGCACTGGGTGTTCTAGGGCAGAAACTTGGGCTTGGATTTTAGTAATAAAGTGAGAGGGGCGGCTATAGTTCTGTAATTGTGAATGAAACAATGATAGAAATGTGCAAATCCTAGAAAACATTGGAGGTCTTTGTGGTAGGTTGTGTTATGGACAAGACTGAATGGCTTGCATCTTCCCCTGGATCCCACTTGGCTGTTGATATATATGAAGAAGTGTGTGGATGGCAGGTAGATCTCACAAATTTTCAACCAGCTGGTTCTCTTTCTGTTTTTTCCAAAACGAGAGTTATGTGGTGATGATGATCAGTTCCAGGATCCAGGAGTAGATCAGGATATAGTTTATGAAGATGATGACAAACCAATGTTTTCGCTTGACACAGCCTTTTTGACAGACAATCATTGCTAACAAAAGCATTCTTTAAACTATCATAATCAGTGGATCATCAAAATAGCTGGTCAAACAATTGATTAAATTTGTCATGGTTCAGGGTGCCTTCCCGGCTCCTCTGACTGTCTGTGTTGTCCTGTCAGGCTCGGCAGCTCATGGTCTGGGCAATCAGTGCTGATCGTGCGGCGGGAGTGCACGGATCACGAGCTGACTCTCCCCCACCTGTCGCTCATTCCCCCACTCCCTTATATGTTCCTACTTTTCTGTTCCTCGTTGTGAGTAGATTGTTTTGTCTTTGTTCGTGTTCTGTGTTCGGATGCACGCATCATCCTCTTAATCTCTGTTCCCTTGTGCTGCAGGATTCATAGCACGGAGAACCGGCAGCTTGTGTGGTCCGCAGACTCTGCCGGCCAGCTCTGGAATCTCCACTTCCTAGCAGCAGTTAAATATTGTTTTTGTTACTTCATGTCTTGTGGCGAGAATAAAGTTTCTCCTGTCTCTCATACTCTGCATCTGAGTTCTCTATCACCCATTCCCTGACAAAATTAAGCAGTGGAAGTCCCTATAACCAGCCAACTCTTAAAAGTGAAACATTGTAGTAACTTCCAATACAAAAAAGGGAGAGAGAAAGAAAAATGAAAATGAAAAATATAAAAATTAAATTAGAAAATATAAATATTTGATAGTAGTATTGTTGAGAGCTCAATAATGCATAGAGGGCTCCATTCAACTTAGGCAGGAAGAAGAAACTTGAAGCAACATGGGGTGTGGAAGGGTGGATGTATCCCTATTTCATAGCCTCTTCCATATAGTCCTCCATAGCCATAAGGTCTGGTAACGACAGAGGAGAGACCTGTCCTCTGGGCAGGGGTAGACATGGCAAGAGATTGCTGGCATGGTATGTGGAGGAAGTTGGGAGGCCCTTTGTGGACTGAAGATGTTGAGGTATGGATAATATTCAATAGGGACTTCTACCTGACTCTCAGCATGTGATGTAGCATTGATGTAGAAGGGTTGGTTCTCCGCAGGAGATTTTTGATGATGACGCTAAGGCAGATGAAGGCATCTTTAGAAACATTGTTCACCCCACTCAAGGATATCTCCAGTAGCCCACAACAACTGAGGAGAATGTTATTAATCCCAAGGACATCCCATGATGATGTCAGCAGTCAAGCACTCCAGTACCAGAAAATAGATATTCACCCTAGCTGAAGTTGAAATGTGGTTGTACAGTGGGTACACGGTCAAGGGGTTTGCCCTCTATGGAGTGGATGGGGAGTTTCAAATTGCAAGGGATCATTGGGAGAGCTGGCAGCAGAACTTCCTGGAGATTAATTTTCTGGCCACATCAAGGAGAGCCATAACTGTACGAGAGACATAATTAGGAAATCAATACTTAAGTTTGTAATTGTGTATTTATCTTAGAAATTGGTTGAATGATGGTGACAGCAAGATCTCATGGAACACTCTGCGATGACATGGCCACCAGCTCCTCAATATAGACACAGCCTCTCTGTCATATGTCATTGTCATTCATGTGGGGAAAGACAAAACAAGTCCACTTGCATAGGCTCGAAATATGGTTCTGGTGACCAAAGAGGGAGGATTGCACAGCGCTGTTGCTAATACTATATGACTGCATTCAATGACCCACCCAGATGGAGAGCTGAATAAAGTTCTCCAGTTCCATCTGGTTGTCATATGATGTGAAACGCAGCCAGAAGGATGGTCCAAGGCCCGCCTGTTAGCTGTGGACATGGCTGAAGTGAATAATCGATGATGGATTTCTTTCCTTGATGAAAATGGTAAAGTTTTTATTAAGCTTTGCTTCCAGTGAGCAGACAGATGTAGGCGAATTTTGGACCACTTAGTGGGGAACTGCTGCGAATGCATCTCCAGGACTAGAGAACACTGAAGTAAAAAAAAAAATACAATTCGGCAATCCTCCGCTGCATCATAGTAGGGTGCAGGATTGACCATGGGACTAGCGGCACAGGTAGTAAAGGAGGCTGGAATAGTTTATGCATCGGCACTGGTATCTGGGGCTCTGGAGAATGGCTGTAAAGCTAGTTTTAATGATAATGGTGCACTGCGTGAAGGCCCTGCTGAATTCATATTGTTGGTATGGGCTTACAGTGTCACTGATTTGGCTTTTGTTGAAAAAAAAAATTATAACAGAAGAAGGGCGACTACTGATGCTGCAGTGATAAACAGTGATAATACATTTGTAGAGTAACTGACAGTATATGGTTTCAGGTAACTTGGAGATGTTAATTTCATTAAAAAAATATGTTAACAATGAATACTCAAAAGATAACAAGGTGACTGTGGAGTTGAGGTAGCAACAAGGAGAACAAAGAGGGAGTCAGGCAAGACAAAGTAGGTAAATAAAGAGTCCAACAATGACGGTATACACAAGTGAGTACAATCAATGAGTGATAATTTTTCCCAATTGCTTATAATATCTTTAATAACGGTGATGATTGGTGACAGGTGTGGCTTTTTTCTTTTCTTTTTTTCTTTTTGCGGACACTTACAGATTAATATTATATGCAGTTGCTTTATCGACCCACTTAAGTAGCACTTATTTCATAATTACTTCTTTTGTTTTTTTAAATATGGTTAATGTGTACTGACAAATGTACTGAAAAGTATTTTTGGTAAAACGAAATACACTAATGTAATGTCTATTGAAACTAATTTTACACATTTGTAATGATGATTTTGCATTTGAGTACTTTAAATATATATTACATTTAAATGTACTACTGGCACTAAATTTAAAATTATAATTAAGTACTTCTTTAAAGCGCAACTAAATATTATTAATACAAAGTGATTTAAATGTACTGTAGGTTCGATTTGGCTTTATAGTGCACCTTTATAAAAGTGTACTTAAGTGTATTAACAAACAGTCATGAATGTATTCTCTCTTTAAGAACACTTAAGAGGGCATTCATTTTATTAATATTGTATTGTAAGTACAGTTATTATTTCTTATACTTAAAGTTTATTTATGCTTATACTTACAGTTATTATTTTAGCGTTTTTGTTCAGTGTTACTAGGGGTGCAGAAATTACACTCCACCTAAAAGTTTATAAAGGTTAAAAAAAAGCACTGTCAGTTCCAGATTCTGCTCACTGAATATTTAAAGGTGTCCTCAAAGTTTGTTCCCTTCCTCTTACGAGTGGCATCAGCTCTGAAAGCAGCATTTGAAGCAACTCCAGACAGGTTCTTGTCTTCACTTTCTGCAAGGGACACAGCGTCACAAGTCCGCTTTGGAGTTTGTCTCAAATAAGGACAAGTTGTTTTTCTAATTTGGCTGTACCGCTGAGAACACATGTCCCTGCAGGGAGGAGGGAAAGGTTTCTACTCGAAATGGGACTGATGTGATGGAAAGATATAAGGGCATGAGGGAAGGTGGAGGATGCCTGGTTTTCAGAATGTTCCTGATGAGTGATGACAGCTAGGAGATGAAAGTTTGTCCTAATTTGACTTAATTTAATCATTGGTGTGGTAATTTGATTTTGTGGAACTCATTTAATTTTTCTCCCATATTTTATTGGTGCAGACAGCAAAGAAGGGAGAGGAAATTATTGAGATAAATGGACAAATCAGATAAGTGCATGGTATGGGTGGGATCAAACCTGCATTGTCCACATGAGCACTACAGCTCTTTTTTTTTCTACTGGTCATTCCACTGTATAAGGTATACACTCTATAAGGTTCCACTGATTAACTACAGTAGCCACGACCAGGGGCGTATATAAAACAACAATAATATATATAACATTACAATATAACATTTCTATAATATATATAACCTACCAGTCAAATGTTTTTGAACATTTTAATGTTTTTTAAATAAGTCTCTTTTGTTCACCAAGCCGGCATTTATTTGATCTAAAGTACAGCAAAAGCAGTAATATTTTAAAATATATTAAAATAGAAAACAGTAAATATTTCATAATTTTACTGTTTTGCTGTAATTTGGATCAAATAAATGCAGGCATGGTGAACAGAAGAGACTTCTTTAAAAAACATAAAAAATCTTACTGTTCAAAAACTTTTGACTGGTAGGTTATATATATATATATATATATATATATATATATATATATATAGGCAACTTAAATTTTTCTCTCATTTCTATCTTTTAATTGACTAAGAAATAATACACTGCATATACTACAAACACTTTTTTTATCACATAATATATTCTATACTCTAATATACTATGTCAATTAGCACTGCATTGTTCAAATACTTTATTTATTACTTGGAGATGAAAAACACAAATGAACTATGTATATGTTTAATGTCTTCATGTTTCCAAACATTTGTGTTTTTCTGTGAAAACAACTGTTTTCATACAGGGATCGCTGGACCTTTTGTCCATATTAGGAATTTCCTGGTACAACTTTCTCTGCGAGAGCGCCCTCCACATCCCCCGAGTGATCTACGGTTTTTATAATTTAAAAATAAATTTACAAAATATAATATGTCATTTTGGGGACATAATCATGAGGCAAACATGTAGATCTGTACATTTTGTAAAGTTGCAAACCTCCTTCACAGTTTGTAACTTTACCCTCCATTTCTGCTTCTAATTCTAATTACTGTTTGATTATGTGTGTGTGTGGAGTGGGCTCTTGAGGTACAGGCTGCTCTTGAGCATCCCTCTGGCTCTGAAGGGCTGCCTCAGGTGCGACCCACAACATCGCCAGCTCTCACCTCAATTAGAACATGCAGGTGTTCGCCCAAGTGATCTGACTTACACTTTTGAGCACACACAATGACATCTACTACAAATATGAATACACACACTTGCATATTCTGCCTGGCTTACACTAACTCCCTATCTGCTCCTTGGCTCCTGTTTAGCTCCCCGTTTCTCTCCATATTTGTCTGCAGCTGAGGAGCTACAGGATAGCAGTGTGTGCCAAGACTTGTGAAGCTATATAGAAATGAAGGAAAGACGTAGCTATGCCATTCATAAAGCACTTAACAATTCTATGATTTATTTAATAATTTTTCAATGCCAGATAATGAATCCTCACTATATTATCCATCATATTTTAAATATAAGAATGATCTGGTCCATTTTGTAAGTTGAATGTGCGAGGCATCCAGTGTCAGCCACTTCCAGTCATTTTTGCTGTACAGTCTGTTATGCTGTTTGATATCGCAAATTATATCATTTATATTATCTCAGTCATAAACACACCGCTTTGTTGTGAAAATAGTACTGTTATTCTTCTAGTTATTCACCTATAGTGAATAATGAATTAAAAGTCTTGAACGTTCATGGAAAATAACTTACTTCTGTGTTGCAGCACATTATGGATACCATGTACCATATTGGATTTTTGTTTATAATAATTATAATAAAAAACTATTAGTTTTGTAAAATTTCATTATTTTACATTCTTAAATACTGTATACATTATTCAATATTTATTAAGTATTGTACACTTTATTACATGATTAAATATGTACTTAAATATTTTACATTACCCTAAAAATTGTGTATCTGTATTATGAACTATCATCATATAATCGAGCAGTGTTACTACATAGAATTCTCACAAACATTTACAACATAACAGCAATGGTTCATGGTTTATTTTGAATCGGATATGACCAGAACAAAGACTTGGAAAGACACCGAGTCACATGTATAGCAACCGCTCTGACTTATTCAAGTGAGTGAGCTTATTTGTGATTTGTTTTGACCGATTCATTTGCGACACATTGCAATAGGAAGATGCAACGTATACATTTAGTTGTTTAGTGACATCCTTTGTGACATCCGGTGACAAATGTAGATTACTGTAGAGAAGACTGTCAGAGTGTTTTAGTCTGGTGTTGTTTCCACACCAGCAGAAAAATGCAGACACTCAAAATCATTCGGTTCCAGTATTTGTACACAAAATGGAATAAAAATCGGTTCTCGATTCTCAACCCTAGCACTGGTGCTAGGATATTCTCAGTATGGATGCCAGACACGTCTGTGTGGTTATGACAGGGTGACTGGCTCTGGCTTTTTGCGTGGCAGAAACCCAAATCATGAATATCACATTTTCTATTGAGTGCTTTTAGATTGCTTCATTTTTCTTTTTCCTTTTTTCCATGTCTGTGCAGTCAGCAGCAGCATCTGAAAAAGCCTTGCACAACATTAGTCAGAGCCGTACGTGCTCAGAGACAGGAATGTGGGGGGAAGGGTGTGAAAAGGTGAATATGCAAAGGTGACTTTCAAACATTTGCAGATACTCCCTGCTGCACCCAATGGACAGAGAGACAGAGAGAGATGGGTATTGGGAAAGGTCGCACAGCAGTGGAATTCTAAAAGGCAGTGCGACCAAATGTTTTTACATAGTGACCGCACACTGGCTCACTCACCAATAATAAGTGTCAGGCTACATTGTGGTAACACTTTTATATGAAAATTACAACACTGCTACTGACAGCAATGTTACTGACAGTCACTGCCACGGACAGCAACACCACTGTCTGTATGAGAGTAACGGCAACAATGCATTGACAGTGTGACATTAACACTATTGATAGTAACACAACTAATAACCATGCCACTGACAGCTATATCACTGACACCAGTGTTGCTGAAAGCAATGCACTTGGCAGTAACACCACTGACACCAATGCAATAGACTAGCAGCAATGCAATTTAAAGCATTCCCACTAATGGCGATGTCAGTGACAGCAATGCCACTTCCGGTAGCGCCATTGACAGCAATGATACTAATAGTAATGGTAGCACCATTGACAGCAACAGCACTGACAACAACTCTATTGGCAGTAATGGAACTTACAGCAATGCTACTGACAGTAAGACAGAAAAGCTAAGATAATAAAGACAGTAACACCCTTTATAGTAACATGACTGAAAGCAATGCTGCTGACAGTAATGCTGTTGACAGCAACATCACTGACACCAGTGATAGACATCAACACCACTGACAGTATTGCTATTGACAGCTACACCACTGACACCAATGTAACTGAAAGCAATGCCACTAACAGCAACACTACTAGCAGTAACATCACTGATTGTAATGTCGTTGACAGCAACACCACTTATAGCCACTGACAATAACAATGCAACTGTAAGCAATGCTACTAGTAAAGCTACTGACATCTACAAGACTGATGCCAATGTGACTGACAACAGCGTAAACTCATTGTAACAAAAACACAGTTTGCAACCTTTTGAGAAATTTATTAAGTGCTGGTCAAAAGTATTTTTGGTGTTTTAAGAGTGTGATAACCACTGTGTTGGTAATTGCTTTAATCTAAATACGTGTTTTTTAAATCAGCTTTTTCTTATTTTAAAAGATAATATATTTCACAACATTTTTTTCTACTATTTTTATTTTTTAGCAAATTTTCATGCTCTAAGAGTGAATTATAAATAGTATTGTTAAGATTATACACACTGTCCCCCACCTAAAATTAATCTGTTGCCCACCTGCGCATTGAGAAATCCTGTTGGATCTTCAAGGATGTGCATTTCGTCTTTATCATAGAAATTAATATTCCTTTTCAAATAATGCTTCAGTGGAGAAAGATGAATTATATTTGCATTTAACCAATGTTTTATGAATACGGAAGAGCTTGCTATAATCACTGCTATGTCGGCATGTTGACAGTGCAATCATTTCTCAGCATGGGCACCAGGAAGGTGGCAGCAACTTCTCATTTGTGGAAAAAATTTGTTGTTTTGTACAAATTTCTGATTTACTATGTAATATACTTCATACTTTCATATATTTTATATTTTATCATATATATATATATATTCATATATATTTTACTAATTCATTTTTTACATGTTTCTGAAAAACACCGTGCAAAACATGACACTGTGATTGGGAAAATACCTGCAGTTTTACATAAACAAACAAAAAATGAATGGTCCTAAAAACAGGCTCTGTTTTGGACCAAAATAGATTTTTTTTTGGGGGGGGTTAAAATATGGCCAAGAGATGAAACCCTTTAAGTTAATCTTATGAGAATGGAGTTAGCTTCCAGAAAAATCTCAGTGGACGTTTGAAAGGGACTGCAGCTGTGGATTGCATGCACATGTGGTCAGTGCTGCAGTGCAGTTGTGCAGTGCTAATCGCCCTGACCTTACAGAACTCTTCGTTACGTCATCAGTTCGTGTGGTGATGACTCAGGGCTTAAACTGCAACGGTGCATGTCTGAACATGTCCTTCCTGTTAAACCACAAATAATTTGCTTTATGTAATTTGTTTAATAACCTATACAGGCATTTGAAGAAATTAGCACTCAGACATGCAACTTAATAATGTTATAAAGGTGCCTACTGGATCTATTAGTTTTTGTTTTATTATTTGACACAGTCATAACAGAGCGGCTCAGTTTATAGTATGTTAAATTTGGGCTCTCCATTTCTAGCGCCACCTATAGTTTAAAGTTCACTTATGTTTTAGCAGTAACACTTTACAATAAGGTATATTCGTTAACATTAGTTACTTCATTAGTTAACATGAACTAAAAATGCACCCTATATTTTCTTACAACATTTATTAACCTTTAGTAATGGTAATTAATAATAAAACATTTTTTTTCATTGGTTAATCATGTTAGTTCACGGTACATTGATGTTATCAGATGCAGTTAAGTTTAAAAATTTGTGTAGAAGCGTTGTTCATTGTTAGGTCATTTTGACGAATGTGGTTAACTCATGTTAACAACTGAAACCTTATAAAGTGTGGCCACCTTAGCTCACAACTTTTGAGATGTGGCGTAAAAGGAAAAAAATAAATAAAATAAATAAATAAATAAAAATCTAATTCCTTTTGTTTCAATTTTTGTTAGAATTTCAATTCCAATGTTTAGACTTTTCCATTGTTTTGGAGACAAAACAAAGCATTTACATTTACCTTATCAATAAACAGGAAGTGTTGCTGTATCGTAACAATAATTTCCTTGTTGAAACGAAACATTGTAAATAACCTTGGTTCCATGTGACCAATCTCCAGCATACTGCAATTAGATTATCTAAATCAATTCTTCTTTTTCTAAATAATTGTTAGTTGGTTGTTGAACATGCCTGGGATGGGTTAATGAAAAACAATGAGTTTATCATCATGAAGCATCTTTTTACCTTTACAGTTGTTTACAAAAAAATAAATAAAAAATCTTTAGTGTTCATCTTGTTAACACAATGTTCTAACGCTAACAATTCTTGGTTGGCAGTTGCTTCCCCCCCCCAAAAGGTTGAATGCACATAATCAGCCTGAATTCTGCAGTCTCACAGCTGTTAACAGGAAAAAATAGAAGCAACGGACAAATGTAATGAGCTGTGTGCATACTGCATGCTTGAAAGTAGGGTGAACCAGTGGCATCAATAGGAAACCCACGCATCTGCAACCATAACATTATAATTTGCCTTGTGCCGATATCGCATGTGGCTGGTCTCAGTCTGTGTGGGTGTTCTGAACTTTTGTGAATGTAGTGCTAAAGGCTTAGCATTATTTCGCCAAGTAGGACATATGCATGGATCAACATCTTTGTGGGTTTTGGTTTTATATTCCTATAAACCGATCAGCTTAGTTTTAGGGATGAAGCTCTGACAACATTCTTATCAGTGTGTCTGCTGGTTCCTAAAAAGTATTCAATATTTGAAAACCAAGTCAGACTTTGTCGCTGTCAACCGGTGCTCATTCTTGCACAAAAAAATCAATAGTGTGAGCATGTGGTACTGCATTAGTCTTTTTAAACACCATTTTATGGTATGTAAGCCAAAGCAGATTCTGCGCTGCCTTTGCATTGAACAGATGCCAATAGTTTACTTTGTTTTCCAACCGAATAATATCTGAATCACGACTGAACTCGATAGTAGTAGATGCAGTATGAAAGTGTTAAGATGGGGATGTTCTGCTATAACCCTGCTTGTAGTACTTCTTATTCTAATTTAGATGAAGAAAAATACGGAGTAAGTTTGATTAGAGAAAAGGGTAATTTCTGTGAATCAGTTCATTTCATTTTCATGCAATTACAAGTGTAAATCTAACAATAGTGACTTCATATCTCAAGTTGCAGTTATATATCATATTTGCAACTTTATTTTTCAATTATAGCTTATTCTCTCATGATTTTGTCTTTGCAATTTTCTTTCAAAATTGTGGCCTTGTATCTAGTAATTGTCTTAATTTTTTCACATTTGTGACTTTTTTCCTCATAAATTAGGCTTTATTTTAGTCATGACAACTCTCGGAAAGGATTGTAAAAGCTTTATTAATAAAATTGGAAAGAGCATGGGTTTGGTCTTGGCAGACTAGATCTGCTATGCTGTTGCTGCTGCGGAGCAAGTAGACTTGATTTGGCTAAATGCACAGATCATAAATTAAAAGGAACATGCTGCTGCTGCTGCTAGAGAGAGAGGAAGATCCCCCCGTAGCAGATATAGGCAGGTGTTGCTGGGGAGGCGGTGGGCTAGCAAGAGGATACGCATTGCGTAAAGGTACACGGTAATGATTAAGGAAACTTGATTGGCTGGGAACATAGATTTGAATGAACCAATTAGGGCACCTATAGAGTTTCATGGCTGAACTACTCATATCTACAACAATTATGTCTTTATTTTTTCCATACGCAATTTTTTTTTATCATAATTGTGGCTATATTTCTCAAGACTGCATCTTTTTTCACATTTGCAACTTTTTTTTGTAATTATGCCCTTATATTTCACAATTGCGTGTTTATTATTATTTTTTTTTACATTTGCAACTTTTTTTTTCAGATTGAATGTCCTCGGTGTAATTTTAATACTTTATATTCTTGATTAGTTATAAAAATGGTCTTGAACTTTTGTTAAAATTTGCATTATAAAATGTTTTACATTTTATCACCTTAAATTACCTTTATCATTTACCTTCAGATTTTAGTGGCCGAGTTGGGAGTTATTTTAAGAGCAACAAAAAATTATCTAGAAGCATCTAGAAAATATCCAGGAAGTCTTAAGAAGATGGTTTCCAAACTGTGCTTACAAAACCTACGTCACAGAACAGTCGAGTAAAAGGCACACACTTTTGGTTTGCTACTTAAACCATCTTCTAAATTCTTAAAATATTAACGTCTCAAATCTTTCTGGTCGTTTCTCACCCCTGCCTCTGTTTTGCTTGTGTTGTGGGGAGAATGCAGAACCTTGCGAGACTGCTCCAGCCTTCCTGCTGATGCAAACCTTTCAAGAAGGCTTAGTGCTTTAATACTGAATGAGTGTATTTGTTTATACGTTTGTGAATTTGAGAGATGGGGCTAAGTCTGTTTTTAAAAGCTGATCTCCATAGGGCTATCCACATGCTATTATTGTCTATTTGTCCACCTTATAGACTGAGTAACATGATTTATGCATCATATTCTGTTCAACAGGACAAATTCAGCTGAGAATGTGAGCTGTGGCAGATGGTACTTTAAAGATGCTTTCATGCTAGAGTCTGATGTCTGTTTGTTCCAGTTTGGTTTGTTTGCTTAGATGGTCTGTTTTCTGAACTTTTTTCCAAATTGAGTATGCGTGAAAATAATAGTCTGGGCAATATAAGGTATTCATCTTTGAGTACATCCCTAGAACCCAGGCTCCCTAATCAACGAAGTCTGGATAGGACACATCTTGATAGGTCTCACTTATTTGGTGTCCTGAAGAAACTTATGGCTTAGCTTAATAATTGGATTCCTATTACAGTCAATCAAAGTGACACCAAATAATCATCATTTTTCCACAACAGTGGAGCTTGATTTGATACAAGGCATCTTCACAAGATTCCACACATGCTCTGCTGTCAACTTGTGAAATACTCAACCAATTTGTAAGTGGCATGTAAATGCATAATGAACTACCATAGTTAGAACGAGAACAAGAAAGGCTAAAGCTAATTCAACGCAATCTTCTTTCTCTGATTTCAAATCCATTAATTGCTTTGGATATATTCTTTACTTTTTTATCCTTTTAATTAATGAACATTTACCCCTTTAATGTTTGCTCATTTTATTCAAGTTAATATCGACCCATGGCCGTTAAAAATTATCACTTTTCTTTTTTTCTTTTACATCAACATAGAACATGACATTTCATGATGTTTTACCCGTTGATGTTTTTTTTTTTTTTTTTTTTTTAATAGGTCTCTAAAAGTGTAAAATTGATTTTAGGGAATGCTAATGGATAGCTTTGTCTGGTATTATGGACCTCTTTGTCTTGACTTCATGTTATTTTGAATGTGCGTTCATTTTAAAGAAATAACAACTGCTGTTTACCTAGTGTAAGTCTGAATAATTTCTGCAAATTGGCTCTTTTTGAAAATTTAGTTTAGTTTAACCTGAAAACAAAACAAAATGCCTTTACAAGACATTCTGTGACATTTCACATGTTTTTAAGATGTTTTAATAATTGTCTACTGTAGATAAATAGCTGTCAAAATAGCATTGGCCAAATCATCTTGATATGGGTCATTATGAGCTAAAAATCTGTAAAAGACTGAGTCACGAAACAATCCCACTGCATCTGTCATGGTGTGGTGCAGGAGAAATGCACAAAGACGAAGAGGATAATGAAGAACAGGCTTTAATAATCCACATAACAGTAATCCATATCAGAGAGGCAGCACACACCCACCAGGGTAATACAGACGAGATCGGACGAGAGAAACACTGAACCGAATATACTGTAACTTATAATGGGATATAAATAGATGAGACACACCTGAACATTATGACACAATCAAACATGAGGGAAAACTAGATCACAGAGAGCACATGGGGAATGAAAACACATCAAAACGTCCATGGGTGTAACAGATTGCCCCCTCCCGGAAGTCATGACCTTGAGCCGTAGGGACAAAGGGAGGGACAGAGCAGGACTAAGGAGGACAAAGTAGTGGATGTGGGATGAAAAAAGGTGATTGGAGAAGGTTCAGGAGGTGGCCGGATGACTGGGAGGAGGACGATCAACAGAATCCTAGGTGGTGATGATGGAGGGATGAGCCAGGGAGGAGACAGTAGAAGCCAAGGCGGATCGGATGGAGACATGAGGAGACTTGGAGCAGGAGGGCGGGACCCAGGCCACAGCCATGATGGTGGCTCACGGTGGAGGAAGGGCTGACAACTCCAGTGGGCCGACCGATGGTGGCAGAGCAGGTGGAGAAGGAGCCTGAGGCGGAGACCAAGGAGGGCCAAGGTGGAGCAGATAGCACCGGGGACCGAGGCGGGGATCCGGAAGGCTGCGGTGGAGCTGGAGCGACTCAGGAACAAGGTGGAGCCGGAGGGAAGGAGGAGCCTGACAGAGCCGGAGGAGTGGAGTCCCGAGGCAACGGATGGTCGACGACAGACCAAGGTGGAGTTGGAGGGACGAGGGAGCCCGGCCGAACTGGTGGACTGACGGGCCACGATGGAGAGGAGCGAGCTATGAGCCATGGTGGAGCCGCTGGGTCGAAGGGCCGAGTCGGAGTCCAGGACTCTGAGGCTGGAGGCTGAGACAAAGGATCCTCCAGCCACGACGCCGATGGAGACTGGCAGACCCGCGGCAAATCCAACACACAGATGATGGGCTGAGGATGAGCAGAGGGGCTTACAGGAGACAGCGGTGGCGATGGTGAAGCAGGGATGACAGGAGAAGGCAGGAGAGGGAGGGTGGGAAATCTAGACAGGTAAAGGTTTCAGGGATGGTGTGTGCTGCCCACACACACCATATAGCGACTGCCAATACTGGGAGTGCGGCAGACAGGGGAACGACATCTGTGGTCGTTTCTGGGCATGCAGACCATTCAGGACAGGCAGACAGTTCAGGGCAGACAGAGAGTTCAGATGATGGCAGGAGAAGAGGGGGCGTGTCTGCATATATATCCCAATCCCAATGGCTTTCCGGGGCGATCCTCAGCACTGTCGCACTCTCTGGCGATGACTCGTCGGTCACGGCGGGCTCTGGCTTCCCGTCAGCAGTGGGCTCTGGCTTATGCTCCGAGCTGCGGGGTGATCGTGGGCTGTGCTCTCGGTTGCCTGCGAGACGTCTGTGAGGTGTGGCTGGACACTGATGTTACTGTCTACATCCGCTTCGTCCGCTGTGAAGGTCCAATGTGGATCTCCCATAGGCAGGACAAAGCGGATTTCGTCGTCCAGACCACACCGGAATCCCTCCTTCAAACAGACGTTGTCACAGCCTGCACGGTGGCAGGTGTTGAGAAACTCCTCTACATAGTCCTCCAGATTACGGCTGTCTTGGAAAATAAAGACAGTCCTCTCATCCAGCAGTGTGCTGCCCCTCCTTGAGGCAATGTTAATGGATGCGATGTCCATTAATAAAACAAAAATAAATAAACTGAAACACTTACAAAAACGAGAAACAAAAAGTGGGGAAACACGCCACGCACTGTTTATGGTCCGGTCTTCTGTCACAGTGTGGTGCAGGGGAAATGCACGAAGACGAAGATGATAATGATAAACAGTCTTTAATAATCCACATAAGAGTAATCCATATCAGAGAGGCAGCATACACACACACCAGGGTAATACAGACAAGACCGGATGAAGAAACACTGAACTGAATGCAACTTATATGGGGAACATAAAACAAGAATAATAGACGAGACACACCTGAACATAATGGCACTATCAAACATGAGGGAAAACTAGGTCACAGAGAGCATATGGGGTATGAAAACACAACAAAACGTCCATGGGTGTGACCAGAGCCGTTGAGAAACAGAGTTGTGACAACGGAAGTTCAAAACGCTCAATCGTCACATGATTCACGTAGACCTCAAAGGAAGTTCATAGCGGGCAATTGGAATGCATTGAGTTAGAGAGACAGGACTGTGATTTTTGGTAATTAGTAGACAATAAAATAATTTATAACATATACGTAGCATATGTAGCTGTATCAGTGTTGTTTTTAAAAGATAGAATCTGCTAATATCAGCTATCCTTACCTGCCTTGTTATCATATTTTAGGCTAAAGTTACCATTGTAAAAGTCCATGTTATACTAACGACATTGTGGTCTTTTACCAAGGTAACTTCATGCTCTGAACATATTTATATATATATATATATATATATATATATATATATATATATATATATATATATGTATATATATATATACAGTATACAGTATATATGTGTGTGTGTGCGTGTGTATTCTTACAACTTGTATGTTGTAGTTAAGTGCAAATCACATCTAAATGTTCATTGTCGTATTACTAATCTCATGGTAAATATTAAGTTTGTTCATAGAAAATGCATTCCAAATAAGTGAAGATATTTTAAGACTAAGTGAAAATGCATCTTGTTTAATTTTTTTTTGATTCTTGTGCACCCCTCAGTTATTAATATATACAAATATATTTGTAGTATATTCAAATTTAAAACAACTTAAAACATTTTTACACATTTAATTATATATTTTATGTATTTTGACTTATTTTATGCTTTTATTTACAGCAATCTATTTATACATTTATAATAACTATACATATTATAGACATAGTTTCAAAGGAGTTTTACAAAAAATCAATGTTTCTATATTACAAATAAGAGTTCTGTTAACAGGTGTAACGGTGTCAAAGTAATGTTCCTATGGCAGACATGTTCTAAAATTAGGCTATACAAATCACGCAGTTAAGTAACGTCATGTATTCAGAAACAATGAAACATGATGTGATCATTACAATGCAAGGAAAATTTAGCAGTTTTGTATGTTTATTCAGAGTCAGCTTCATCTGAAGTCCTCTCAAGGGCTGGTGTCATCTCTTCACAGGTGTTGGGTCATTTGAAGTCTTCATGAGAGGCTGGATATAGTCAGCAGGAGCAATCTATAGGTTACACCAACAAAATGTGATGGAATCATACTTGGGAACTGGCACTTTTTCCACAAAGAACAGGGAGAGACTTGCCAAACCCAGAGAAGAGACTCATTGTGAGGGTGATGTCTCATTACAGGGAGTCTTCAGGTGGTTCATGTTCTGAGCAAGATAGAGAAGGAAAAAAACACAGGAGAGTTATTCTCCATCACATTTCAGTCCTGTGGCATCACTGCTCCTTCAACACAGTACTTCTATAGTTGCTAAGACGTTTAAGTATAAAATACAGTAATAATGTACAGGTTTACTGTGATTACTTCTATAAAATAGTAGTGGTATATAATACATTTTTGGAAATTTATTCTGAAATGAAAACTGCTCACCTATTTTAAACTTTTCATTCTCACTTAGGTCCAATAGCATACTTTGCAATAAATCCAAGTCTATTAAATTACTCACCACCAGCAAAAGTCACGTTTAAAAGCCTTAATTAAACAACAATGTATGAAACTGCATGTAACGTTAGAGAATGAATAACATCCCGTAAATCCACTAATTAAGTGAGGAATAATCTAATTATGATCCGTTTTAATGCACAAGGCAATTTGATTAGCTGTGCTGATAATATAAAATTTGTTTCTATAAATGTCTTACCTTTTAAAAGTTCATCACAGCGGTCTTTTCTGCTGCATCTCTACGGCGCTGATAGTATGAGAGCTAACTTCTGGGAACCTTTTGTACCTTCTGTAAAAAATTGGCCATTTGAGTCAACGGAGTTGTCGCAACTCTCTCTCTCTATGGCTCTGCGTGTGACAGCATCAGTCTGATGAACAAATTCTGAAGTCCACTTTACACACCAGTTCACCTGGTTCATTGAAAAGAACCAAGTCAAAAGAATGATTGTCAGGAAAGAATGAATACAGGACATGAAATCCATAGCTGTGGGAAGATTAACGCTCAGAACAGTTTGTGATGACCAGCTGGAGCTTTATACATTTGTTTAGTGAAGAATTAGAGGCTTAACCTTGGAAGGTTGGGCAAAACGTTTTGGAGATAATTCCATTTGTTTAACCTGGAATACTAATGCTTGGCTGCATTGTCATTAGGTCGGTTGGTCTGTCACAAGCTCACAGGACAATGACCTCATTGCAGAGAAGGACACAAATTATGTTTATCTCGAAAATAAGCTTTTAGAGTAAAAGCCTTTCTTAAAAGAGACAGAGACATAAGCTATTTGGATACTTTTAGTGCATGACATCAAGCGACTCATATAAGTATGTTAATGCATTTTAGATTTTTTTTAAGAAATAAGTAGTGCTTGCCTGAATAATATTTATTATTCAGATACTTGCTAATATTTAGGGGTCATTCAGTTGAATTTGATGGAATTGTACTATACAATTATAACGCATCTTAAAATAAAATAAAAATATAAAAAATATAATGTGATAAATCACCCCAAAATGACAATTTGCTGTTAATTTACTCACCCTCAGGCCATACAAGATATAGATGACTTTTTTTTTTCTTCAGACGAACAGTAAATAAAGTGTTACCAATTCTCATTATCAACTAGTTGCATATTAGCATGCCTAATATTAACATATTGGCTGTTTATTACTACTCATAAAGCACATATTCCTTGCACAAATTGTCACTTTGAGTGTCAAAAATGCATACACTAACAAGACAAAATAATACCATAAAATTGCTTTGGTTTTTCTAGGGTATTCTAGGTGGACAAACAAGTTTTGTGTCTAGTCTGGATTATTTGTGATCCACGTTTATTGTAAAATTCTATCCACCTTTTTCTTCAATGCAGAAGTAAGCCTATGGGCGAGATTAGCCACTATAGGAAAATAACGAGAAGAGTAGCAACGTGCAGTAAGTGGTAAAACTGTTTGCACTACAAATCAGTGTGCTCTTAAGAAAATACATTAAAATAATATGGTAAAACACCAATTTGCAATATCAAGCAGCAAACCGAGTGGTTTTGTACAGCTAAAAATAGCTGGAAGCGAATGAGACCGGAAGCAAGACCCATAAAATTGACAAATTTGCCATTTTTACGGGACAAATAAAGTGGATTATGCTTATTCTCCTGCCCTCTGGCATCAGAAAAAGCATGAACTGAATATTCTTTTAATAAAATTTGACTAATTTTGGGTTGTGTCATCTAGAGTGCCTGGAAAAGTGCTGCATACTTAAGCTTACTTAAGTCTGGATTAGTTGATATACTTTTAGACCCCTGTCATCAACACACATACACAATCAAATGATTCCACTCACCAGGCCTAATCCTCTGTAAGATTGGGCTCAAACATGCCTTGAGACAGATTTTGAAGAAGTTTGTTTGTGCACTGTAAAAAAAAATAAAAAAAATCAAAACATTAATTTTATGGAAACCCTGTTATAAAGCTGTTAATTTTAATCATTTGTTTATTATGGATACAATAGTGGTGTTGAAGAAATTGCCAGGGGCACTTGAGGTCAGTGTGTTTGAAATGTGGAAAACGTTGCATTTTACTCAAAAACACAATTTAAACTTTAAAGTGATAAAAACTGAACTGTACAAACTTGGATCTAATGTTGTGTTTATGCTTTTAAAATGATGAATTTCTTCTTGTGCTGTCAGAAAGATGTATTTCATCTTTTCAAAAGCCCTTGGGCTGCTATGAGTTCAGGGTCCTTTGAAATATATAATTTTATTCTGAATCAGATTACTGCGCTCTTGATAAATGCATGCATGTCTTTCTCCTTTAAACAGAACCATCCTGTCGAAAGTTACTGTTTATTTCTTTCAAGCATACCTTGGCTATCCTTTTGAATTGTAACACTTGCTTTGGAATGTTAAATAATGGCCAAGTGTGTTTGTCAAGTTCGTTGATTTAAATACTTAAGTTTCATTTAAACAACTGTTAATTTACTGAGCCTATTGACCAAATCCAGGTTTATGTAAACTGTTAATAATCCAGTGTCAAGTCACACCCGTTAACAAAAAAACAGTTCGAAGGACTATTAACAATACTAATTAATTAACCACCACACGTTTATCCCTGCCTCCTCTTCCTAATATTTTTTTGCCTTGACGATTTATCATTTAGGGTGTCAATAAAATATTTTAAATTATAGGAAATTATGTTTCAAATAAATAAAAAATAAGTAAGTAAATAAATACATACATATTTTTTATTTACTTAAATTGATCCCAAATAATTTCATGTATCGATATTTACTGAGAAGAGTCTCCAAACACTGACTGAACATTAATTGGCGAGGCACAATGCCTAGGGCTGTGCTGACTTCTCTGCTTTGCATTAGGTGATACCTCAACAATGGTTCAAATGGTGGAAAAATTGTGTATTAAATAACTTGTGTATGGGTGGAGACACAGAATGTTAATTTGGGGTAAATGTAATTCAGGGCTAGCCAGTCCTGCTTCTGTAGGGCGACAATGACCTTGTTCCAAATGACACTCTAAACCCTCGCGATCTTCCTCTGAATCCACACTTTCATAACGTAATGCCTCTTTGACTGCTGGGCACAGCAAAATTGTGCATTGAGGGAACATTTCGGTCACAATGTTGGTACTCGTGGGCATGCTTCTAAAAGCTGAAATAATGAATGGACACCCTAGGGTCTCGTGGATTTAACAGATACGCACGTGGTGGCAAGAACACAAGTGCACATTAAGGCCCCGTCCACACGAAGACGGGTTTCTCTGTATACGCATACATTTTTTACCGTATAGGCGTTTCGTCCACACGAAACCGGCGTTTTCGAAGAGTGAAACCGATAATTTTTGAAAGCGGGTCCCAGGGTGGATAAATTTGAAAACGCCGGTTTCGTGTTTTCGTGTGGACGGCGAATCCGTATATTTTCTGAAACGATGACGTCATCAGCCCACGTCTCGCCCCTAATCAGACACCGCTGCGTCACATAACAGCGACAACAACAACAACAATGTCAGACTACGTGCCTGTGTTCGTGCTGCAGAACCTACTGAGCTCATTAGTTTTATTAAAGCAAAATCTTCTGCTTTGTGTGTTAGTTTATATTCAGCGCGCAAGGTTTACGCACATGGTCCAAGTCTTCTTCTCTGTTTTTTTGTGTATCTCTGTGGCAGAATTACAGCGCCACATATTGGTCTGGCATGTGTACTACATCGTTTTCAGTGATTCCGTGTGGACGCAGATATTTCCTGAGACGACTCCGTGTTTACGGAATTTGAGGCAAAAAAAAGATCGGATACGGAGAAACCCGTCTTCGTGTGGACGTAGCCTAAGTCTACCATTTGGGACAATTCTGCAGAGTTCAAAAGACACCTGAACCAGATCAAACACACCTGAACCAGCTAATCAAGGTGTTCAGGATTACTGGAAATGAATAGGCGGGTGTATTGAAGTAGAATTTGAACTGAAATCTGCAGGAAGGGAACACTCCTGAAGCAGGGTTTCCTGAATTTAGTGATTAATCATGATTAATAGATCAAATTGGCAGCCCTATATTTATCATAATGTTTTTTCTTTGTATACATAACCTTATACAAACCAACATGGATGTGATGTTACTGAAGTATTTTGAGTTAGTCTTCTTCAAGTGTTGGGGAAGGTTGCTTCCTCATAATTTAAAAATCGGATTACGAAATTTAGTTGTTAAAAACCAGGTGGCTGGAAAGGAGTCCTGTTTGTTAGCATTCCCATTCATATCAATAGTTGCACAATTGGCATAGAATGTAACCTTTGAGCTGAAATTGAGTTTGACAAAAGGGTGGGTTCAAACAAAAGGTGCTATCTTCTAAATTGTGTATCAGATCCAGATGAAAATACCTCTAAATAAAAGCTGAAATGTTAATCTCTCATCTCATATTCATATTGTGATGTCAAACCCAAATATTTACAGTCTACAGCAAAAATAAAGGAATTGACCTTACTGTTCCAATACTTTTGGAGGGCACTGTATATACTGTATATATATTATCGAGAGAGATTAAAAGTGGCACTTTATGTCAATATGGTTTCTGTCCTCTAGTCTAGTATGGTTCCATTTCCTCTTGACCTCACCTTTATTTATATAGCGCTTTTAACAATACAGATTGTGTCAAAAACTCCTGCTGCTGTGTCCTTGAGTTGACTCTCCAGTAGTCCAGTAGTAATTCTCCAAGAGAGACCAGGATGAATCATTCTGAATTACTCTTCAAGTAATTGCGGAGAAGAGTTAAAGGGTTGAAATAGAGGTTGAATGAGAAAGCGATCTGTCTTAGCAAATGGGATTTCTGCCCCCCACAACTCCGAAGACTGTAGAGATAAAATAACAGCATAACCTTTATTAACTCAGCCATATGACATCTTGAGTAATACTACTTACCCTCTGTGTGCCAAATCCTCTTCTATTTGCTCTGACGGACTAGAGGCACCAGCGGCATTGAGGGTGAAAAAAGGAAGCAGAGGCTTTGGTGTGGTGGAGGATGCAGTGGTGTTTCTGGACATGTCATTTATGATGGCACCCTCATATCTGGAAATTAAAGCAGTAAGCTGAGTGGCAGATGATTTGTGTTTTGCATTAGGAAGAGGTCGGCGGGGTGTGAGCTGGCTTTTGAATCGACATGGCCGATTGTCCTTCGTCGTTTCCTGCTTAGAGGAGTTTTGATGTTGGGCTTTCACGGTTGTATCTTCATGTACACTCTTTAAAATAAATGTGCTTCACGATGCCAATTTTTTTGTCAAAATGGTTCCATAAAGAACATTTAACATCTGAAGAACCTTTCTGTTTCACACAAGGTTCTTTGTGGTGAAAGAAGGTTCTTTAGATCTTAAAAAGCTAAGAAAGAGAAGGTTCTTTAAAGATCCTTTGACCGAATGAAAAAAAAATGGTTCTTCTATGGCATCGTTGTAAAAAACCTTTTAAGCACCTTTATTTTTAAGAGTGTACCATTTTGGGCTGTAGCACCTACAGTTGTAGATTTTGTCCTATGAGTGGATGCATTCACAAGAAAACATTAAATATTTCAAGCACTGATTATGGCAATCTGTAGAAAACTATCTATTGGCTAATTTTAATAAAAATTATTTTAATTAAAAAAAAACATTTTTTTTTTAAATAGCTGGCAATGGAAAAAGATGCTTTTTGAGTCCACAACGGATGAATTATATCTGCCATCAGGGGATATCTGGACCATGTTTAACAGCCAAACTCTGACTCTACGAGTACTGTCTTACTAGTCAAGTAGTAATTTTGGTCAGTCTTGTGGTTGAGTCCTCATCTGAGGCCCAGACCTGAGTTGAGTCCATGACAAGATCAAGACCTTGAAAATATGATCGAAATGACTCGAGACCTAACCAAATAATACAATACACTCTTGTATTTGAATATTTGAGTTATTAATCCAATTAACTAGAAATGACCACTTTTTTCTTTACTTTCTATTTTTAAATAAACTTTTCTAATATGATGTCACACACAGTCATTAAATAATGAATAATCAAATAATTATATGGTGAACACACAGTTCTTATTTTACGAATTCCTCTATTTGCCCACTGTAAAACTATAAACTTCTCTTTAAACAACAGTATGTTATTATGTGAATTGCGCTGACATTATGGGATTGTAAATTAACTGTCAAAGTTTTAACTGGCAAATAATGTTTTTGTGTTTTGTAAAAAAGTTGTAATATATAGCTAGTTCATAGACAATAAGGACTAAGCAGTTTAAATGGCAATGGTTATAAACGTTTTAGTCAGGTTTAAAAAAAAAATTGAGAAAAATACCTTTTTGCTAGAGTGATTGTAAAGACCCTCTGTTTACTCATTAAACTTTATTGTTGCCCATAATGTTTTATTGCACATATTCTCCTGTGTGTGAAATTCAGGAAAAATGCTTAAATTTTAAATGCTTAAAGGTTTTAAATGCTTAAATTCTTCTACAATCATATGAGATAAAGTGTCATAACAGCAAAAAAAAAAAAAAATATATATATATATATATATTACATGGGTTGACTACATCCATGTCACCAGCTGTAAGAATGCAACTGCCATTTCGGCCAGAGCAACATAACAAAAAACAGTTACAGTTTTTCTATAGGTTAATTTGATATACCCCAATAAACTATTACAACCTATTTTTTAACTGTTTGGTCTGTAATTATGTCATTTATATGTACGAAGCCAAATACATTTGGCCTTACAGCGTGAGCTTCGCTATGCTGCTCTGTGATTTGCCACAAATAGATGACTTCATTTAACACTCCATTACACAGTAAACAGGACAGTCAACTGTGACAGTGCAAAGACAGATGCACTAGTATCCTTCTGTGTAAAGCTGTTCTAGGTCAGCTTCTAGCCTATTTATGCCATAGTAGCACACCACTAAGTATAATCGGCAACTAGATTATTACATTGTATTCAATGTTCTAAAACTGATCATTTTGCATTTAGTTTTTTTTTTTAAATCCATACTTAAACTCTTAAACTCAGCTTCAGCTGATATGTATCAATTATATGCAATAGAAAAAGTGACACAAACAATGATATATTTTGTTTATTGTAAAGCCAATTAACGCTTGCTTTTATGCAACTCTTTGACAAATTCTGTTATCATGATTTATAGTGACCTCCACATTGCAAGTGTAATACTGCACCAGGTGAGCTACTGAGCAAGTTTACTTGATCAGAAAATCTGTACACATGGAGCTGTTTATGTAACACAAACATGAAAATGTATTAGTTTATAAATCATGCACTATGGTAAAAGCGTTTAGAGGTCAAAATATAGTATTGTGGGAGAAACTATATGAAAATGGTCTCAATCGATAATCTGCAACATAATCACAATTTGTGTAAATAGGGATAAAAGTTGTTGGTGATTTACAGCCACTAGTGTTCATTTCATTTCAGGTATATGTTTGGGGGTATGCAAATATACAGGCAAATAAAAATTGTTTCAATTATTTTGGTTCAAAACCGTTACATAGGTTTACTTAATTTAGAATACCTATTAGCAAAAGTATGATATTTCCTGCAAACTTCGCACCTTGACAATAGATCACACATTATCCATGTTTGACAGTATTTTCACACTATTTTCTTGTTTGGGGATTGAGGTGTTGGCAAAAGTCTGCTAGTTCAGTCCCTCACTGTAATGACCCACTTTAGTTCTACTTAATAATGAGTCTGGAAAAAAAGCCTTTACACTCTAGTGTGACCATTTCCCTATCTCTTTTCTTACAGGAACCAGACGGTTCTACACCAGTTCTGCTGTCCTGCTCCAGATGCCCCTGAGTCTGACTCTCAGGCCTGTGTACCCAGGTAGGGGGAGGGGTTGGTTTGTGCCTCCTGACCAAAAACTGCATTGCCACAGTAAAGACTGTGTTTCTGATGGTGCTAGGCAACACAACTGCCCTAGTTATACCCGTCTTGAAGTGGTTGTGAGTCTTTTCATGCCTTGTCTCCTCACAGTAAATTCAGTCCCCATTATCACAGTAAGCTGTGACCTTGACAGAACAAAAACTGATATGATTTCCATCTGAATCAGGCAAAAAGAAAAACGTGTATCTAATGTTTAACTGCCATGTTTGTCGGTAGGCATAAGTTCCGCTCAGCTGGCTTAGCTAGAGGCTACAAAAACCTTGGTCAGAGTAATTCCCTATTCTGTTTGCATAACCATGTTTACACAAAGTATCACGATAAGTATCTTGCTTTGCGCTGAATGTTCAAATCAATCAACTGGAGATCCCCATCTCTGTCCTTTTTAGTCACTTGAAGTGTTTTTAAAACAGCTACAAATCTAAGAGCAACAACCAAACACAACCACAAGATAATTAATTATGATCTGGTATTCATGTCTGCATTGGAAGTAATTTTTGTTCAAAAATACTGTGTGAAGCAGCCAATAACAGCCACTGTATTTGATGCCACTTTGGGTAAACATATATGCTAAATGAATAACGTTAATTAATCATTATTTGCCTATTTTCATATTATCTGATTATATAGTCCTTCAGGGTTATTATAATTTTATAATAATTTATAATAATAATTTTATAATTCCTGTTGTTGTGCAGCTTTTCAAAGTGGCTTGAATTGGTGGGAAGTCGTCAATAGAAATGAAGGAAAGCACTCCATATTCTGTGGATCTTGGGTGTTTGGAAAGGTTGTATTGAAGAAGAAGAGATGAGCACAGCAACTAAAGCAAATCGGTATTGATGATGGCCTTTCTCTCCCAAAGCACTGGCCATTGTTAGTTTGGTTGGAACACTGCAGTCGCCCACTGAGACGCCTCTAAATCTCACTGTAAATGCCACAGAGGGCACAAGCTATTGAATTAGACCCGGAAAGACTGCCAGAGTGGAGGATAGAAGAAAAATGCAATCGCACATCTCCCTTAGGTTTGTCTTGACAGTGTGCACTGCAGAGGTGGAAACAACATGGCATTTATCAATTGGAACATGTTTGTATGAGCTTCAAATCCTCAGCCACTCATGGGTGTTAACTGAGAAAGAAGATTCAATAACTCCAGCTGCACAAAACTTTAGCTTAAGGAGCCATTTCTACCTGATCTGAGGCTTAAAATTTTATTTTGTTGATGAAACCGAATGGTTACTTCATATTCAATTAAAAAATTATTAAACGGAGACCATGTGTTATATTTTCCAAGACAAATAGTGAAGTAGACACCAGTTTGTCCCTTGTTAAAATACACCAATTATCACAATAAATACTTAACTATTTAATAATTATAATAATGGTAATGAATTTGGCTGGCAAGTTCTAAAGTGCATTAACCTGTAGGCTGTATGCGGTTTCCAAGCAATATATCAGCTTGGCAGATTAATAACAACTTGGCATTTAGCAGTGTCTTCAAACATGGCTCATTCAATGAGAATTTAGTGTCAATTAAAATCATTCAATTGATTTTACATCATGAGTTACAATTTTAGGCTATCAGGCAAACTTTTACTGTTTAAGCGTAAAATAAACTGTTACCGCCATTTCTTTCCACTTGTGCACTGTGGATTGAGCTCACTTTCAAAAGGGAAACAATATTAACTTCACTGTTAACACTTAAGGTAAGGTCTCATTAGTTGTCATTAGTTAATGCATTAACTAACATGTACTAACAATATACTGTACATTCATTACAGTATTTATTCATCTTTGTTACTGTTAATTAACACAATCCAATCCTTTATTGTTGGTTTATGTTGCTCAAGTCCATTAAATAACATATAATTATGCAATGTTGAAATTAACATCAACTGAGATTAATTAATGTTTTACAATAACTTATTAATTAATTTATTGTTTGTTAATTAATGTACTTATTGGGACCTTATTGTAAAGTCTTACTGCTTTGTTTAACCACAGCATTACTCTGGTGCTCTTTTCAATATTACCATATTTAAATGAAACAGGATATGGAAGAAGTTAAAATTAATTTTGTAATTTAATAATAATAATAATTGAAGATAAATGGTAGATAAACCCATTCACTAAATGTTCATTTTGTATTTCAAAATGAAAAAGATGGTTCCTGCAGAAAGAGTGCTGAACATTCAGTACCAAATCCAAGGACCTCTCTGGTACAGAGAAGCAAACCACTTCAGACAGGGCAGTGACGGCAGTCCTTGAGTTGCTGGTTGTTTGCTTTTAGAGAAAACTAGTTCTCGTTTTCTGTTGTCTGTCAATTTTGACTGTTTGTCAATGAGTCAGTGTTCATGTTTCTCTCCTCATCACACCGCTGTGCTCAGAAACGCCAATTCATTCATGCCATCTTCTGCGTGCTCATAATTCATCACTTCATCATTTGTGTTATAATGTTGTTATTACTATGTAATAACAGTACTATTGTATAATATAAACAGAATAACTCAGATATTAAGGATTTTCTCACAAGACTCATTCTGATACAGGTTGCTAAGCCTCAAGTGTGATAGATAGATAGACAGACAGACAGACAGACTGACTGATTGATTGATCGATTGATTGATTCTGTCTGTCCAGCTGATCATACAATGAAAAAAGGATACTGTTAATTTTAAACAATCTGAAAAACTATAACAAGTTTGCAATAGGTGCCACAGCCAGACATTTTGGTCCTGGGTTAGAAATGTTGACAAAAACCATTACCCCAAGTGTTTACAATATCAGCATATTGGCATAAACATCTGTAAGTTGTCTTACACATCATAAACATCATGTTTCATTATTCATAGTCAGCTTTGAGGGGAAACTAGCTATGGTGTCTCTGCATGTTAATGGAATAGAGTAGAAGCTTCTTGTTGTGTTTGCGTGTCTGTTTTTCTTGCAGTCTTGAAATAGTCATTTATAACACACTCTAGCAAATAATCACCAACAAATGTGCATTTTATTTAACATGAAGAAGAAATAAATATCTCATTAAAGTGAATTCAGGGTTTTCTTGGTGGGGAAGTTTTGATTCATATGGTAATCATAACGATGAAAATGTGCCTGTCAGTTGTCTTAAAAGACATTATAGTATATTTCCGCCTAACATTTTATTTTCCACTCATTGCAGTTTTTACTAGGCATGCATGTTATAATCAGTGGGAATTGGGCTACTTTTATAATGATGCTGATGATGCAAAGGCCCCTGCCCCCCAAAAGCTGAAAGGGAAACCCTGGAAGGAGGTTTTGATCTTCCATTTTCCCCAGAAATGCGATTGGGAAAGTTTCAGTCATGATTGGGCTAGTTTTGAATACCAGTTGACCTGGCAACCGTGGTAACAACAGTGTACATATTGTGAGCTTCTTTCTATCTAAATCTAAATCTCTATCTATTTTTTTTTCTAAAACAACTGAACAAATGAAGGACTAATCACAAGTGTTACATGTCAGGAAACATTTTTATACTTTATTTTTAGATATTGTGTATTTCATTATTATTATTATTACAATTTATTTATTTATTTCCACTTTATAGATACTTCAGATAATGTTCTTTCCACTGCTGCAGCTGAGATACTGTTTGCAGCTTTTTTCTTTGGTCTGGGATTGCTGTGAGAGGTATTGTTAGTTTAATATCTGTCAAGACCAGGAAGAAGGGAATCACAGATAGAACATTTGCTTCAAGAAAACACACCATGACAAGCAGCAGCTGCGGCCCTCCTATAAAAACACACAGCATAGCTATTATGGCATACGAGGGGACAGGAGTAGCATGTGGGGTCTTTTATTATGAGTCACTAGCAGCTTTTGTCTATAAGAAAACAAATTAAATCACACACCGTCTATGGATAAAATGTATGAATGCAAAGTAAGTAATTTTGGATAAAAGTGTCTACCAGATATTTAAATGGAAATGTTGACATCAATGCAGAATCTCACATAATTCATTTTTGTAAAGGGGGAAAAATATGTTGACACCATTTAACACTTCGGTTTATTAATACCCATACTTGCAAACAGAGCACACTCTAACCTTGACCAAGCAGGCCTTGACCTAAAACAACATGATCTCATTACCAGCCCCAAATGGAATCTGCAGATTTTCATTTATTTATTTATTTTTCTCAAAATTTTTGGAATTCTAGAGGAACCGGTTTAAACATGGTCAAATGTGTTAAACAGTAGCATATGAAAGTGATGTGACATACGGCCAAGTATGGTGACCCATACTCAGAATTTGTGCTCTGCATTTATCCCAGTACACACACCATGAACACACACCCGGAGCAGTGGGCAGCCATTTATACTGCGTCACCCAGGGAGCAGTTGGGGGTTCGGTGCCTTGCTCAAGGGCACAGCGCTGTACATTCACTGCCCCCACCTACAATCCCTACCGGCCCGAGACTCGAACCCATGACCTTTTGATTACGAGTTCGACTCTCTAACCACTAGGCCACGACTTCCCCTATATAGTAGCATTCTGTTATTGGTAATTAAAAGCAGAATAAAATAGCCAACAAACTCAAGAAATCTGTAATCTCACTGAAACCAATGAATAAATTTCGAAATACCATATTTCAAGTTTAAACACTAAACAATTTAAACAAGATCGACAGCATATCAATAAAATTTTCCCCAAAGAGATTCATTTACAACTTCAAGATTGTGCGCTAGAACTACACATTATTGATAGGACTTGAATTACCTATGAATATTACATATTTATGAGATCTCATTTAAAATGAAAATGTATTGCTTTTCAACTTGTAAATTAGGTACAAGTTCTTTATGGCACTTCATTACTGTTGAGAAGCATGACAGTACTCATATTCTTGACTTTCTCAATTGAATACCACTTCCTCTCGGCACTTAGGCACGCTTTAATGAGATGCAGTATGCTAATAAGTTTGCACATTCTAGCATAATGATCCGAGTAACTGAACAGATAATCAGTCATTCAACTCTCACTAACATCAGTGCATATTAAACGTAGATGACAACAACAATACAATATAAGTCTGCAACATATATTAATTGATTATTGAAATATAAAATTCAATACGTTCAAACTTTATTGCACGAAATAAAAATTAATACAGCAAATAAGTATTTTAGACTAGAGTGATCAAAATCATTCACGATGAAAATAAGTAGGAAGTGGCTGCTAAACTCTTGTTTATCAATTCCCATGGGTTCATCTGATTGGTTGATCTCTGTTCAGTAGTCAGTTAGTAGTGTTTTTTAAATTTGGAATTAAACATATTTCCACAGATCTTTTCTGCAGTTGCTAGTTTTAACACTATTAATGGCAGAACAATGTAATTAGATTTATCGCCAAAAGCGCATAGCTTTAGCATAGTCTGATTATAATTCCAGCACATTTGTACCTGCTGTCTCTGACAGTTGGTTCACTTAATGTGCTGGGTTTGCAGAGTGTCGTTAATTAATGAAATTAGTATAACTATGCTGGGTGCTAAAAGAATACTAAAAGAGAAACAATAAGCCAGTTCAACTGCTCTGCACAGAATTCACACTATTTTGGTTACAAAAGTCATGCAATTCTAATACCACATACATCACAACATAATGCCAGGAAGAAGCGTTTTGAAAACCCCATAAAAAACATGTGCAGTTTTCTTTTCTTGTGTAGATGTATTTCCTGTTGAGACAGAAAGTTGAAGAGGTACATGTTGAAGACAGATTTTTTAAAAATTTAACTCTAGTTATAGTTCTTAACTAGTTGATTGTGACTGTGTTTGGGAACAGAGAACTAGTTTTTATTTAGAAATGTTAGAAATCTCTTGAGCCTAGTAAAACTAAAATATACAGCACCACCAGTGTAGTAGATTCCCGAACAATTTACTCTAAGGAGCCATTTTTTTTTGTTTGCTTGTTTAGATTTTTTTTTTTTTTTATATTAATTTAGGAGAAGTTCTCATAATGTTCTCTTATATTGTATTGGTAACTGTTGATTCCCCCCATTTTCTCTGGTTTGTAGACAATTTGAATTTCCAACACCCAAGCCTGCCATTTTCTTCCTAAGAAAAGAAAAGAAAAGAAAATTCAAGAATGTATTTGTAAGTGCAATTACTGAAAAATTCTCAAACTTTACAGAATTGTTAAGTTCTATATTAAGTGCTGTTATAATTATATTAAATTCATGTAATATAAAATCAAAGAAAAAAATGGAAGAAAAAAAATCCAATTTGGCTAATTTCTCTTAAGAAATGTCTTCAAGCCATTTAAGAAAAAATTGTGAATCCAGCTCAATAATTGTTAAACTCTGAAATCAATCAATCAATCAATCAATCAATCAATCAATCAATCAATCAATCAATCCAAAGTAAATATGCAAAAAATAAATAAATAAATAAAATCCAGTTTGGCTTATGCCATGCAAATAATTGTGCAAATGCATTACGCTCCACTAACAATACAACATTTATAGAAATCCAACGTGCAGTCTGCAATGCTTTGCAATGAGGCCAGCTAAAAGTTAAACAGTTCGTCTATTGTAATGATATGGTCAGGTGTTAGAATAAAACAGAGCAATTACAGAGAGTAAAAAGGTCGTCTTTCATTTGCTGTGAAACGCCCACTCAAGACACAAAGGTTAATGAACACACAAATGCACTAGTAATTAGAACCCCACATGTTATTTTTTCTTAATTACTGTCTTTTTTTTTTACTTTAATTTCTCCGTCTGACCTTCTTTCCTTTGGCACATAGTCTCAAAATGATTTCACGTGTTGCCGCTACCTGTGACCTTGCTGGCTTGTTGTGCTGTTGTCATGGGAACAGAGGCCACAGTGGGAAGATGTGCAGACATGCCCGCTTTCGCAGGCAGGCTTTAAAAAGAAAAGACAATCTCAGGTGTGTGTGTGTGTGTGTGGTTGAATGTGTTTTGAAAGTGAGAAAAAAGACCTGAGTCATGCTTAGAAATGTGAAAACCTCTGTCCCACTGTCTCTTGGTTCAAGAGTCACCATGTCTGCTTCAAAAATGAATTGCCTTTTCACCTTGTTCTTTAAAAAGTATACATATGAACAAAGATTCATAATATATATATATATATATATATATATATATATATATATAGTACAGGATGTTTAGGGTGAGATTTCAGCCAAAACAACCAGAAGGTGTTATTTCAAGCTGGTTAGTGAGATGCTTATAATTGGTTCCTAATCAGATTAATAAACACCTCAATCAATCCACCTGAGCTCAATCTAAATTAAATTTTGATTCAGTCGAAAGGGGCTGATGTGTAACTTCAATATTCTGTTCAACAGGAAAATTTCAGCCATGTAAACTCTTGAATCTGACTGTTTTCTCAATCAGATTCAAAAATACCTTGCACACATGCATAGTGCATGGTTTGCATTGAGTCTCTAGAATAACCCTTGAAATAAACAAATCATAGACAGATAACTAAACTTCAAAAGTCCATAGACTATGACTATTCAAGACTTTGAATGATGGATTGACAAAGCTTTGAAATAACCCTAACAGATGCAGTTGTTAGCGGATGCAAGGTTAACACTCCATGAGATCCAGTCATAAATGACTTTTGTGGTTTCTTACCATGCTGTCATATTGGTTAGATGATGTACTATTTGGACAACTTCTTCAAACACACTTAGGGGCCTGGCTGAATGAAAAATAAAGTGAGTTTACCAACATCCTTGTCTGATGTGGTGAGCCGATGCATACTGAGGCTATTCATAAACTTCCACTGATGGAAGAAAGCAATAGCTATTTCTATAGTGCCTTGAATACATTTTTCACTCACATAGTGTCTAGAGATTTGGGAGCCAATTGAAAAGGGAATGACTGTTAAATAGAGAGAGAGCAGATGCTCACCTGCAATGCAGTGCAGTGTTTGGAAGCACTTCAATTGCCATTCTAATGCAGATGGTGTGTACAAAAGTGTAAGTGTTTAATGCAGCTGATGCAGCACATTCAAGATCACTTACTGGCCCACCGCCAAGTCTCTATGACATTATGATCTCTAGATCTGACTTGAGTCCTTCCTTCAATGTCAAAAAAAAATATGGTGGAGCCAGACAAAATTATAAAGGAAATCATGTCAGTAGCTGGAACAGTGGAATGGAAAATACAGTGGACTTTTCGAATGATCCATGCTCAAATTCACCATTTTCCATTCTTCGCCATTTGCTTTCCTCTTAGAAATTTGATTAAACTATTTTGAAAGTGAGAAGGAAGTGTTTTTAAAATTGAGCTTTGCTTTAGGGATAGGGACTATTAAAGTCCATCACTGGCAATTCATAACTTCTTTTATATTGTTTTACGTTGGTAGCTAAAATCATAAAGTCTCATTTGTACTTTATCGTACAATTAACAAGTCACCTTTTTCGTTACCCTGGAAACTTGTTTCTTTTGTAACTTGTATTTAAAACTTTCAGAAGTATGTAGTGAGTTAGGGTTGTTGTTACTGTAGAACATTTTAATGGATGCCTTCCAAATGGATGTCTGGCTCTTTTTAGCACTGAGCTATTTATAGATAAATTACTGTGGTATTTAAGTGCTACTTTGTAACAAGTCCAGATAGCCGATACATAGTGGTGAGAAGTGAGAAAGAACAAGACAGACAGAAAAAGAAACATTTTAAAAAAGAGAGATATCCTAATATTTTGCCATTTCCCGGTCTCAAATTGGGTCCCCTGAGAGATCTCATGAGGGAAAGTGAATATAATGAGCAGTACACTTTTACTGCAGTGAAGTGTCCTCCAACTAAAGCTCAATGTCCCCAGTCACCAAAATGCCTGATTCAACGGCAGGTTTACACTTTATCTGGTAAACTTCCTTCTTTCCTTCTAATGGCCTGTTGTGAGATAGCTCATAGCTAAAGGTGCAGAGAGGAAGCTGTGAGTCAATAAACCGCCCCACTTCTCTGTCTAATGGTTAATGTTGAACACTGAAGGGAGCAGTGGTGGTTTCGACCCTTTGTGGCCAAGAACCTCACCCAGACTATATCAATATGGACATAATGAAGATTGATTTGGTTGCTGATTTGGATGAAGTTGCAGGGGCTGGAAGAGCTTAATATCACCCAGAGGAAAAATGTATTGGTTGGAGATTGCTCTTTTGCAAGCAATGGGTTCTAATATATGTGTAAGAATCAACTTTTCTTTTAAACATTCTTTAGGGGACATAGAAATACAGAGTGTGCAGAGCTGTTAAATACATGTGGACCGCACAGTCTAATAATTTTAAATGAAATCTACTAAGCCAACTTTGGCAAATCTGTCTCTGAGACAGATTTATATATCTGAGACAGAGGAGAAATCAATTAGAGAAAGTCTCTATTTATTATCCAATTTGCTATATTGAAGAAACAATATAGAGAAACTAAAGTTTCCTATAGATTTCTTTTTTCAATCTCTGCTGCTAACAGACCATTCACAACTGATGTATATTTATGCATAAAAATAGCAATTCAATCTGAAGGCAAATTATTGTATTTGCACAAAAAATGTCAGGCCACTAGTAGGCAAATGTGCTCAAATACGAGATATTTATGACATAAAATGTTTTAAAGATATTTAAGAATATTATTTCAGGTGGTTAGTAGTAAAACTTTTTTTTCTGATTTTTTTTTTTAAAGTTTGTATGTGTAATTACTTGTGTAATTACATAGTAATTACTTATGAATTATAAATGAATGATTACAGAGCCTATTTACAGCTTTGTGTGTGTGACCATGAATATATCTATAAATGCAATTTGCTGCCACACCAGTAGCTCAATATAATTTTACAAAAATGTTGTCACAAGCAGTTTTTTCCAGTGAGCCTGGCTTGGCTGTTTTATATTGCTTATATTGCATTATAGGCTATTGCTTGTTGCAGCCTCTCAACTGCGAATGGCATCTGTTAATAATAATTTGTCAGGCATGTTTGCCACCTGCCCCGCAGTATGTGTGGCACATTTGCAAATACTTTGGAGAAGTGCAATGATCCTTACCCTTGTGTTTGCCAACTCAAGCCAGATTGTACCACGCTAATATGAGAAATGGATTCACTTGGGCTTGTCTGCACATTTCCCGTTAGGACGGGATCCAGAAACAGACAGTGAATCATAATTGAAATCCTCAAAGTCTCTGCAAACAACAGAAGTCTATAATCCAGCAGCAAGTATTGTGGAACCCTATGCAAATTCAAATTGAAAACGAAATGAGACGCTATTCTCAGAGGAAGAACTGATAGACAAGGAAGTAGAGCTGACACGGATAGTGTGTAAATGTGCCAGTCAAGAGCTGCTATGGTACCATCAATCAAACAAGAGTAGGGAAAATATGTTTCACCACACTGGAATACAAGTGTAAAAGTGTTCTGCAAGTGTTCTATTGCTTTTTCATATTGTGACAAAGTTCACTGAGGACCAATGAGTTATATAAAGAGAGAGCTGTCCATTTACATTCGCAATCATTTCAAGTGCAGTTACATGGTTGACGCAGGACCCTCAGGGCATTGGCGTTTTAAGCCAATCACCTGAGCCACAAATGCCATGTGATTAATCACTCTGGAGTCAAAAAAAAAAAAAAAAAAAAAGATGTCACGACAGCATTAAATGAGTGATTACTATTAACTGAATGAACCAACTCAGACTCATGTGCCAACATTTCTGTTGCAATGATAGATTTTTGCACATTTTGCAGCACTTTCAAAGTGAAATGTCCAGTAAGTGGCATTAAAAGTCATCTGAAACAAATTAATTTGTTTGCTCATTACATTTTACTATGTTGATAGTTGTATGTATTGTGGCAGTTTGGAAACAAAATGTTCTAACCGGTTCTAACCGATAGCTTAACAAAAGCAAACATGAGAAAGAAATTAATTTGATGATGCAGCAATGCGATTTTAGCTTGTAGTTTTTGAACCCTTTTATTGAATATCATTACTTGAGTTTCACAAGCCTTGTGTTCAAATGCTCTGTAATGGAAGTGTATTGCTGTACCTGGTGAACTATCATGCAAAGTTTATTCAGTCCAAATAGCCATACATATAGAGCTGGTTTTGTGATGCAAACATGAAAATGCATTATTTCTAATAAGCTAACATAGTATTGTGCAAAGAACTGCACAATGTACTGAACAAGGAATAAATGTTATTGATGTTTTGCTGCCCATAATGTTCATTTCAGTCAATTTGCAGTGAATTGATTGTATAAGTGCATTTTGAAGGGGTTAGCAAAATTGTAAGTAGAGGCACATTTTTCCAGTGAGCCTTTGGATAAATGTATCTGCTAAATTAATAAATGTAATGTAAAATAGGTGTTCTGAGGATACACACTTGTGCCTGTATGAGCCCTAAGCGTGTTCCAGTCAGAAAGTCAGAAAAATTGAAGGTGGTTCTCTGCATGTTAGTGATTTTGCTGACATCTCTTTGGAGGGTGGGATTCTAGATTTTTTGGTAGAAAACTCATGTTTGAAGTCTTACAGAAGTTGCATTGCTTACAACAGCTTGAACTAAACATGAGATGGCATTCAAAACCTGCTTTACTTCTATCATCTGATATGTCAGTGTAAAACCAAATATTCAAGAAGGCAAAATATGGAGCAGAGCTTCATTTTATCTAACTACAATTTACTGGATGGCAAAAGATGGGTGTTTCAAGTCAAGTCAAGGTCAGTTTCACCTTGACTGCATTCCAATGTATTCTAATAAAAGTACTTATTTTTTAAAATGTAATTATGCTATTATTTTATTTGCTATTAGGCATTAATTTATTACACTAAGTTTTAGAAAGAACATGGGCCTCATTTATAAAGTGTGCGTAAGCTCAGATTTGATCTTAGAGTGTGCGTATGCTTAAATCCACGCCAGCGCTCAAATTTATAAAAACGGCCTTTTGACGTGGATCAGGGTCTGAGCAGACGTATGCACTTTTTGTTGTCGGAGTATTGCAGGTTTTTTTAAATGTAAGCTGTTCTTGCAGCCCGCTGTTCTAAATTATGATGATTGGTGATATTTTGTATGTTAATGGCATTAATTAGGAGTCGTTTACAAGCAGAGAGCTAAAACCATTCAATTGCATGCAAGTTCAAGATAATTTGTGATTCATAGATTTCACATCTGAAAGAGACGCGTACGCGCGTTTTCTGTTCGTACGTTCATTCTATGAATCAAACGCACGCATATTCGAGATATGATCGTAAGATCAAATTTAGGATGGTTTCTGCGCAAAATTTTATAAATGAGGCCCTGTATTAGGTGCAACCAAACATATTCATAAAGAGCTATTTGACTATTAGTTAACTTTATTTTACCTTTCCACCCCGAGAAGCATGCATAATAAGACTAGGAATGTGTAATGTGTATGCAAATTAAGAAATTAAGAAGGGCTCATCTACATTCAAAAATCCATTTTACATTGCTAGTCTCAGGAGTCACACTTTCATTCAACTAATTGTTTCACACTAATTACGTCTAATAAGGTCAGGCGTATTCAACACTTCATTGTCTGGTGCATTACAGCATCTCATCAAACTGGATTATATATAATAAAATGCTTATTTTTGGATGAATATAAAATTTACAGAATTGAACAACTGCCATTGAGATTAATGAATGGGAATACTTTAAAATTTACCCCAGGTATTAAAAACTATAAATTTGGCAGTGCCAGGCCTGCGTAGATCATCATTATACTGTACATTGATGTGAAATTTGCATAGAGACAACAGCGTTGCTTGTGATACTGTGAGTCACTGTGCTGCTTTTCACAATCGTGTCCCTAGAATGACACACCAATTGCATTTCAAACCCACTAATATATTGTTGAGTCACAGTCTGCCAAATGCATCTGCTTCACTACACACAGAGAGCAGCTGATTGTCAACTAAATCATGATTCAGTCTTCATCAAAGATGTTCCAACATGTGCTGATGTGATGTCACTTTCTCACTGGGCCGTGCATTTGTTGGAAATTCATGTCAGTCGTTTAAATGTGTCACTTCCTGTCTTGTCACAAGGAGACGGTTGTCAAGATGTGACAAGATGTTACAAGCTTGAATACGCCAGCTGAGAGACTTGGAAAGGATTTTTTTTATTATTATTATTGTAGAAGGAGTGTTTGCTCAGAAAATAGCTCTGAATGCCTGTAAGTAAGAGGGCTGAATGAAGCAATTTACTGTAATGAAATGTAGTTTTTTCACTGGCTAGGGATTTCGTATCACTTGGGTCCTTTGGTTTTTAAACACATCCTGGCGAAGTATGCATGCAACTATTTCCACTTAAAAAAGAACCACAATATATAGAAAAACACAAAGATCCCCTGTGAGAAAAGCAAAGTTTCTGTTAGAGCAATATTTAATTATAATCTCATACAGTACAAGGGGGCATGTGCCCCCTCAGATCTTTTTTTTTAATGCAAAATGTATCTTTAATAATAAGGTTGTACAATTACTGTTGACGGAAAAAAACGTCTAAAATGCTGTGGCAGAAATACAATAACAAAAGCGGACATGCAAAAAAATGACAGATAGATAGACAGAGAGACAGACATCAATCAATTAATCAATATTTGAAGCCATGTCTCATTGCGTGCTAATCAAATTTCCAGTATATCAAATAAATTATTAATATATAATTTAAGGTTAGATACTTTTTTTCAAGTACAGCAAGTTTCTTAAAAAAAAAAAAAAAATGACATGGCAAGGCTACTTCAGGCTGTCAAATGGAATAATCACAAGGCATTTAGAATAATATTAAGAATAAAAATCCTTGAAAATATTTTTGAAAACAGTCGTGTGCCCTCACATATTCCAGAAAAAAAAAGCCATTTCATTATTTTTGTTAAAAAAGTGATGGTTATGCCAACTGACATTCTTTTGTTATATGTAGTATTTGTGACATGAATGTCATTAAAAACATATCTAAACCAACATTAATACAAAATATTTAATTTGTAAGAACATGACACACATTTTAAACATTTTCTTAAACATCCTTACTTTTCATTTACCATTTTTGCAAATGACATATGGCAAATACTAGAGACTTCAGTCTATCCTTCTGTTTCCATAATAAAACCTTCCCCTTTAACATTTTATTTTATTTTATTTTTTTGCCATTTTCTTATCCTCTTTTTCGAATGCTTTTCACTTTGGTATTTGTTGCTTCCCTTATTCCCAGCTCTCTGTGCTCACTATGGCTCTCACTATTTTTACTCATTATTCCATCATCCCTTCAGCACTTGCGGTTTCTTTCTCCTTTTCCCACTGTGACCCCACACGACTGATCTCTCTGTGATTTGTGATTTGCAGCGTTAGAGGAAGAGCTGATTGGATTGTGTTTTATGTGCTCTCAGTAGAGAGTACCACCTGTTTGTATGGAATGTGCCACCTGTCAGTGTATTTACTATGACAGCAGACAGTAATCATGCACCTGATGGAACGTAAGGAAAGTTTTTGACGTTAAATCTATTAGAAACCACTAAATATACATTGATGATAGAATAAATTATGTTAAATACATCATTTTCCATGCATAAAAAAAAATGCTTTCTACAGACCTTTTGACGCAAAATTATATTACGTCACTTCTTTCACATTTTGGTACACTTTCACAGTGAAATGTCCATCACCAATGGCATTAAAAGCATGTTCAGTTATATACTACACAGGTGAACATGAATCTGGCTGTGATTACATTGGTTGTTGTACATATTACAGCAGTTCTGAAATGAATTGCACATTGCAAGTGCAGTGCTGTACCAGGTGGGCTAATGAGCAAGTTTACAATGTCAGAAAAGCCAAATGGATATGCAAAATATATTAATCAAAGTCAAAATATATTCATTCATGTTATTCATTGATGATCTGTCACTTTAATGATAATTTTTCTCAAAAGGAGTGAATGTTTTAGGTGTTTCACAGTGTTCATTTAAGCTGGAATGCGCAGTGAATTGTATGTATAGGAATGCTTTTTTCAGTGCGTTGTTCCTATGTTGATTATTTGAGGTGTGAACTGCTGCTTTTCTTCCTCCTCTCTTCCTGACTCATAATCAGACTGTCAAATCACATTTCCTGTCTTTTGCTCTCCCCCGCAGAAGCGGCCCATTCTCTCCCTTAGTGTGTGGGGAATAAAAAAATAGCCTAACGCAGTTGTGTATACTGACATTTGAATTAACAAAGGTTGATTAATAATGGCTGTGCTTGAGTATTGAGAGTTTAAAAACAAAGCTCAATCTCTGTAATGCGATTAGTGATAGTTTACCCAAATATGACAATTTTGTCATCATTTACTTCAGTCTTAATTGCTTTCACTTCTCTGTAGTGTTTTGACATAAACTCAAGAGAAAAGGTTGCATCGCCATTATTTTTAGATCATTTAATATATTTTCGCTCTTAAGCCAGAAATAGCCCCTTTAGCTGCACATCTTGTGTTATTTACAAATGGATTCACATTTAAATTGTGAAGTTATAAGTCCCTACTGTTCAACTGAGTCTAGACTGCACCTGCTCTGGCTCGACTCAACCTTTATTGTGCCAAGACTGGCCAAATCTGTTCAAAAACCAAACAGCTGAATGTCTTATGTTGGTCACATTGAATTATTTCAGTTAATTGTGTTGGGAGTTTTTGTTTCTATTAATAAAACTTAAATTGCAGAATGTAGGTACATCTAAGTCAAAATTTTGCTGTTTGTTTGAGCATCCCATTCAGTCTGACAGCCTATTTAGATTATTTTTAGAGTTTTCACTTAACCAGTGGGCTGCTCTATCTTTAAGGCTCTTATCTTTATCTTTTTGTGCTTTGATATTTTGATACCTTTTGGAGCTTGACAGACACAGTCACCATCATCACATCTGGCATTCATCTCCTTTTGTATTTCACCAAAGAAAAACATTATCAAAAAGGTTTGAAGTGACATTATGATAAGTAAATTGTAACAAACTTTCATTGTTGGTCAACTTTTCCTTATAACCCTTGCCATTTGTCTAGGGTTTTTCTTTGGGGAAATGGGATAGGTTAGAGTAACTTTACTAAAACAAATATCTGCTTTATTAGTAAAATAAGTAAATAAATACAAATGTGACTCAGCAAAACAATGTATCAGTCCCAGAACCCTCGGCACTATAAACACGAGCCTCATCTGAATCTTATAAACCTTTAATCTTTCAGCCTTTTATTGTTCCTTTTTTTCAGGAATACTAGATGCAGACTCTTGGTGTGAAAAAGCAATGCTATTTATAAGAGAGCAGAAGTGGCAATAAAAAGAAGAAAAATTAGACTAAAAACAACTGTAGAGAAAATACTCATGTGAGGTATTTTATGTGCTTCATTATACTATGTGACGTCATTCAAATGTGTGTGTATGTAATGTGTCTGAATGTAGTTACTTCCTTGTGTATATGTGAGTAGAACATAAACATTTTGTAATGTACTCCAGTGAAATTACACTAGTCTGTAAATAACAGCATCCTGGTCTTGCTTTGATGAAGAGAGGTTATTTATTTTCTTCTCTACAACCCTTTATTTTCTTCTTTTTGCCTGGCAGCTTGCCGTAGCCATCTATTACCATAACGCTGACGCCCGCACTTCAGCATGCTCATTACTGATGCAGTTAGTCTTATTCACACATCATGTGCCATCAGTCAGGTCAAGGGCTCGACCCTCATCCGTCAATCCACCAATCAACGTTGCTACTGGTTCTCTTTTTTGGGATCTCCAACAATGCTCCTGTAGAGCTAACTTCCTGCAGGCTTCAGCTCCAACATTGCTTCAACACACCAGTCAGTTATATTCAAGTAACCCTGCAGAGCTTTATTAGCTGGTTCAGGTGTGTTTGATTAGGGTTGAAGCTGAACTCTGTGGGATAGAAGCTCTCCAGGAACAGGGTTGAAGACCCCTGATCTTTTTTCACATATGGGACACAGTGCTATCTCATGCTATATAATGGTAAATTCAAGATGACCTTGTCTATGCATTTGTCTTGTGTTTGAACACAGTCAGAGCGCCACAGTTTTGTGCTTTGTAACTATTATAATAGTGGAAATGAATGTTGAGTTATTGAAGAAGCTAAAACAGGAAGTTCTGGTAGTTTCAAATGTTGTATTTTACACAACAGAGAATGTTAAGACAGATAAAACACTTGCAAAAACTATTCAACTCATACAATGATTTGTGATTAGTGCCTAAGGATTTTTAAACAATCATTTATGGATTAAAAATTATTCTCTAATGAATCATTTAGGTTTTGTGAACCTGTTAGGTTGATTCAGAATCAGAATCAGAATCAGAATGAGCTTTATTGGCCTGGTATGTTTACACATACGAGGAATTTGTTATAGGGACAGAATAGCTCCACCGTGCAACAGAAAGACAGTAACCGGGCAGGACACAGATAATAAAAGAATAATATACAAAGAATAATATAGAATAATATACAAATATACAAATAGGCAATGTACAAAACAGCAAAAACACAATATATAATATAGACAATTATGTGTGTACAGGTCTGATATGTGTAAATTTGAAATGAAAAGACAAGTATGTGTGATGAATAAATAATGTATAATAATGTTGTGTGTTCCGTGTTTATTGTCAAGTGTTCATGAGATGGAGTGCCTGAGGGAAGAAACTCTTTCTGTGTCTGGCCAATTCCGGTTCTCAGAGCTCTGTAGCGTCGGCCAGACGGTAACAGTTCAAAGAGGGAGTGTGCTGGATTTGAGGAGTCCAGAGTGATTTTACCAGTCCTTTTGCTCACTCTGGATAAGTACAGTTCTTGGGGAGTGGGGAGGGTTGTACCAATGATTCGCTCAGCAGTCTGGACTACCCTCCGTAATCTTCTGAGGTCAGATTTAGCTGAGCTGAACCAGACAGTTATAGAAGTGCAGAGGATGGATTCAATGATGGCAGAGTAGAACTGTTTCATCAAGTCCTGTGGCAGCTGGTGAAGGAAGTACAACCTCTGCTGGGCCTTTTTCACAATGGACTCAATGTGATTGTCCCACTTCAGGTCCTGAGAAATTGTGGTGCCCAGGAATCAGAATGACTACACTGCAGTCACAGTGCTGTTCATGATAGTGAGTGGGGGGAGAACAGGGTTGTTTCTCCTGAAGTCCACGATCATCTCCACAGTTTTGAGCATGTTAAGCTCCAGGTTGTTAAGACTGCACCAGACAGCCAGCTCCTTAACCTCCTGTCTGTAGCAGACTCGTCACTGTCCTGAATGAGGCCGATCAGTGTGGTGTCATCTGCAAACTTCAGGAGCTTGACAGAAGGGTCTTTAGATGTGCAGTCATTCGTGTAGAGGGAGAAGAGCAGTCGAGAGAGAACGCAGCCCTGAGGAGCTCCAGTGCTGATGTTGCGGGTATTGGATGTGAATTTTCCCAGCCTCACTAGCTGCTGTCTGTCTGTCAGGAAGCTGGTGATCCACTGACAGATGGAGGTGGGGATGGAGAGCTGTGCCAGTTTATTCTGAAGGGTGTCCGGGATGATGGTGTTAAAAGCTGAAGCCTATGAACAGGATCCTCACATAAATCCCTGGTTTGTCCAGATGCTGCAGGATGAAGTGCAGTCCCATGTTGATTGCATCATCCACAGACCTGTTTGCTCTGTAGGCAAACTGCAGGGGGTCCAGCGGAGGCCTTCAGATAAGCCAAAAGCAGTCTTTCAAATGATTTCATGGCCACAGACGTTAGACCCACAGGTCTGTAGTCATTAAGTCCAGTAATTTTGGGTTTCTTTGGGACGGGGATGATGGTGGAGCATTTGAAGCATGAGGGGACTTCACACAGCTCCACTGATCCATTGAAGGTCTGTGTGAAGATCGAGGCCAGCTGGTCAGCACAGATTTTTAGGCAGGCTGGTGACACACCGTCTGGGCCTGGTGCTTTCCTTCTTTTGTTCTTTCTGAAGACCTGGAGCATGTCATCTTCACTGATCTGAATCGTAGATATGGGGGAGAGGGGGGTTGCTGGAGGTGTGAATGGTTGTGTGGAGAGGGTGTTTTTTCAAACCTGCAGTAGAACTCATTCAGATCGTCTGCCAGTTGTTTATTCTCCAAAGTGCTGGGGGATGGTGTCTTGTAACTGGTGATATCTTTCATACCTTTCCACACTGAAGCAAAATCACTGGAAGAGAATTTGTTCTTTAGCTTGTCAGAATAATTCCTCTTTGCCACTCTGATCTCCTTTTCCAGTGTGTATTTGGCCTGTTTATACAAGACTTTATCCCCCTTTCTGTAAGCATCTTCTTTGGCCTGATGGCGCTGTCTAAGTTTTGCAGTGAACCATGGTTTGTCATTGTTGTAGGTTAAATGAGTTCTGGTAGGAATGCACATATCCTCACAAAACCTGATATAAGATGCTACAGTCTCTGTTAGCTCGTCCAGATCGTTTGCAGCAGCTTCAAAAACAGTCCAATCAGTGAGAGAGAAACAGGCTTCATTGAAAAAAAATGTAATAAAACATTCATTGAACATTCTTTTTCAACATTCTTTTTCAACATTCATTGAAAAATAGCTAAAAGTCATCTCAAAAGAACAAAATGAACTGCGATGGCAAGTTTTACTTTACAAAAGCACTTTCAGTGATATTTAATCAATAAATATTTTAAAGCAGAGCATGTATACTACTAATGTGTATTCTAATACAATCTCATGGCAATTCATAGCTATCTCACATTTAGGCGAATTGGTGGCTAATTTCTATAAATTAGTAGGATCTCATTTGTACCTTTTCATATGATCTGCTTACGTCCCACTGATGGTTCGATTTATAAAAACATATGTTTGTGTGCAAGTCACGTTATACAAAATCATACAAAATTACCACCTCGTGAAATAGTTATGTTTTCTTGTGAGACATGGTTGCATATTCACCAGACATTTCAGTGACTTTGAAAGCACTTTTTAGTGAGACTGTTTTAAGTACCTTACTGCACGTTTCACCGCAGTTTCATAGAGAAATGTCCACTGAGTGGCGCTAAAACACGGGTTCAATACATAAACCTTGGTATGTGTTTTTATTATGTTGCTTCAGATACGTATTGCGGTGTTTCAGAATTCAAATATCCGGGGGCCATCGCTAAAAATTAATGCTCTATTGGAAATATGCCCTATACCAAACCCAACCCTAAAGCTACCCGATAGTTTTGACAAATGCAAAACTGATATAAAAACGTGTTTGTTGATGCAACCATGCTATTTGAACTTCCTTATATGCAGATTTAAACTGTTCTGTCGAACCGTAGTTACACTGGATTCAAACCGGAGCGTCTCACCTCTCCAGTACGTCTCCGTACTCCGTAAGCTACCGAACAAACCTACCGTCTATGAAAACCCATAGATATGAAGCTGGATATGTGTGATGCTAACGTTCAAAAGCATCAGTTTTCAAATTTCCCAGAATATTAATATTGTTTTGAAGTCATAACATGAGATTGTTCAAGTAATTGTGCGAAAATAACTCAGAGTTTTACTGCCTCTAGTGTTCAATTCTTTTGGAAACTGCAGTGATATGTACTTATTGGTACATATTTCGCATCTTGCTAAAAAGTGCGCCCAGGTACGTTTATGCCATGAGACCAGGTAGATGTTTTCTAAAGTGACACTGTCCAACAGCGACACCAGGCGTTAAAGTTACAGTTGGAGGCCATGTTTCTCTTGCCTCCACTGAGCCTACTGAATTTTAACAGACCTCCTATAGCATGGATTGAGTAATGGTAAAGTCACATGACTGGATACAATTGTTTTTTTTAGTGAGCAATAAACTCTTAAAATTAAAGGTACATCTCCTTATCTGTGACCATCATGACACCTGCAGTGTTTAATGAGCTTTTGTGACTGATAAAATACATTGACTATTAAAAATAACAGCTGAATATCAGTTTACAAATGCAATAATGATACAATTTGCTTGTTGCTTGCAATTGTGAGTTATAAAGTCAGAATTTCAAGATATAAACCTGCAATTACTTGTTAATAAGTCAGAATTGTGATATATAAACTCGCTATTTTTACTTTATTTCTCAGAATTGCACGAATTTATCTCAAAGTTCTTAGATAAAAAGTCTGAATTGTTAGATTAAAAAATTGGAATTATGGAAACGGAATCAGGCTTCCATAAAAATTAACCAGCATGTACCAGATTGTGCCATCTATGCAAAGTCTGCTTATTTTATATTTTCATAATTCACTTTGTGGTTCATTATCAAACATGAGCTATTGCATATGTGTTGTAAATTGAGATCTTAGATCTCCAGTCTTGTCGAATAGTTGTAAAAAAAATTGGAGAATTACAAATATTGTGAAAGTAAGACAGGATCTGAAAGCACATGTGTAGCAAAACAAATAGTAAATCTTTATGAAAACACATTCTGCATTTAGCAGATTTCCCTCAGGGTTGGGTGGGGAATGAATTAACTTTGAGCCATGTTATCGCTTAGTCAATATTCATCCTGTTGGGTCATGGCTTTAAAAATGTATCTATTCCCTAGATGTAATGAATGATGTTCAAAAGTAATCTATTTAGAAAGATGAATTGCTGATGACGTTGACACTTTTTACTAATAACAGCACTGAGAAATCACTCTCTGTATCTGAGGTAGGATGTCAAAATGTTAATCCTTCTGCAGTCTCATGACCTCTGGTCATCTTTTTTTCTAAACGTTTCTTTATGTTTTTTGGTTATAGAATTTTCCAAGCATCTTTTGAAGCAAACTCAAACTTGTGGAAGTGCATTTTTTGCAGCATCCTACGACATGAAAGTTTGTCTACATTTCACTTAATAAAAGAAGATGCATAATTTATGTAGTTGGTCGGTAATTGGGGGGCAGTTCTTGGGCAGAATAAGCTGCAGACCTTTGGCTGTTAATCAGTGAGGATGACTAGCTTTGAAAAAGTTGCACAAGGTCAAATTTGGAGAGAAATAGTAGGTTATAGTAATGACAGGTAATTAGGGGAAATAATAGAACACGAGAAAACATGTCGGAGTTTGGAATATCAAAAAAAAATTCAAAGCCTATTTTAGAGAGTTTGAAAATTAGAACAAATAGATCAAAGTATGGTCTCCTGCCAACCAAATAGCTATTGATTGTGTTGGGTTGCCTTTAACTCAATTTAACTACAAGTGGTCAGAGCTGCACATTATGAAAAGCCACAATTAGATGATTGTACAGACTCTTTCTTATCGTAAGAGTCTCTTTTGCAGTTTAATAATCACACAAGGCCATATCACTTCGATTTTGCAGGGCTGAATCATAGAACCATGAAGCCTGGGGCATAAACATCAGAAGGCCCTCCAAATCCACATGAAACATGTTGCCTTTGTGCAATTATTTAGTCCTTCATAGGATTTACATCTCTGTTAAGAGCGATGTTAATAACTGCGGATGATATTAGGCACCTGGAGTATGGGGCCCTCCGCAGCATACATGCAGCCCCAGAGCATGTGCCACAAATTCTAACATTTTCAGAAAAATCACATTTCCCTTCCTCAAGATCAAAGTGCAAGTCTCAAGCAAGCAAATAAAATAAAATAAAATGACTGGTGACCCATCATCGAGGGTGGTTGGTAGTTGGGGCCCCTTGAAATTTGGGGACACGTGCCACAAATTGCAATATTTTCAGAAACATATGGGTCCAATATGGAGCTGGCCCTTTTTTAGAAATAAATTTGAGGTTGCTAAAAGCATAATCATATTTCTCAAAGTACCAGCTGCCAGTTGGAATGAAATAAACAGGTGCCCCATCCTAGAGGGGCCCTAGAGCATATGCCAGAAATTACAACATTTTCAAAAACTTAAATGGATAGTTCACATAAAAAAATAAAAATAAAAATAAATAAATAAAATATTCACCATAAATTTGTTCTAAACAAAAGATAGGCCCTCCATTCCTAGCCCTCAGGTGGGCCCCCAGTAATCACTGGGTAAACCTTTCCTTCTTTAACAAAGATTCTGCTCCAGATTAATAAAATAAACGGGTGCCCCATACTAGAAGGTGGTTGGTACTTAGAACCTCTGGGTAGGGAGTTTATGGCCTTAGGGCCTGTGTCACAAATTGCTAAATTTTTAGAAACTTATGGGGCAGATAACTGCGCTGAGCAGTTTTAGGACAAGCTTGCAGCTGTTTAAACTGCATGATACAGCTTCAGAAATGATGTGTCATTTATATGTTACAAATGGTCTTACAAAATTACACTTGTACTCTTTTGTATGGATTGGTAAGGATTTACATGCTAGATGAGCTTGTATAGGGCTGATAAAATTTCCTCCCAACAGCCACAGTCTCATTATTATTATTATTATTATTGTTTAAAGGCTGCCAAGAGTGCAGTTGTAGTTGAAGTCATACATATTGTGGGTGGATAGGGGACTATGTAAAAAAAAAAAATCTCTCTCTCTCTCCGCAGGCACTTGAGCTGCTTTTGTGACAGTGCGGGGGCAGGAGCAGCAGGGAGTCACATACACGCAGAAACACACACACACACCCTTCAGAACTACAGGAGCATGGATTCATCCCCCACATGCTCACTAATGCCTGCACTGTGTCGCAGTAGTAAAGGCAGCAGTAGTTGCTGCAATATGCACAATACCCATCTATCAGTGTGCTGCAGCTACAGTCTCTGCTGTGATCTGAGGAAACACAGAAAATTCTGGGTACTTTAATTTTAAACCTCTCCACAGTTTGTGTCTCTCCTCAATGTTAATCTGCTGGGATTCCCAGGAAATGGTAGTGATTGAGCTAGAAAATCTCACAATTTTTTTAATTAGTTTACTGTTTTATGCTCACCTTTTTAGTCTTCTTCTTCTTCTTCTTATTATTATTATTATTATATTTTACAGTTTATTTATTTTATGTATCATTTATCATTAATTTGGAACAGGTCACTACATAACTAAAATCAAATTTCCTCAGGATCAAAGTACAAGCTGCCAGTTAAAAAAAAACAAAAACAAACTGTGACTGTCACAGGAAAATTATCATGATAATAAAATGACGTTCCATGACCCTACAGTAATCCCATACTGGCCACATATTACAAACCATATACTCTCTGTGTAGTTTGCTCTTAACATTTTTATTTTTATCTTTTTTATTTATCATGCTTTTAGTATCAAAGGTTTTGGGAAAACTGGCAAACAATTGGCCTGGAGCCCTTGGTGACCGACAGCTCCTGCAGAGTATCAAATACTTGAACTGAAATTCAACTCTCTGTGCCCTGTAATAAATCACAGATTAAAATTTAAGAACTGTTTTGTCTTAGCCATGTTACATTGTAAATGTAAAACATGAATTACTATATATTTCCCAAGATAGACATGACATTTTGAGCTGTAGCAGAAATGAACAGGAAGGGTGAACACAGTGGGGAAATTAATATGACAGAATGAAAGGAGATGAGAGGAATAGTAGAGAATAACTTTGCTAAACCAACTGAGAACTGAAAATAGGTCAAAATTACAAAAAAATTACAATGAAGTTGATGACAAAAAACAAACAAACATAAAAATAGAAAAGGAGAGAGAGAGAGAGAGGTTCATCTAAGTTTAAATGAAGCTTTGACTCATATAAATACACAGCACTTCACTTTCTTTTATAGCTTTTATACACACATTCGCACAGACTGTCTATAACATTGTGTGTGCTTGTGTATGTTTAGCATGGCATGGCACTGGCCTTTTTTATAGTCTCACTTGGAATGCGTGTTTGTGTGTTGTCTAGTTTACACACTTTGTATTTGGATTTCCCAGCAGCCCCATGACTTCTCGCCCCTGCATACCTGCTTTTACATCCTCTCACCCCTTCTGCCTCACTTTGTTTTCTCTCAGACTGTCCTCAAGAGAACAATGTGGATGAATTCAAAGAAAAAAGAGAAAACAAAGTAAGAAAATAAACATTATTAACCAGTTGCTTCAGCAGTTGAAAACAAAATCCGACAAGAAAAAAAAAAGAAAAAGGCAAGACCCAAACATTTTATCAGACAATGAGCACTCCATGTTTTTAGCACTGTCTATTTTTGCTCCCTAGCTTTGCCACCTGCTGAGAGGAAGCTTTATTTCAACATCTATTATTCACAGGTTTCACTTCTTTGGAACTTTCAGATAGAATGGAGTAAACTTACATGGTTCTTCTTCAGTCCACTGGACTGACTCTAAGTGCCTAGGAATTTAAAAATATGGAGCACAGTTTCTCTTTAAATTTGAAGTTTGTAATTTCTGCACCCCTAGCGGCACCAAACAGACTTATGCCATTGGTTGGCCAAATAGGTAGTTCTATCCCAAACTGCCATTGATTGAGCTAATATTGCTTTGTTGGAATGTTTAGGATACTCAAACAATCAGAGCAATGTTTTGAGTGCAAGTAACTGACCAGCCCTGGTTGTTGGCTATCATCTTAATAGTAGAAGAAATTGGCGCTATATAATGTCATAAGTCTTCATCTTCCAATATGTAACTTATTATCCATTGCTGAGCCTGAACAAGTGCTTTTTTCATGTATTCAGAGGATGAATGGATTAGCAGTATTTTCTCCCTGAACAAGCTCTCCGCTTTTCACTTTTATTCCTCCAATCCTTTCCCCCCTTGGGGATATCCTGTGTGCGTATGCCACGCTGCATACGCTGCCTATAATGTTCTGATTTCGTGCTCACTGACTCCTGTCTTATCGCCTTAGCCATTTTTGGAAGGCATTGATCTTTATCGCCCCTTTCAATCCCGCCGGCGAGGCCACAAACGCATGTTGAAATAAGATACTGGCAGTGCTCATACCACAAACCATGTTCAACATGAGAGTCTTCTGAGTCTTATTTTCCCAGTATTGCTAGGTTAATTCCTGGATACAAGCTTTTAAACCCCTGTCATGTTTCAGTATGCTGGTTTATTAGTTAGTGGGAGGTTTTATTTTGGATGTCCCTGTGCTATATATTCACTGGTGTCTACCGAAGAAGCAAGAAAATGTATACAATTTTAAAATGGCGAAAACTCAGTTCTGTTTTGTTGGAGAAAACACACAAATCTGCTTTAAATGTTAGTGAGCTGCCTTGCTATCTACATTACTGCCTGTATAGACAGCTAGATTTGAAGGCAGCATCCTACTGTTACTACAATGGAACCTCATAAGTAACTGAATACAAACACTCTATTTGGCAGAAATTTTGGGCATCACAAAAATAGCACTCCTCATTTTAAGAACAAGCATGGGAGACATGCTAACATCTTTATCTTAGCATGATTCTGTGCTAACAACACCATACTCTAATAAGCTTAAAAACACATGCAGCCTGCAAATATTGATTAAAATGTATTTATTTTTTGGTTGATTTTGTCAATTTATTTTTGTTGTTATCAAATGGCTCTTTTTTTCTTTGTTCTCAATTTGTCTGGCAATTTGGATTCATTTTCCCCAATGCAGCATTGCCTCTTTGGCCAAAGAGTGTCTTAGATGATCTTACCCTCGAGTACAGCCAAAATAAGTGGGTTCATGATGCCTTACAATGTTTTATAGCTAGGCATCTCACTACATTTTGGAGTTACCATTTTTCTCTGTCGACTAATTCATACTAAATTCCTAAAATACCCCCCCCCCCCCCCCCCTCCTTTGGAAAAACATTGCCTATCAAACATCAAATCCGATTCCATTTACAATCAGCAGCTTTTTTGCTTTGTCGCCCCCATTGCCGTGTCATCTGGACAGAAAGATAATTGAGTTTCGCTGCTTCATGCATACATTGATGCCAGCAGAGCCTTTTAAAAGCCTGTCTGTGTGCAGAACTCTGACTATGACCTGTCCTGGTCCTCTAGCACTCTGTGATATTAGACTGCGGTTAGACAAATGCATACAGGCCCGGAGTGCTCTCTCAGAGCCTCACACATACACAATCACACTCACTCATGCTAAAAGAAAGAACCATGTGAGTGGGTAGGGGACGCAAGGGACTGAAAAGGTAGAACCCAGAACGAAAAACAGGGGTGGCTATAAACGAAGAGAGTGATCTAATGTGACATGGACAAGGACGGAAGTTAAAACAGAGAGGGTGATGAAAGGCGAGAGATCTACGGTCTCTAATTATTATCAGCCTACCACTTCAAAAGCAAAGCAAAAGCCCCTACTGTCATCTAGATCCCCATTGATTCAACTCAATGGCTTGAAGAGTCTTAAATCTGGGGCTTTAGGTAGACCACTGGTGTACGGGACAACCCCACTTTCCTTCATGGGAAAATGAGCTCAATATAGTCTGGTACAATTTGTCTTCTGTACACTGCAAATTAAGTTCATTGTCAGAAGCGTGACATACATATTTGCAGTAGCTACATTTACATGGAGCTTAATAATTTGAACGCTTTCTTGGCATATTTTAGGTATGGTAGAAATTGTGACAATTATGGTGTGCCGTGCTGAGTTTCCTAACATCTGTAGTGAGCTGACTGTTGCTTTCTCTGAAAGAACCACTCAGAGGGCTCAAAAGCTTCTCACTATTATGCCTAAACTGACACTAAATTGACACTAGATTGTGGATGGGGCTCCACCTCAAGTTTAGCAGGGGGTCCAACAGATTTGCAAGAGTTAGCCTGAACAATTCCATTGCTACATCAGGTTACAGAACAACACCGCAATAAAGAGCAGTTAATGTACCACACTGATAGCTGCATGACTGTGTCTGTCATGTCTGTGTGTCACATGTTGGGTGTCGCAAATCACTGTGTGTCCCACCCTCCCCCTCTGGTTGTCTGGTAACTCTCGAGTCCATCCTGGAATGGACAGTAGGGGCTTTGGCCCCAAGACAATCGCTTCATCTCTTTCTCTTTGCCCTGAGGGGCACAGTTGATGAGAGAAAAGGGAGGGAGAGATTGACATTGACCCACCCCTAGGCCACACCCCCCTGAGCTGGAGGACAAGGTCAAATGGTGCCTGGGCTGCAGGCTGACTCTTCGTTTTCTCCTCCTTTCTGCAGTGAAGAGCCACCCCCCCCTTCTCCCATTGCAACACCATCACCTGCTGCATCGCCATCACCTGGGGTGACTTCCCCCAGTGCCGCCCAGCCCGAGGTCCAGGTGGCATCTCAGGTTGCAGGGAGCACCGTGACATCTGTCGATTCAGGAGGGGGAGATGGGGATCGAGATGGAGGTGAAGCGCAAGAGAGAGAGAGTGCAGAAGAGGAGAAGGAAGAGGTGAGGGTACAAGAGATTGAACAGGAGGAAGAAAAACCCCAGGCTGAACCGTCACAACCAGTGCAGGAAGAGGTGAAGAAGGAGACAGAGGAGCAGGAAAAGGAAACAGCAAGTACGGGAAGCACAGGAAGGAGGCCAAGCTTGCATCACACTGCTTCGCCAATCAGAGTACAGAGGAATGGAGCATGCAGCCACTCCACCACCTCCGACTATGAACTCTCGCTCGACCTCAAAAACAAGCAGGTAGGGAGCAAGGCACTGTGGGATTGCAGTCTTGAGGACGTGTGAATGTATGCTTCAGGCTTTTGAGGATTGGCTGTTGTGCTTCCGATGGTTGCTTTTAGTGGCTGAGTGTGTTGGAATGTGTTGAAGTTGGTAAAGGCCGCTGGACCTTTTTGGAATTGGATGTTTACAGGTTTATCATCCATCCTCATCTCATACACATTCATTTCTATCTCCATCAGCTTTCTAACCTATCACAAGGCTTACATGGAATCTGCACTGAATTCTTTGAAATTATGGTAAAATGTGTGAAATGGAGCTGAAGAGTATTGGATGCCATTCACTCTCAAGGTGTGTTCTTGCATTACAAACACCCAAATGAAATTGAACAGAATGTGTATGTGTAGCCATATCAGCTACCATTTACCATTAAAAATAGTTATTAGAACAATTTTTGAGCATTTAAACTATCCCTAACTTGGCACAGCATTTTAGCGATAATAAATTCAAGATCAAACATATATGTCTAGTGGATATTTACATAAGTCAATGTTGAAAAAAACAGAAAAAAACCCAGATGCAAGAACACATTCGTGGTAAATTGCCACATACACTTTAAATTAGCCACAATAAATGTAAGGGAAAGGAGAAATCTGGAGCTTTCTGTGAAATTCACAGATTCTGTGCAGGCCTGCCTGTCATTCTTATTGCATTGTTTGGGGACTGATTATCAACCGATTAGTGATTTGCAACTCTCTAATTCTGTACCAAAACCCTGTTAACTGCCTACCTACACAGCATATTAAGAAATCATAGGTATGCACAAGAATCAGCTGCTTTTCCAGAAGGTAGGCAGCATGATTATGCTTATATGTTAGCCTCATTTGGCCAAATACTAAAATATATTGCAACAAGCTCCAAGCTCCAGATGGCGGATGAGTCAAGTAAAATGTAAATTACAAATTTTATTCAGTAATTAAAACTATTTAGCTATTTAACTATTTTACCAATATTTATGTGGGCTCTGTATTTTTACACTTATTAGAGTATCACATTTGTTAGCTTAGCAACATGCTAATGTCAAACTTGGTCACACTTTCAAACTTGGTCACACTTTATTCAATTCTTGCTATTAACAATCCATTAACTACGACTTTTGCGTCAATAAACTCCTAATTTCTTCTTATTAATAGTTTAGGATTAATAGATTATGGATTTAGAATATGCTCATGCAGAATATGTGCTTTATAAATGCTAATAAGCAGCCAATATGTTAATAATAGACATGCTAATAAGCATCTAGTTAATAGTGAGAATTGGTACCTATACTAAATTGTTACCTCAAGCATTATTGGAATCAGTAGTGAGTTGAGTCTCCTTTTTTGTGTATTTTTCAGAATTGCTGCTTATGTAGAATGTTCCAAATTAGACATCTGTTAAGTTCCACGATACAGCCTATGTAGGCAGTAGACTGCATGGCAGACGTGTTTCTTTACAGTATTTTATGGCTGAACAGAAAACACCAAGGCAACCTCATTCGGGGACTATCAGAGGTTTCTGAGAGGGGTACATTGGAGAGAATTAGATTGAGATGACAGAGACAGAGAGAGCAAAAGTGACAGCAAGAGAGATGGATGGGAGGAGAGGAGGAGAGGAGGAGAGGAGGAGAAAGGGTTGTGTTGTCATGGTAACACAGAGGTCCTCTTAAAATCCCCATCCTTCATTTGTTGTCATTTTCTTGCTGAGTGTTCATATTGCAAATTGCATTCCCCATCCCCCACTGTTATTGCTCCGAAATATCTAATAGAATTATGTTTGCATTACAAAATGACTCACAGTGATTTATTCTGCTTTTAATATAAGTACAAAATCAAATTATATTTAAATAAAAATAAATTCTGAAAGAGTAGTGTTATAGATAATTTGGGAGAAAAACAATCAGGATTATATAGCTGGGGTTTTGCATGTTGAAACATCTAATTTTAAATAATCCTAATTTAATATATTTAATATAATTAATCGTTAGTAGTTATATAATTCTATATCACAATAATTCTAATATCACAAACATAATAGCTGTTCGGAAACTTATATACATTCAGGCCAAAGTACATTTTAATCAAAAAGTTATATTTAATTTATTTTTTTATCTTTATTTATTAATTAACTAATTAGTTAATTAATTAAATGTGTTTATTTATTCCATGATGAAATTGTCTTTTTTAATTGGGGCCATTAATATAAAATTAAAAATTAAAATTGATTAACTACTATACATTCTATGCAACATTTTACATTTTGCTACTGTTTAATTAAACATTGCTGAAAGGTTGGTATTGGCAGGTTCACACTGTGACAAGTTAATCCATTTAGTGTGATAACATACCCAGCTAATAAATGTAAGAACTGTTTTGCAATTTGTCATTTTTTTTAACCCCTGCTGACTTGCTCCTATTTGCATTAGCCACTTTTAGGTGAATAAAGGAGAATGGTCTGGCTGCAGACTTGCACTTGCACTCTCAGACACTTGCGCTTCCGCGGGTGATGTCACTTGCAGTCTTTTTTATTTTTTATTTTATTCTATTTATTGATTATTTTTTTTGTTTGAATCTCTTAACATTTTACAACAGTAGCTAGGTGGTGAAGACAAGACAAAATAAACTAAATTACAATGTCACTTGCATTCGACATGAATCTTGTGCGCTGCCAATGGAGACAAGACGCTGTGGTGGTTAAACGATTAAAACTAATTTAGTAAAATAACGAACAGGGTCCCGCAAGTCAAAAAGAAAAGACCTGCAAATCCATGGCTACAGAACAGCAGAATATGAATGCAATGCGCAAAGTTTCTCGTTAAGCGTTTTCCTCCCGCAGAAAACCATGAACACTTAATATGGCTTAATGTATTAAGATACATTAAGTGCAATTAAAAGATAAAATTCGATGTATAGTTATTATTAAATGTACTACAAGGCAAGCAGATGGCCATGAACACAATACGCAAAAACGTGGCATAATGGACTATTTATAATAATAATAATAATAACAACAAGGGACTTAAGGGTATTCTGTAGCCTTTGACTAAGATGATAAAGACAATTCATAAGCCTATAAGTCTTGTTTGCACAAAGATACAAACCAGGAGACATGAACTTGCATTATGAAATGCATTAAGTGATATTAAAAGGATGCAATGTGTTAAATAGCACATTATTCTCCCATAGAAAATTATTTTAAATAAAACACGTAATATAGCTTAATGGACAAAGACGATGATATAAAAGAGCTGTAGACTGTTTATTCTATTTGGAAAAACGCTTAACGTGAAACTTTGCATGTTGCGTTTATTCTGGGCTCCCCTGCCTGTATGAGTTATGTATATTCAGTTATGTATATTTTAATAATGATGAGGAGCATATTGAGTTTGCTCTTTATCATCTTAGTCCATTATGCCACATTAACCCACGTTTTTCTGTATGGGGGGAAAATGCTATATGCATATTCATTATATTAATAAACTGTATATTGAATTTGATATTTTAATAGCACTATCTTAACACATTAAGTCATTAAGTGTTTATGGTTTTCTGCGGGAGGAAAACGTTTAACAAGAAACTTTGCGCATTGCGTTCATATTCTGCTGTTCTGTAGCCATAATTTGCAGGTCTTGTCTTTTTCTCCAACAGATGACTTGCGGGACCCTGTTCGTTATTGTACTAAATTAGTTTTAATCGTTTAACCACCACAGCGTCTTGTCTCCATTGGCAACGCACATAATTCGTGTCGAATGCAAGTGACGTCGCAGGTAGCGGAGAGTGCAAGTGACATTGTAATTTAGTTTCTTTTTTCTTGTCTTCACCACCTAGCTACTGTTGTAAAATGTTGAGCGATTCAAACTAAAAATAATCAATAAATAGAACAAAATAAAAAATAAAAAAGACTGCAAGTGACGTCAATCGCGGAAGGGCAAGTGTCTGAGAGTGCAAGAACTGAGAGTGCAAGTGCAAGTCTGCAGCCAGACCCAATTGTGATAAAGTGCTCAGACACTGTCATATCAGTATCCAATATAAAATCGGTTAGCACCATCCACACTACAGCCGTTACCTTCTAATCCCTCATCTAAATAAAAAAATAAAATCAAATGTTTTTTTGTTTTCGTTTTTTTCATCGCCACTATGTATGTTATTAAGTATTTGGACTTTTACATAACTTGATGCATTATTCAATTTACATCAACAATCTATTATAGAATCCTTAAGTTTACATTTACATTTATGCATTTAGCAGACGCTTTTATCCAAAGCGACTTACATTGCATTCAAGTTACAGTTTTTTTTTTATTTTATCAGCTCTTGCTCGAACCCATGACCTTGGCGTTGCTAACGCCATGCTCTACTATTTGAGCTACAGGAAAGCTAGAAGTTAGTCCTTAAGTTATCATGTCATATTCAGATTTGGAAAGTCTTAGTTTCAAATTGGAGTCATGGGTTCAAGATCAGGAAGCGTATGCAAATGCTGCTGCCAGATCTATAATATCAAAGAATAATGGCCTATTCCAGGATTATGGTGAAACTGATTATAGTTCAATAATTATTAATATTATTATTGTGTAAAATAACAGAATACATGTAGTGTATAAACACATGCTGATTAATTAAAAAAATCGACAATCCCTCAAGAGCTAAATATAGAGATCATGTAGAGATAATAATTTCACATAATTATTACTGAAAGTGACAAGTTCAATTGAATGTGCAAAAGATGCAGTATGCAAACTTAAATTAATGGCCCTATTCAGGAAGCTGTCAATACTACAATATTTTGAATAAATAATCGTAAGAGTACCTGCTCATCCAGCAACATCTTAATTTCAGGATTTTTCAGGATGGTCTGATAAAACATCACAATACAATACAATTTATTGGCCATTTTGTCAAGACATGATGAGCAAACAACTTATTTAATGTACTTTGGATGTACTTCTCTGAAAACTTTAAATGTGTGTGGACCTTATTTAGTTTAAACAAAATGCAGACAAGTCAGTCTGGATGGCCAATGCAGTATTAGGCCATTTAGTCAAGGAATATGATGAGTTTCAGTTAATACCCATTAATTTATTCACTTTTTCCCTCCATTATTCAAGCAATTTAATTAAATTAATTTCTTCTTGAGCCACACAGATACGCTTACCCTCAATTGCACAAAATCAGAAACAAACTTCTAAATTAGATTAAACAGTTAGCCTTTAGATTTTCATTCACATCAGTACAAGGAACCCCTGTTGCTGAAGTCTAAAAATGTACATGCACAGGCAAGAAACATGGGCAAAACATTGTGCAGTTTTAACATTTATTGAAAAATTTGTTGAATTAAGCTTGATGGATGAACACTTCTTAAAAAAAAATTAACTTTTTAATGTTTATTTGGAGAACATTTTGTAAGTTGGTTTGCAAGGTGATGCCATGGCTGTATGTTAAAGCTGGAAGGAAGATATTGAAGATGATTAAGTACTTGGTTAATAAATAATTAAATAAGTTCATGTAATAGCATCTACAGCTGGGCAGTTGTCATAATGAGTGGCATGTGGATGCACTGAAATCATTATGTTGATACGAATTTGGTTGCAATGTGAGACACTGTGCTGCGTACAGATGTGTGGGTGTGTGTCTGTACCAGCATTTGTGCTTGAGAAGATGAGTATATGCATTTTCGTGTACGAGTCTCTGTGTCTGCATTATGTCATTGATCTTCTGTCTGTAGAGGTGTGAAATCTCTCCTGAAGGCAGATAAGGGTGCAGAGTCTGACACTGCGGATTAGTACTAGAGAATACTAGTATCTCTCTCTTGGAGACACACAAACACACACGTACAATCCCACGGATTTATCCAAAACATAAATGCATGCCCTAAATCCATATACTGAAACTTTTAGTAGAGTTCCTTACTCAGGGGTTTTAAAATTTGTGTTGGGGAAACACTAGGGGCAAATTTTGCCAAATATGAAAGTGAGTGAATGAATGAATGAATAAACAAAATATATATGAATAGTATATATATATATATATATAATATATATATATAGACCTTCTTTGAAGTGTCCTACACTTGCACATGCTCAAACTGTTACTGTTATGGCTTTGTTCACACATAATATTCCCAAATCCCAGAGCTGAAAAATTACTGCAGCTAAGGCTGCTGGCATTTTGACGCGTAGACCCATGCAGAAAAACACAAAAAATGCTGATCAAATTACAGTTGTACATCTAAAACTGCCAATTTTAGTAACGTGTTGTTTAGTTTTGCATTGACCATGTGCATTACCAATACATGTAAATGCATTCATTTCATGTCATGTATTTACAAGTACATACATCTGGCTGTTGAAGAAGTATATCTAGCCTGTGGAGCGCTGTACCCCAGGTGTTCATTGACACACATTAGTCAGCACGCAAGAACTTCATTTCATGTCCAATGCCACTCAGAACTAGGACATCGCTGACTTATCTTCACAACCCTTCTAGAGAATTCCTGTTCACTCTTAGAGTAATTGATTTTCACAAGTACTTCAGAGACTTCCACGAAAGCCAGGATATCGGTCTTAGAGTACAAATCAAACACTGTTTATCCATTTTTCCCTAGTATTGCAGATAGTCTGTAGCATGTGATGCATCAGGGTGAACTTCCTCTTACTAAAATAACAGAACCCTGGCTAATGCAAAATGGGTATTCATGAGAAATGGGTCCATATCTCAGCCTACCATTTTATAAATAGAACTAATCCGAATCCCCTCTGCAAAACTTTCTGACAGTGACACACAGGAAAGTTTGATGTGTCTACTTTCACTCTCGTCTCTAAACTGCTGATGTTTGAAAAAAAAAAAAAAAAGCGGATTAGCAAATTTGACATGACATGGATGTTGAAAAAAATCAACAAAAAAAAAAAAATCAGTGAAAATAGATCGTATCCTGTGTTCCCTCTGTTGGTTACAGTATTTTCTGATTATTTATTTATTTATTCACCAGCCTGAGATTGATAATTTGAAAAGTGGGCACATCAAAACCTGTTCAGGATCTTTAGCTATTTTTGGTGTGTGTCTAATTTTCACTTTTTAAGTAGAATTTTCATTGCATGCCAAATTTAAAACATATACAGAAATAAATAAGAATAATACAAGCTATTTTCAGTATTTTGGTATAAAAACAATACAAATATAAAGGGAAGGAAAGGGGAAGGGAAGTGGTGTGTGGCCAAGTATGATGACCCATACTGAGAATTTGTGCTCTGCATTTAACCCATCCAAGTGTACACACAGTAGTGAACATACACCCGGGGAGCAGTTGGGGGATCGGTGCCTTGCTCAAGGGTCTCACCTCAGTCGTGGTATTGAGGATGGAGAGAGTGTTGGTTATTCACTACCCCCACCTACAATCCCTGCTGGACCTGAGACTCAAACCCACAACCTTCGGGTTACAAGTCCAACTCTCTATCCATTAGAGACTACCCAATAAACGAATAACTATTTACAACATTAAAAGACTAATTAATTTAACCCTAAATGCTAATTAGTTGTAATTTTACATTTTTTTATTTGCCACTATCCTAGGTTTTGCCCATTTGTCAGTAATAATTATCAACAGGAAATCAAACATGGGAAGAACACTCAGAAATGTATGCGTGGCAAAACAAGACTTCGCAAAGAGAGCAAGGGCAACACAGCTTAAATAGACTGGGCAATGAGAAACACCTGTGCAGGTGATCAGTCTCAGGCACTGGGGAATATAGGAAATGAAGTCCGAATGGAATGGTTAGTACTCTGGTGATAGTTCCCTCTGGTGGTGATCGGAGGGAGCCACAGAGGCTGAGTTTGTGACAGAGCCCCCCTGTGAGCGGCTCCTGATGTGAAAAGGTAAACGATGCCGGGGTCTACCACAGGGTCTCGGGGCCAGCCTTTCCAGGTGGTCACGGTGGAAGTCTGCAGTGAGAAAGAGAACCAGGATATCCTCTGCACTAACCCAGGACCGTTTCACCAGGCCATACCCCTCCCACAAGGTAATGAATTATTCTGCGCCGGCAACGAGAGTACAGAATCTCCCGAACTCTGTATGCCTCCTCGCCGTCTATGATGATGGGAGTGACCCTCTGGTCACCAGCCTCCTCCTGGTCCTCCGCTCCTCTCGAACCACCAGCGGGCTTGAGCAAGGAGACATGAAAAGTGGGTGAGATACGATAATGAGCAGGTAAAGACAAACGGAATGAAACAGAAGTTATTTGTCTAAGAATCTTGAATGGACCCACGTACCTGGGACTGAGCAACCGGAGACGAAGATCCCGCATGGACAACCAGACCCATTGACCCGGAGAAACGAGGCAGACGACGTGAGCGAAGAAGGTTATCAATCCAAGTGGCTAGCTCAAGGAGTTGATCCAGAGATCTTCCCTCATCCCAACAGGCCAATTCAGACTGTAACTCCGGACTCAAACCCCTGCGGAAGTGTAGTTTGAAAGGATCATCTGGCCATCCTGCTGCAAGTGTACAGAAGGAAACAGCATAATCAGCCGCCGATCTTCTTCCCTGGCGTAAAGATAACAGCTGCTCACCCACTTCCTTTCCACCAGCGGCATGTTCGAAAACCTCCTTAAAGCGCAGGATGAAGGTAGGAAAAACAGGATGATCCTCACTCCACACCGCGGTAGCCCACTCCAGCGCCCTCCCAGCGAGTAGCGAACAGACAAATGCGATGCGACTATTGTCTGAGGGATATAGCATGGGTTGTTGGTTAACAAACATGGAACATTGAAGTACAAAACCCTTACATTTTGTGGATGAGCCGTCAAATATCTCTGGGAATGCCAAAAAAGGACTGGCGGTGGATGTGAATGGAGCCGAGGCTTGAGGTGGTGAGCTCGGAGGAGGAGCTTGAGCTTCGGGTGCCTGCAGATGAAGACCTTGCAAGGTCCTTACCGGGGAAGTCGTGGCCTAATGGTTAGAGAGCTGGACTTGTAATCCAAAGGTTGCGGGTTCGAGTCTCCGGCCGGCAGGAATTGTAGGTGAGGGGAGTGAATGTCCAGCGCTCTCTCCACCCTCAATACCACGACTGAGGTGCCCTTGAGCAAGGCACCGAACCCCCAACTGCTCCCCGGGTGCTGCAGCATAAAATGGCTGCCCACTGCTCCGGGTGTATGTTCACGGTGTGTGTGTGTGTTCACTGCTGTGCGTGTGCACGTTGGATGGGTTAAATGCAGAGCACGAATTCCGAGTATGGGTCACCATACTTGGCTGAATGTCACTTCACTTCACTTCACTTCACTTCATTTCTTTGGTTAGCGAGTTAAGTGGATTTAGTTGTTACTGGTGTGTGGCTAGAATCGAACCTTGAGCAGATACCTCCGCAGTGAAGTGGTAGAAAGCCACTGGATCGATTTCTGGCGAGTGTCTTCTGTAATGATGAGTCAGTGGCGTCAGGATCCATGTGCAGCTTTATTGATTCACAAAACAAGTCAGACGGGCATAGATCAATCACTGGCATTAGATACAACAAAGGCAAGGCAGATTCATAAACAGAGTTCGTAATGAGGGTCGAGGCAGGCAGCAGACAAACAGTAGAATAACTCAATGAGGCAGGCACGGTCAGAACAGGCAGGCAGCAGAATATCATAAACGGGTAAACAGTCCAGGTTATCAACAGGAAAGCAAACATGGGAAGAATGATCAGAAATGTCTGCATGGCGAAACAAGAAATTGCAAAGAGAGCGAGGGCAGCACAGCTTAAATAGACTGGGCAATGAGAAACACCTGTGCAGGTAATTTGTTTCAGGCACGAGGTGTATGGGAAATGATATATATATAGTATTGATTGATTGATAAATTACAATTATTATTTATAATAATACAATTTTTGATTTAATAATATTCATAATTACACTTAGTATAAGTATTTCATGATGACTCTAAGCTAAGTTCACAAAATATACTTGTGATTTGAATGGTTTTTGCAAGTTAAAATCTCATAATTACAGTAATTCCGACATAATGTTAATGAATCGTAATTGTCAATTGTCAAATTGCCAAGCAACACTGCAACATAGAAATTCCAATGATGTGCAGTCACAGGTGTGCATATATCGCTATACTTTCTATCCTTTAAGAGCTATCCTGACTGACAAGGCTGAAATGCTGAGCTAAATGCTATGAGCCATGATCCACTGTCAGCAAAGTCTGAGTGCTGATAATCTGGCTTTAGTGACTCTAGACACGATCTCTCGGAGGCTGATGGCTCCACAGATAACTACTACAGCACCTCTTCTGTGTGATTGCCTCTTTATGCTAATGAAGGTGTGCATAACCTCCCAATGAGACCTTTGATTATCCTGTCTTATGCTGATGGCCTCATAAATATACATGTATCCTTGAGACACAAATCAATGCAAATGAGAGACTAATGTCAAGCACCAAATATGAACAGATATACCAAATATGACGTGACAAAAAGCAGCTATATGATCAATTGAGCCAATGAGATTGCATGTACAGAGCAACGTTTTCTAGCAGGTTCCCTTTTGATTTCAATAGTTTGTCCCCTGCAAAATGTATAGTCACAGCTGGACAGTACAAGAACAACAGGCAGTTGTTTGACATTACATATTCACTGAAAATCCTCTGTGTAGCTCTTAAGTATCAACTTGATGCATTACGATCAGTTATGACACAGGAAGGTACCAATGGCATATACCATCATTGACAGCAAGTCAATTGTGTTTTGATGTACCAAAAATGTACACATTATACAAACATCATTATACAATGCAGAGATACTATTATTATAGACTATCACAGCTATCTTGTACAACACTCTGGTCTGCAGGTGCAGTTGTAAAGTGTTTTATAAAAAAGTAAATTAATGACTAATCTACTATTTTAAGTACAGGATATTGCAATATCTAGTATTAAGATACTTCCGTGAAGGCATATTAGTATTATTATTATTAGATGTAATAGCTTGCATAGTGTATGCTTAGCCTAGCTAATTGTAAGCTATTATAATCAAAACAAATTTCCAAAAATGTTGGATTGATGGATTACCAAAATATTTTAGAATTTCCTAATTAGAAAACCCCATAAACCTTTAGTCTGGGGAATCATATAGGGGTCTAGTAGGTTTTTAGTCTCACCTAGCCAGACGTTCAGTGGAACAACAGAAGGTCTGGGAACCTTGGCCGCTTTGAATGGCCAAAGACTGCCCAAGAGCCCATAAAGCAACCAATCATGTTTCGTTTTGTTCCGCGTCATGTTTGCAAATGTCCCTTTGCAAATCTAGCGTTTAGGTGATACTGATAAGTGCTCATCATCACAGTTGTAAACACAATTGTGTGTGTGTGGGTGTTATCAGCGCTCAGTTCAAAAGCCAGCATCTCTGATGGTCTGGGTGTGCATAAGAGCATACGGTATGGGCAGTTTGCCTGTTTTGGAAGGCACTATGAGTGCTGAAAGGTATATAAAGGTTTTTGAGCAAAATATGCTCCCCTCCAGACGATGTGTATTTCAGCAGGACAATGCAAAACCACATACTGCAGCTATTACAACAGCATTGCTTCGTAGTAGAAGAGTCCGGGTGCTGAATTGGCCTGCCTGCAGTCCAGATCTTTGACCTATAGAGAACATTTGGCATATCATTAAACGAAAAATACGTCAAAGACGACCACAAACTCTTCAGCAGCTGGAAATTATCAGGCAAGAATGGGACCAAATTCCAACACCAAAACTCCACAAACTCATAACCTTGATGCCCAGATGTTTTCATCTGTTTTGAAAAGAAGAGGAGATCAAAGTCAAAAGTCAAAGTCTTCTTTATTGTCAACTCTGCCACATGTACAGCACATACATACAGAGAATTGAAATTGCGTAACTCTCAGACCCTTGGTGCATACAGCATGTTTTGTTTATTTAACAAAACATTAAACTAGATGCTACACCATGGTAAACATGCCCCCGTCCCAAACTATTTTAAGACCTGTAGCAGGCATCAAATTTGAAATGAGCTCATGTTGTGCATAAAATCGTACAATTTCTCAGTTTAAACATTTGTTATGCTATCTATGTTCTATTGTGAATAAAATATTGGCTCATGTGATTTGAAATTATTTTAGTTTTCATTTTATTCAAATAAAAAAAAAACCATCCAAACATTTCTGAAATTCGGGTTGTATGTGCCATATGCATCAAACGTTTAGCCAAAGGTCCATGGGCTGAGACTTAGTAGGTTTTTAACAATGGGGTAGGATTTCAGTTTAACACTCACCTCCATCACCTTTCTTGTGTAGTTTATGTAAGCCTGTCTTATTTGGATATGTATTATATGTCATTTTCTGCTGGGATGGTGAAGAAGTGAGCTTGGACAGAGTGCTGATCCAGCTGTCAAGTCTGATTTGCCTGGGCTGAGTTGATAGGGAGTAGTGTCATATACCCCTTTCCTTTATGGCTGCAATGGTTCCGGAATGATCTCTCTCCCCGGCGCCACTTAGTGAAGTGATCGGAAACGGACCTGACAGCTGGCTAATGGGTGGATTTGCAGCAGGACTGCATTCGTTACACGCCTTCATGTCTCTTTGTCTTTTGCTCTCACCCTCTTTCATGTCCCTGCTCTGTTACGCACCCGGTGTTTTTACCACACTTCAGGGTTATAGAGATCACAGCTATGTTTGAGATTTTGTAATCCCAGCAATCAAATTTGTCTCTGTATCCTCTCTGTAGGTCATCTCATTGTGTTTCAACCATACTGTCATTTATCTCATTTACCTTTCCAAAAGCTCAGAAAATAAATAGCTCTGAATGTCACATAGATCTGCTGTGTGAAACAGTGGTGACATCCATTATTTATTCGCTCTCATATTTCAAGGCACATGTAGCGTATGAAAATAAAAAAGACATCCTTGGCAACTATAGCATTCTTTTTGAAATACCATCTTGTGTCCAAGGCCACCACTGCTATTTCATCCCTTGCTATCGATAAGGTTCCAGGTGTGACGCTTTATGCTCAAATACAGCCTGTTTCTTTCTTTTAAGGTTCATATTTACTTTTAAAGATAGGGTGTATTGTTGTATGTCTGCACCAGTATTACATTCTAGGTAAAAACAATGAATATTCAAGACAAATTGGGAACTAGCAGTAGCATTCCCAGCTTATAGCCTCTCCTGATAAGAAACTCTGTAGCTCAGAGCCCAGACCCTATTCAAAACTTAATATTCCCCAGACATATCTCTCCTTTCTAACCTAGTCTGAGACAAATGTAGATTATTAAGATAAGATGGCTTTTCGGTGTTATTCAAACTTCTCTCAGGGAGTTTGAATCCGTAACAATGACTGATTGCATCAGCTCACTCTCTCTTATCACACTGTTTGAAACGGTAGGACTTTAATGACCTCTAATCTGAGCTCACCCAGGAAAGGACAAGACCACTGACAGCTGATGGGAGCACAATAGAAGTCTAGCAGGTGAAATTCAGCTTCAAATATCAGCTAGGGGCTTTGCATTCACTTTCTAGAAAAAATCCATGACTGACGGAACAAATTATTACTCTTTTCAGCTTGGAAGGTAATGTCGGGGCTACAGATGGAAACTTATCAAATCAGAGTTTCTCATAGACTGTCTTAAGACCATACAGTAATGCCTTCATCTGTCTGTGATAAACAAATGTGCATCACCCAGGAAAGAACAAGACCACTGACAGCTGATGGGAGCACAATCGAAGTCTAGCAGGTGAAATTCAGCTTCAGATATGTGGTGAAAGTTGGCCAGTTCACCTCAAACTCCATCACTCTGAATGTAGGAGCCCCACAGGGCTGTGTCCTGAGTCCCCTGATCGACTCTCTCTACACGCATGACTGCGTGTCCTCTCACAGCTCCACATCTATTATCAAATTCGCTGATGATACTGTGGTTCTGGGCCTCATTTCCAATAATGATGAGACCGCATACTTGGATGAGGTAGAGAGACTCACATCATGGTGCCAGGACAACTGTCTTTCTCTGAACATGAGAAAACCTAAAGAGCTGATCATGGACTTTAGGAAGAGACAGCAGCGGCCCTACACTCCTCTTATGATCAGTGGGACCCCTGTGGAGAGGGTGAGCAGCTTCAAGTACCTCGGTGTAAACATCTCTGAGAACCTGACTTGGACTACACACATCCAAACACAAGTTAAGAAAGCCAGGCAAATACTGTACCATCTGCGACAGCTGAGGAAATTCAGGGTCTCTGCGAGTAGATCTATTTGGTCTCTGTGTGGTGGTCGCCACCACAATGTGCAGCAAGGACGCTCAAGTCCTGTGCGCAGAGGTGATGAATCTGCTGGTAAAGGGAGCCATAGAAATCGTTCCTCCAGCCCAGAGCGAGTCAGGCTTCTACAGCCGCTACTTCCTCATCCCCAAAAAAGATGGTGGCCTGCGACCTATTCTAGATCTCAGCCTCCTGAATCACGCCCTGTTTAAAAGGTCGTTCAGGATTATCACATTGAAATGCAAATATGCCCAGGGGACTGGTTCATGTCGCTGGATCTGAAAGACGCATACTTTCACATCCAGGTTAGCCCCCCGTCACAGACGATTCTTGGAATTCGCATTTGAAGAGGTGGCATATCAATACAAGCTCTTCCCGTTTGGGCTGTCCCTAGCTCCCCACACTTTTACATGATGCATGGATGCGGCTCTCTCCCCTCTGCGACAGATGGGAATCCGCATCCTCAACTACCTCGACGACTGGCTCATTCTGGCCCAGTCAGAGGCAGTTTCAACATCGCACAAGACCCTCCTCCTCAGCCACTTAGATCGCCTGGGGCTCAGGGTCAACTTTGCCAAGAGCATACTGTCACCCAGCCAACGAGTGTCATTCCTGGGGACAGGTATCGACTCAGTGCAGATGACAGCAACTGTCTCAGCGGAACGAGCCATGACTATTCAGCGCCGCACGACCTCCTTCAAGGAAGGGACCAACCACCCGCTCAAGGCTTTCCAGAAAATGCTGGGCCTTATGGCAGTAGCTTTGCCAGTACTTCAGTTGGGCCTGCTTCACATGCGGCCCATGCAGTTCTGGCTGAATCAGAGGGTTGCATCTGCGGCTTGGCATTACGGTCGCCATTGCATAACGGTGACTCGAGCCTGTGTATCAGCCCTGACCCGTTGGAGGGACCCCCTCTGGCTGAAGCAGGGTGTGATCTTCACGCTGGCGAAGGACCTTCTTGTTTTGGCTCAGACCAATCTGTGCTCACTGAAGGCGACGCATGTGCTGGGAAAAATGAACCTAGGAGCGGATATGTTGTCAAGGAACAACGTCACCTCAGAAGAATGGACGCTCCACCCGCTCGCGGTTCAGAAAATCAGGAAAGTCTTTGGCAGAGCTCAAGTAGACATTTTCGCCTCCGAAGGCAACTCTCATTGCCCAATCTATTTCACGAAGAATGCGTTCTATGCGTTCCCTCCAATCGCTCCGCTACCGCAGGTACTCAGACAAGTCAGGGAACAACGGCACAGGCTTCTTCTAATAGCCCCTCTCTGGAGGAACCAGCCGTGGATGTCGGAGTTATTCCAGCTGCTCGAAGCAGCCCCGTGGCCCATTTCTTTGAGACAGGACCTTCTCTCTCAAGGAAACGGCACACTATGGCATCCCCGGCCATCCCCGGTCTATAAATAGCGTTCCTCATCCACCATCAAAGTTTACGCAGCAGCCATAGCGGCTTTCCATGCCCCTATTGCTGGCCGATCGGTGGGCAGGAATAGTGCGGTGGTCCAGTCCATACATCGAGCGTTCTACCTCATACAGGATATCAGAACAGCTTTTTGTCAGCTTTGGTAACCGCGCTAAAGGTCGCCTTGTTACAAAGAAAAAAAATTACAGCTGGTTAAGTTCAAGTTCATTTTAGTTCAAGTTCATTTTATTTGTATAGCACATTTACAACAGGCACCAGGCTGACCAAAGTGCTTTACAGAGGAGCAAGATTATACCACATACACAGAAAACAGACCAGACAAAAGTTTAATACAACCCGTTTAAAAATGAAAAATATCACAGTAGCCATATCACAGTAGTCAATACACTAAGAAAAACAAATACCTTTTTAGCAGGGACTTAAAAACAGACAGCGAAGGGGCCATTCTAATCTCTAGAGGCAGGGCATTCCAAAGTAGAGGCCCTGCCACTGCAAATGCACACTCACCTCTACGCTTAAGCCTAACGTGAAAGCCTGGTCACAGGATCGTAGGCTTCTGGACGGAGTGTAGAGATGAAGAAGTTCAGAGAGGTAGACAGGGGCTAGGTTGTGTAGGGATTTATATACAAAGAGGATAATTTTAAAGTCTATTCTCTGATAAACAGGCAACCAGTGTAAGGATTTAAGAACTGGAGTGATGTGTTCATGTTTACAACACTTTAAAAGAAGTCTGGCCGCAGCATTTTGAACAAGCTGAAGACGTGCAAGGTGGTTAGTGGATGCTATCACCCTAGCATACTCCTCCTTGGGCTTTCAGTGCCCCGTTGGAGTCAGAGCCCATTCCACCAGAGGCATTTTCTCTTCCTGGGCATAGTCCAGCGGGGTGTCCATTTTGGAAATTTGTGAGGCAGCCGGCTGGTCCTCGCCGTCCACATTTGTAAGGTTTTACAACCTGCACATCCCTGCCTTGCAGGCCAGAGTCCTTTCTGTTTAGTTTGCCGCCTCCGGCTAGTTAAGCAGTCTTTTGGGTTCACTTGACCAACATTGTTCAAGTCCCTCCTTCACTTGGACGGTCCATATTATATAGACACCAAGTATCAACTATATGGGACGACACCCAGGCCACGGATGACCCTGATGGCTCAGCCTGTGCTCGGTGTATTTTATTAACTCCCCTGGGTCTTACTCCCACGTGAGTCATGGTTTTGAGTCGTTCCCCGTCATAGCACGGCGTGATTGTACTGGTTCCCATACAATCGTCTTACAGACGCAGTACGAGTGGAATATTGAAAGGGAACGTACTCGGTTACTATCGTAACCTTGGTTCCCTGAGATATGGGAAGGAGTACTGCGTTCCTGCCCGTGCTATGAGCTGCACGCCTCAGTCGCTTCATTCAAAGAAATCTGAGATGCGGCAGCGAAGCCATAGGCTCGCTCAGCGCCGCCGCCGAGCCATTGGTTCAATTTGATAGCACTGCACGAACCAATGGACGTGCAGTTTCACGTGATTGAAAAGGCTTCAGTTGAAGAGGAAAAAAGGAGTTTTTTCCATACAAGCGTCTTACAGACGCAGTACTCCTTCCCATATCTCAGGGAACCAAGGTTACGATAGGAACAGAGTACGTTATTCTTGTTCTGCAAGGTTCTATCACAGTTTGGCTGTTTTGACTGTATTTTCACCTGCTATGTCCACAAATTATTTAATCAAATGTTTATTCAAAAAGAATGTTTGGAGTGAGTGAAACAGTTTTTTAATGCTTAAACATAAATGATGTCTAATTAACACAACTGCTAATGCACAGTTTAACACGTATTTCAGTGTATCTTTTTTCACTGTGTGGTAATTACTTTCACTGTTGTATACAGTGTACAGGTACATCTCAAAAAATTTGAATTTCGTGAAAAAGTTTGACAATTTTTTCTTGTAACATTTCAAAAAGTGAAACTTTCTTATATTTTAGATTCATTATATGTAAAGCAAAACATTTCAAAAGTTGTTTTTTATTTTTTTTTATTTTGATGATTAGAGCTTACAGCTCATGAAAGTCAAAAATCAGTATCTCAAAATATTAGAATATTTACTTTTGAGTTTCAATTGACCATCCCTACAGTATAAATTCCGGGTAACTCTATAGACGGTAACCACAATAATGGGGAAGACTGCTGACTTGGCAATGATCCAGAAGACGAACATTGACGCCCTCCACAAAGAGGGTAAGTCACAGAAGGTCATTACTGAAAGGAGTGCCTGTTCACAGAGTGTGGTATCAAAGCATATTAAATGCAAAGTTGACTGGAAGGAAGAATTTGGGTGGGAAAAGGTGCACAAGCAACAGGGATGACCTCAAGCTTGAGAATACTGTCAAGCAAAGCTGATTCAAAAACTTGGGAGAGCTTCACAAGGAGCGAACTGAAGCTGGAATCAGTGCATCAAGAGTCACCATGCTCAGACGTCTTCAGGAAAAGGGCTACCAAGCCACTTCTGAACCACAGACAACGTCAGAGGCGTCTTACCTGGGCTGTGGAGAAAAAGAACTGGACTGTTGCTCAGTGGTCCAAAGTCCTCTTTTCAGATGAAAGTAAATCTTGCATTTCATTTGGAAATCAAGGTCCCAGAGTCTGGAGGAAGAGTGGAGAATCCATGTTGCTTGAAGTCCAGTGTGAAGATTCCACAGTCAGTGATGATTTGGGCTGCCATGTCATCTGCTGGTGTTGGTCCACTGTGTTTTCTGAAGTCCACAGTCAACGCAGCCATCTGCCTGGAAATTTTAGAGCACTTCATGCTTCCTTCTGCTGACAAGCTTTAAGGAGATGCTGATTTCATTTTCCAGCAGGACTTGGCACCTGCCCACACTGCCAAAGGTACCAAAAGCTGGTTCAATGACCACGGTGTTACTGTGCTTGATTGGCCAGCAAACTTGCCTGACCTGATCCCCATAGAGAAGCTATGGGGTATTGTCAAGAGGAAGATGAGAGACACCAGACCCAACAATGCAGATGACCTGAAGGCCGCTATCAAAGCAACCTGGGCTTCCATTACACCTGAGCAGTGCCACAGGCTGATTGCCTCCATGCCACGCCACATTGATGCAGTAATTCATGCAAAAGGAGGGCCAACCAAGTATTGAGTGCATAGAAATTAACATACTTTTCAGAAGCCTGACATTTCTATTTAAAATATAATTTTTTTATTGATCTTATGTAATATTCTAATTTTCTGAGACACTGAATTTTGGGTTTTCATTATCTGTCATATAAGTCATAATCATCAAAATTTCAAGAAATAAAGGCTTGGAATGTTTCACTCTATGTGTAATGAATCTATATAAAATATGGGTTTCACTTTCTGAAATGAGTGACAAAAAATATTGACCTTTTTCACGATATTCAAATTTTTTGACATGCACCTGTATTGGCATTTATTGGCAAATTTTATTAAGAGTTTCTGCATGAAATGCAGTCGGAGACTGGAAAATTGGTTTGTCTCAGCATGTCATGATATTTAGCAATCTGTAGTAAGTCTTGTTATTGATTTAATTTCATGCTGTCATCTCTTACTGTGGATATTTGTCTGTGCTTGTCATAATGTTGCCTTATCTGACCTTGTTTCATATCTCTTTCTTTGCAGATCGAAATGTTAGAGCACAAATATGGGGGCCACCTCATCTCACGCCGTGCTGCTTGCAAAATTCAGACGGCCTTTCGCCAGTATCAGCTCAGCAAAAACTTTGAGAAGATCCGAAACTCCCTCCTCGAAAGTCGCTTGCCACGTCGTATCTCCCTTCGAAAAGTGCGGGTGCAAAATACAGAGGGTATCTCAGCTGAACGGGCACTGGCTGAAGGCTGCAATCTGGCAAGTATCCCCCTTGTCCGATCCCCATCCCTGCCTACCACAGTAGGTGGCTCCCTCACTGACCTCGAAGATTCCTTCAATGAGCAAGTCCAGTCTCTTGCCAAATCCATTGATGATGCACTTAGCAACTGGAGCATGAAGACCATGTGTTCACTCCAAGAAGGTGGCACCTACCAGTTTAGCTCAGAGGCCTTTAGTACAGCTGGTGGCAAATCTGGGTTGGCAGGAATAGTCCGAGAAGGTGGCCCCATGGACCCTACCACATTCCATAGCGGAACAGGTGAAGTAGACAATTCTGAGAACGTGGCCCGGAGTGCCAGCAAGCTGATGATGGCCTTCCGGGATGTGACAGTTCAAATTGACAGTAAGAACTTTCACGTGTCCTCTTCTGTTATGGAGTCCTCCACCTCTGTTTCTCTCGGTAATTGTGTCCAGCAGGGGGCTATAATTACTGAGAGCCCACAACCACCTCTGGTCAGTGATGCAAAGGAACAACCTCAGCAAGGACAACCACCACCATCTCCACATGATCCAGCTCCTCCTCCCCTAGAGCAGGATGCTGAGGAAATACCTGATGACGACTTCCCAGCTCCTCCACCAAGTGAGGAGGAGCTTGGGGAGTATCTTCCACCTCTGGTGCTGGAGAAACAGGAAGTTCCAGAACTAGCAATTCCGGCAGAGACAGCAATAACCTCTGAAACCTTGTCTCCACCAGAGATTGCAGAGACGCCAGTCACCCCAATTGTAGAGGTTTTGGAAGCTAAGCGAATTGAGTCAGACACAGCAGACAACAGCTCAGAGCAGATGAGTAGCAGCAGTACATCCACATCAGCCCAGTCAGCTTCTGAGGTCTCATCCAAAGAGGCTTTACAGGCCATGATTCTTAGCTTGCCCCGATACCACTGCGAAAACCCAACCAGTTGCAAATCTCCTACCCTCTCTACTGACGTCATTCGAAAACGCCTATATCGTATTGGCCTCAACCTCTTCAACATGTGAGTACCCTGAGAACCTCTTATCTCCATTTTATTATTATGGTTGCAGAACTCTTTGCATCACACTTGCTTGAAGTGACTAATGCCAGATATTTTAGGCTATAAAACAATTTTCTGTCTCATTTTATCAAGCTGTCCTCACGTGCCACTAATATCGCTGCATGAGGACTGCTCTTCAAAACCAAATTCTAGTTTTCACTGCTGTCTTGCTTCCGTCTCACTCCTGTCATCTAGTTCTGTGTCCAGCTGTGGCTAACACCCCCTCCCCGATGTCACCTTTGGATTGTCTGACCCTATTAATAGCTCTGCTTTTATTTAAAGTACTCTCTCATTCCCCTTTCCCTAATCTCATCTTGCTTCATTGCAAACATAAAGACATTTTAAAAGTTGGTCTAGTTGCCTAATTAATAGCACACTACAATAAATAGTTTTTCTTCCACATTTTGTCTTTTGGTCTTCAACATCACTCTTCAGATAGTCAAGTCACCTTTATTTATATAGCGCTTTTAACAATACAAATTGTGTCAAAGCAACTGCACAATATCAAAATAGGAAAATAGTGTGTCAATAATGTAAAAATGACAAGATTAAACACTCAATTTTCAGTTAAAGGCATTTATTATTGAATTCAGTGATGTTATTGTCCAGCTCAGTTCAGTTTAAGCAGTGTCTGTGCAATCACGTCGACGATATCGCTGGAAATGAAGTGTCCCCAACTTATATATAAATGCCATCTCAATAATGGTTTGCATTTTGACACTAAATAGCAGTGTTTCCCAAACCTGTCCAAGAGGTTCCCATTTGGATAGCTCTGTTTACTGACACAACTATTTCAGGTCTTACAGTCAGTAATGAGCTGATGAGCTGAATCAGGTGTGTCAGATGACGGAAAACAGTGTTTGGAAAACATTATTTATTTTTAGGTAATCTTGTCCCAAGAATATCACATAAATTGTGACTACCAACTATTCAGTTACAATTTGTAATTACTACTTGTAGCTATGTTTAATATTTTATTACTTTGCTATTTTTTAAAGTAAGATCTTTATAGTAGGGTAAGGTCACTTCTCTATATCGTTTCCTGCATTGCTGACTGTAATACTATATCAAAATAGTTCTCTCCACTGTGTATGTATTTTTTGATCCAAATGGCTAATTTCCTCAAATTCATTTTACAGAGGCCTAATCTGAGACATGTTTTGTTGAGATTTCATTTTTAATACAGGACCAGTTTGTTCCTTTATTCATAGATAATGGATTTATAAGGATTAGATAACATCAAGATCATGTCGGTTTACTAGCAAGAAACATAATTTCTAAAATTCATGCATGACTGCAATATGGCAATCTCCCTGAAGGCATTCAAATATTATTTTGCTGCACCCCCAGAAATCACAATAAGTGTCTGATTTGAAATAATCTTATATAACTTGCATATAGAGTAAATTCAAGGAAAATGGGACAGTGTTAAGATGGATGTAATATGTATACACAAACTTATGTATATTACAGTATATTTTAAATAAAATTTAATGTATAGTTAAATAATTTTTGTTTGTATGTTTTGTTTTAAATCTTTTAGCTATGTTTATTAATTGCACATTGTTTATGTACTAATTTGCATATTCCATCAAGATGTCTCTTTTTTCTAATTGCCTCTTATATTAATATCAGTGATATTAGCATTCCAAAGAACTGTCCTATCACCCAGATACATCTTTCCAACAAGGAAATCTGTTTTTCAAAGCTGGAGAAATGCAGCTCCACTTTACAAATCCTGTTGGCTTTATTTCTGCAGTGTCACATCACTGCCAATTAAAATTCTGCTCCCGCATGTCTATTCTCTATGTTCAGCCAAGAGTGACTGAGGCAGAGCTTGATAAGCGCTCTCTATACGCAAAACATCACAGAGGTGCATGATGGGAAAGGTTGAATCAGGACTGTGCTGGACTATGTAACAGATTAAGGTCAGAAACGTTCTGCAAATGCAGATGCTAATGCTGACTAACACATTGTAAATGTACATAGTTGGCGGCAACAAATCTCAGCACTTAAGGGGATAATAGAGTTAATTTCAAACGTCTGTTCCATTAAATTGGATGCGTTACCATTCCCATAGCTACAACATGCTGACATTTTAAAGAAGTGTGATTCAGCAAGATTATTCTCAAACTATTGCTCTTTCATGACAGTTATTATCCTGAAAGATAAAACTAATTGTAGATGACAGCAGCTGCACAAAATGGGATCTCTTGCTAAGAATGCAACATATTGAATTGTGTTTTGACGCATTTTGAATTGCAACAATACGGGCAATTAAGTATATTTCAAAGTAGGACAATTAATCAATTTGATTTCTATTTTCCCAAAGCCAATATACACAGTAAACATTACCGAACTAAAATCCAGTAATAAGTATTATGTTGTATCCACAAATTTTTATGGTTTTGATTCCACTTTATATTTATTAGGTGTATTTAACTACCAAGTACTAACTAACTAAATAAATGAAAAAAAAGTAAATTAAATAATTGTAGATCGTATGTACTGTGTTCATTAGTGGTGCAACGGATCATAATTGATCCGTGATCCATTCGGATCAATATTTTCGGTTCAACACACACGTGATCCGCGGATTGATTTATGAAAAAAAAAGTGTGAATGTTCAGTCCACACATAAGCGTGGTCATGGCGAGCGGAGGAACGGAGGAGCTTGAACTCATTTAAATTTAAATTTTAAAATTTTAAATTTTAAATTTAAAGCGTCATTTAAATCCCCTGTATGGGAGCATTTTGGCTTCCTTGTCAAATATAATGATGAAGGAAAGAGGTTAGTGGATAAAACCGTGACAGTGTGTAGGCACTGTGGCACAAGAAAGCCATATGACAGTGGAAACACATCAAGCATGGCCACCCATTTGAAGCGACATCACCCCGGTGTTTCACTGACAGGAGTGAAAACGAAGGCTGCTCAACAACTGCTTATCACCGCGGCATTTAAGCAGCCCCTTGTTGCACAATCAGACCGGGCTAAAACCATCACAAATGCTATCGGTGTGTTTATAGGTGCAGACATGAGGCCATATTCGGTTGTGCAAAATGAGGGCTTTAAACACATGCTGAAAGTACTTGAGCCACGTTACGACATCCCGTCGCGCACCCACTTCAGCGAAAAGATTGTGCCAGATCTTTATGAGCAGGAGAAGAAAAAAGTTGTGGATGAACTATCCCGAGCATCCTCTGTTGCGCTCATGACAGACGGGTGGACATCCATGGGAAAAGAGAGCTATGTGACGATAACCGCTCACTTCATCACAGCAGACTGGGAGATGAGAAGTCCGGTGCTGCAGACACGCCCCCTTTACGAGAGTCACACAGGCACTCATCTTGCGCAGGTACCGACACAAGCAGTGGAGGAATGGAAGATAAAGAGGCCCAGTACTAATATCCCAGTCACAACTGATAATGCCAAAAATCAAATAAATGCAGTGAATGAGGCAGGACTGGGCCCACAGATAGGGTGCTTTGCACATGCAGTGAATTTGGCATCACAGAAGGGAATCTCAGTCAATAGGATGGACCGCCTCCTTCGGAGGGTCAGGAAGGTGGTTTTCTACTTCCACCGAAGCACAACAGCTGCTCATGTGCTTAAGACAAAGCAAGAAATGCTAAAGCTGCCTACTCATAAGCTCATACATGATGTCCCAACAAGGTGGAACTCCACTTATGATTTGTTGGAGCGTTATCTGGAGCAGCAGGCAGCTATATACTCTGCATTGACCGACAAGACCCTGAAGAAAAATGTCAAAGACATCATCACCCTGTCTGATGATGATGTGAGAGTGGCAGAGGAGGTCCTCCAGGTGCTTAAACCCCTCAAAACTGTTACATCTCTGCTCAGCACTGAAACTGCACCATCTGTGTCAATGATCCTGCCGCTGAAAACAAGGATTCTACAATCCATGGCTCCAAGTGTAGAAGACAGAACCATCACTCGAGATGCCAAGAGTGCCATTAGAGAGGACCTGAAGCCCAGATACACTTCACCCCCTACTCTACAGGACTACCTTCACAGATCTACTGCCCTGGATCCGAGGTTCAAGTCCCTGTCTCACATGGACCCTGCCCTACGCCAGAGGACATACAGTGACCTCACCACTGAGATTGTGAGCAGTCTGGGCACTGAAGACTGTGATGAGGTAAAGAAAAAGAATATTATTTAAAAATGATAAATTTAAATCTAAATACATTTTTTATTTTCAGTAATAATGGCTTTTATTAAATGTTATTGCCACATTTTCATGTCTATGAAACATGAAAATAAATAATAGGTTTAATTAATCAACTAATTTTTTTCTGCAGGGTCAAGCTGCAGAGCCAACAGGAGCAAACTTGGACACATCTCCTCCACAAAAGAAGTCGGCGATGGCAGAGATTTTTGGAGAGACCTTTGTCAGCAAAGACATGGACAGCAAGACTCCTGTTGACATCATCAAAGAGGAGGTGGCATCCTACCTGGCAGCAAGCGGCATTACAGTGGATGGTGATCCACTGACATGGTGGAAAAGCAATGAGTGTAAATACCCTCATATTGCCACAAGATCTCGCTGTGCCAGGCTCTTCAGTTACTTCCGAGAGAGTGTTCTCAACAGCAGGTGACATAGTGACTGCAAAGAGGTCCACACTCTCCCCAGACAATGTAGACATCCTTGTCTTTTTGAAAAAGAATTTGAAATTATAAGCTCAGGTATGCTTTGCTTTCTTTCTTTTAGTCTTCTTTGATGATGTGGACATTGGCTTTATTTCACTATCCATGTTTCAAGGAAGATGATGTGCCTTCTTATGTTGCACTTTAAGTTGTTTTCATTAATTATGTTAAAAAGAAGACATTATGCCTTGTGCACTTTAAGTTGATTTTATATTTTAATTTAATAATATAAAAGTGTTAATAAATAAAAAGACAAAACTTATGTTTATTTGTCTTGTCTTTTTTTTTTTTTTTTGCTGATCCGAGAAACGATCCGAACCGTGCGTTTTTTGATCCGTTGCACCCCTAGTGTTCATGCTGTACGGTAATTAGATGCTATTACAGAAATGTATTTACAGATGTAATTAAACTGTAAAATCACAATGTAAAAACATAAACGTACACAATAAGCACAATGTATCAAATTATTTAAATGTTAGTACGGAGTGGTTAAATACACTTCATAAAAAGTAGATCCTTTTTCTTGCTTCCTATAGTACAGTCTCTTTTAAAAGAAAATTAAAGATCCCACTCCAATAATTGAAGAAATAGATTACTTTTACCCTTACTTCTATATTTACTACCCTATGTAATGGCACTTCAGTGCCATTTGTAGTTCCTTTAAAGTGAGAGAAATATTCTGAAGATAGAGGGCCTAATTAAAAGTTCTTAATCAGCTATAAAAAAGTCATTGGGGCAATGTGGCTTTAAAAAGTTAAAAGCTTATTCAGATGACGCGGTGTTTTTTTTTGTAGTATATTAAACTATCCAAGATCTCCATGCACTAGCATCAGTTTATTTTTCCTTTTATTGCTGTTACAGGGTCCAAGGTGAAATGCATTGTTCCTACCTCTTAATGAATGCTTTTTGTACTGAAAGTAATCGTGAGTGTGTGACAGCAGAGACAATTAAATGTAGAAGATGCAAGAATCCCTGTCATGAGCGACCGGTAACAAAAAAAAATAAAAAAATAAAAAACCTTCAAAATCACATTTCCAGCATGCTCCTGATGTGGTAACTTATATAACTGACAAATAGGCTTGCATTTATGCACAGCAGCTCTTTATCCATCTTGTGAAAGGGAAGGTGCATAATCTACTCATTTATTTTCCACCTTCACCAAGTGAAACCTTCTTTGCCCTGTGTTGATGGCGACAATACTCACCGTAGAATACAACAGAAGGGATTCATCTGTTTTATAGGGTTGAGTGGATGTATGTGTGCTCTTGATTATGAATCAGCTGGGAGGGCGATACCGGCTGCCAAGCTGAGTGAGAGGCTGTTTATTTTCCACCCGCACATCAGATTTCCTTTAAATAAAGGAAAGTACAGTGAGAATTTTGAACATATGGTTAAATCTCTGAAATGACTCAGCTTCATCTGTCATTCAAGGATTAGTTCACCCAAAATTGAAAACACTGTCATTGTTAAATCATCCTCATGTTGTTCAAAATCCATATGACTTTCTTTCTCCTTTGGAACAGTTTTGTCACTGTTTTATGGTTTCAGTTTTTTTTTTTTTTTTAAGTTTAAATTAATATTGTGTGAAATAAAGTGTTCATTTAGTTTACATAAATTCATATACATCTCATTTGGCATCATTAGATATATTTATATTGTATAAGCACTCCTGCAGTAAATTCTTTCGCTTTTCTTAAAAATGAGGTGCCTCAGAAAGACTGACAAACTTAATTTGTGAAAGAGTTTGTTGTGGACCAGTGCTTATTATCAGTTATTTGGAAATCAAACAAAAAGCTTGGTTGAGGCTTAAATCAGAAGTATGTTTAATTAATTGAAGAGTCAGATTTAACATTGCATCTAGAGAGTACATATAACAAATTGTATTATTCTTTTTATTCTATATATGTGACCCTGGACCACAAAACCAGTCAGGTAGCACAGGTATATTTGTAGCAATAGCCAACAATACATGGGTCAAAATTATCGAGTTTTCTTTTCTGCCAAAAATCATTTGGATATTAGGTAAAGATCATGTTCCATGAAGATATTTTGTAAATTTGCTATCATAAATAAATCAAAACTTAATTTTTGATTAGTAATATGCATTGCTTAGAACTTCATTTGGACTACTTTAAAGGGGATTTTCTCAATATTTAGCTTTTTTTGCACCCTCAGATGCCCTAAGCTAACAAACCATACCTCAATGGAAAGTTTACTTATTCAGCTTTCAGATGATGTCTCTCACAGATCTCTAGATGAAAACCCTTATGACTGGTTTCATGGTCCAGGGTCACATATATATGTAACACTGACCCTTTCTAGAGGTTCTATCTTAGGCCAGTAGTTGACAACAAGTGAGTCATCATTCACTTAACCAGTTTGAGAGAATATAGAGAGAGTCGTTCACAAACAAAACACAGTTTATTAAAATTAATAATTAACTGATTCGTTCACAATCAAAACACTACAGCTGCATGCAGCTGCATAAACAGCTAAATGTGTCATTGTATCATACTCAGAAGCTTTAAAACATTAACATATAGCAATTCAATTAGCCACCTCGTAAAATATATACAAATTGCCGTGAGATCTGGCTGGATTTTCTTTGAATTATCTTCATTTGGGGGCTATTCTCATCAAATGCAGATATCTGTGATTCATTTGATTAAACTTGCAATTGATTCAATTAATTTGATTAAATCTGCTAATTAATCGACAGCCCTACTTTTAATATTATCAAAGAAAGCAACATATAAATAAACCAGTCTCTCCCTTACCCAGACTTCATCGCCTCAAACACCCCGACAGATAAGTCAATTTTTAATCAAATGGAGGTTTTGCTCCAAGAGAGTGAGTGAAAAGAGAGAGGGGTTGTCATTAGTTCCAGCAGTTCATTTTCTGCAGGGTAGCCTAATACCTGTGACAGCTCAGACTGAATCTAAAGCAGGTGTGTGTGTGTGTGTGACATGAGATGCTGAAATCTGAGTTTGGATTAAAAGAGAGATTTTGGGACTGGAATGTGCTTTCACTAAACAGATAATTAAGAAAGAAGAAGGATTTTGGGGGCTCTATGAGCGTGTATATGTTGGAAAGAGCATGTAAAGGACATATATGTGTGAACGAAGGACGGTTGGTAAGCGGAGTGAGTATAACGCTCTAAACTGAGTTTTCACCTGCCTCGTGAACAGAATGGGAATGTTTATTTTCCCCAAAAGAGAGAAAAACAGCAGGTGAGAGGAGAAAAGAAAGCAATGATATTGTGTGTGGGTTTAAACATAGATGTTAGATTCTGTTTATGTGTAAGTATAGGAGACTGGCCATGATCGTAAGGTGCCTTCAAAAAGCTGTGCTCTTAAGTGTCATGTTTATGCAGGGCTTATCCCTGCAGTTGCCCCCCTTTTTTCTTACAATACCAGAATAGAATCAGAGCATAGATGTTAGTTGAGTGTCAGGTGAACTTTATGTAGCTACATGTCGCAAGAGCTCTTTCTGTCTATCTGGTTGTGAAGATAGGTATTTCTTCAACTGGAAGCACTTTTGGCCCTGTGTACTTTTAGAAAATACAATCCCTTAAAACATACTGTTCACACATTTTAGATTCCTTTTTAGTTTATGTATCCTAAATACACAAAACTGAATTATATTCAGATCCGTACAGACTGCATTTATGGTTAGTTAGACGTGTAACCAACATGAAAACCAGAGAGGTGTCTATGGGTGAAAAACGAGCAAATGTGAAGCTGAGAAAAGATGAAAAATCAAACCATTGCACAAACACTGGCAATAGCAACTACAACCATTTGGAATCTCCTGAGGAAGAAAGAAACCACTGGTGTACTAAGTAACACCTCAAACGGGTAGATCAAGGACAACATCTGCAGTTGATGACAGAAACATTGTGACAGCTGTAAAGAAAGAGAACCTAAAACAACTGTTAGTGACATCAGCAACAAACTCCAGTGGGCAGGAGTGAAGGTATCACAATCTACTGTTTGCAGAAGACTTCATGAACAAAAGTACAGCGGCTACACCAGAAGATGCAAACCACTCATTAGCAAGAAGAATAGGAGATGAGCCTCAAATATTCTGGGACAAGGTTTTATGGACTGATTTTATGGACCAACGTGATGGAAAGGCTAAAGTTTGGAGAAAGAAAGGATCTACTCATGATCCCAAACATACAAGCTCATCTGAAACACAGTGTACACAGGTGTACATTATAGTACACATTACACAAGTAATGAAATGGCTTCAGCTTTCATCGCTTCTTCTGGGACAGGCTCATTAATCTTCATTAATGATGTAACACATGATGGCAGCAGCAAAATTAACTCAAGTCTACAGAAATATTTTGTCTGACAATTTACAGAAAGATGCAACCAAACTGATTGGGAGATCCTTCATCATGCAGCAAGATAATGACCCAAAACCTTGTGCCAAAACAACAAAGGAGTTCATCGGGCAAGAAGTGGAAGGTTTTAGATTCAAGATTCAAGATTCAAGATTCAAGAGTTTTATTTGTCACATACACAATTATACAGAGTATAACCAGCAGTGAAATGTAGGTCAGGTCCGCTCCAAGGACAGTGCAATTATAAAGTATACAAATATTAAGAAGAAGTACAAACATAAAATAAAAGATAAGATAAAATAAGATAAGATAGGATAAAAAATATAAATATAAATGTGCAGGTCAGTATGTTGTTGACAAATAGTAATGAGAGGAATGTGCAAAAAGTTGTACAGGGTATTTGAATAGCAGCAATATGAGGTAGAGAAAAATTATGAATAGCTTATTGATATATGATATTTACATGGAGAAAAAATTATGAATGAATAACTTGTTGATATGGTGATATTACATGGAGTCAAGTGATATTATGACACAGAGTTAGAGTTTAGGAGCCTGATGGGCCAAGTCAATCTCCATACTTAAACCCTGTAGAGAATGCATTTTACCTGCTAAAGAGACTGAAGGGAGTAACCCTCCAAAACTGAAAGAGGCTGCGGTGAAAGCCTGGAAAAGCATCACAAAAGAAGAATGCAAAAGTTTGGTGATGTCAATGGGTCACAGGCTTGATGCAGTTATTGAAAGCAAATGATTTCCAACTAAATATTAAGTCTTTTTCACTTTAATCTATGTTAATTCTATCTGTTCCAATACTTTTGGTAACATGCAAAAATGGGTGGGTTCAAACAAAAGGTGCTATCTTCTAAATTGTGAATCAGATCCAGATGAAAATACCTGTAAATAAAAGCTGAAATGTATATCTCTCATCTCATATTCATCTTTTGATGTCAAACCCAAATGTTTTCAGTCTACAGTAAAAATAAAGGAATTGGCCTTACTGTTCCATTACTTTGGAGAGCACTGCAAATAATTATGAGGACAAGAGATATTGACTGTTTTAAAAATCTTACCCATTTATTACCTTATAATCTATTGCAGTGTAGAAAACAATCGTCCTGCATATCAAGAAAGATGAAATCAGCAACAATATTACAGTATTATTAATACTGAAGTCAATTTATAGCTATAACAGAGACACAAGATGGCAGCAGTCGAGTTTGCATGAAACAAAAGAGAGTAAGTCTGCAATACCCGGATGAGCAGAATATTTGTTATTGACAGCAGTTGTTATCAGGGAATAACACACCTCAGAATGTCGCAACTGACCGAACAGAATCAACTATTCCATAACGCCGTGTAATAATGTTAGATATAATATAGATATGCTGTTAAAAGCAGTGGGGGATCCTGCCATGGGTGACACAGGTAACATCAACCTCCACACAACCCTCTCAGATGTGCTCTTCATTATTCTATCACTCATTTGCCGCAGTTTTAAGATTTGCTGTGCTTACTGAAAATTAATTTCGTCCTAACTCAGCACTACTTCTGCCACCCATGAAAAAAGTTTTCTCACCTGCTAATAGCCAGAAGTGAAACAGCAATGAATGTTAATATTAATGGAACCATATAACAGAGCTCAAGTTAATCAAGTCAATGAAATTGCAAATTAAAGTGACATTTAACCAATTAGCAGCATTTGTATAATAGTTTTCTGCTAGAACAACCATTTAAAAAAAAAAAAAACAGTTTATGTTTTATGGCCATTTGAGTTGTTTAAGAATGAGCCTATCGTTACTGTTTTTCCATCACGATAAATAGACAAAATAAAAACAACACAACCTGTTCAGAAACAAATATTACACTATTGCATATAATTTCAATTCCTTTAAAATAAAACATTGTGACAGGCCTTTTATCATAACTGACAAACAGGCTGTTCATAAACTACATTATGTTCCCCTCAGTAAAGCTAGACAGTGTCAGCAGGGGTTGTACATTTATTATGAGGAGTAAATCATTGTAATGGATAGGGAAGATTGTAGAATGCAGTCAGGCAAACCAGAAAAACACGGTTCTCTCAGCATGTGGATGAATGAAAGTTTAGTGGACCCTCTATAAATCCATGTACTTTTTTCTCCCAGGGCAAAGACTTAGCGATGAGATGCTGACTGAAGGAATAAAGCAACTCTATAGTACTGCTGAGAAGCTTCTTTCTGTCCCCCGTTGCCTCTTTTATTGTCTGAAGACAGGGAAGCGTTGACATTCTGGTTATTGATAAGCCACTGAATAGAAAAATAGCGGTTATTAATGTCCACTTGGCTTCTGTGGAATGAGAAAGTGTCTGAGGGACTGTAGAGATTGAAACTCCTTTAACAAGAGACACATAAAAAAAAAATTTCAGTGTAAATATGTATATATTTTACATCTTTATATCCAATAATAACAACAAAACGTTTTTTTTATATAGTTCAATGATAAGATATAAATACATAAATTATGAAAAAAAAAATCTTCATCTTTATTTAAAAACAAAAACACCAGAGCATGATAAAATTATAAGTAATGCACTATTTTCCCCATCTTGTGAAGTCATACAATAGCTTTGTGCAGTGACTAAACCAGTCCGCTTATAATCTTTCTTTTTTAAAATCAAATGATGGTGTCTTTGACATAAAAATTGCTGTTGATGTGCTATTTATGCAATTCATTTGACTAGTATTTTTTTTTTTTTTTTTTTTTACTTTGCCACCAAACAGAATCGCAAAAATCTGCTAGATGTTTACTTTTTCTGGTACAATCCAATGCAATTACCATACAAATGCTGTTGTAATATTATAATATTAATATTGTAAGTTAATGTCTATACAATACTGTAGTTATGTACTTGGGTAAAAGTTTTAACAGTGCTAATAGTTTTTCTCTCTCTATTTATCTATTTCTCTGTGCATCAAACAGAAATCCAGACAAGGGCCTCCAGTTTCTCATCTCTCGTGGGTTCATTCCGGATACGCCTATAGGTGTAGCACACTTCCTACTCCAGAGGAAGGGGCTGAGCCGACAGATGATCGGCGAGTTTCTTGGCAACAGCAAGAAGCCGTTTAACAGAGATGTGTTAGAGTGAGTATATGAAAATGCCTCTTAGTATCCATAGCTTAAAAAAAGAGCAATGAGAATCTATAACTGTGTGCGAAATAGAGAACAATATCATAAAAGAGAGAATATTTACACTTTTAAATGGAAGCATTTTTGTTTTTTCTCTGTGGATTTGGAGAATCACGGCATCTTTTAATGACATCTCCCTTGGCTGCTGAGCTCCCGCAGTCTAACTGCAGAGCTTTGCACTTGGAAATGATACACTCTTGAGACCTCTTAGAAGAGTCAGTGTGTGTGTGTGTGTGTGTGTGTATACAGTGCAGTACATATGAGGTTTTTGAAGTGATGCATCTTCTAGACTTAAAGGGACAGTTCACCTAAAAATGAGAATTCTGTGCTCTTTTACTCACCAACATCTACCCACATTCTTCAAGATATCTTCCTTTATGTTCAACAGAAGAAAGAAACTCATACAGGTTTGGAACAGCTTCAGGGTGAGTAAATTATTTTATTTAGGCTAAATGTGTAAATGCATCCACACTTATGTTGGGCCCTATGTGTACTTTAAGGGCCCTTCAGAGACAAAATGAATGAATGAAAGAGTGCATGAATGAATAACGAAAGCACGTAACAAAATGACTAAAACTTAAACTAAAATAAAAATTAAAAGTATAAAAAATACAAGCTTATTCTATTTTTTTATTTATTTTAATAAGTACTATTTATATATAAATAATACTAAAATAATATAGACTATTACATGACCTAAAATGATAAAGCCTAGATCATAATATTCCATTTAATACAAGAAGTCAAGAATGCTACATTATTGGATGCACCAAAAGTGTGAAAAGGTCTTCAATCTTTGAAATTAAAGAAATAACTCCTCCCTGACAGATTTTTGGAGCATTTGGGAGCTTTATTATTTTCCCGTAGAAGCCTGGAAAGGTCTTTCAAATACTCCCCAGAAAGCTTTATAATGCTGTGGTAATCCATCAATCCCTAGTGCTTGTAATTTTTTTTTTTCCCTGTTCTGCCCAACATCTCCACAAAAGCTTGATTCTTTTTGGAAAGGTCAAGGTGTGTGTAGGCTTAGTATTAAAATGTCAGTAGAAGAAAAGAGTTTTAAAGTTATATGTGCCATGATACAGTTGTGATCATAGAGAGAGAAAAAAGACACATACATTTGGTATAACTGATGTTTCAATAGCTGAATAGGCATACTCTCCCACCACAGACCTATTTACTGTACCTTATTTTTAATTAATTCCCTTAAATGTAATATGTTCTATCAATTCCTATTTGCATATAAGGACTCCAAGACATAAACATAGTAAAACATGTAAGGGAAACAGGTCAATTTAGCTCAAAGAGAATTCATTATGATATTTATAGGGAATTTGAACAGAATCATTGTTTTATGGCTGATCACTTAGTCAGCCAGCGATTCATTGAACGAGCCGTATAACATCAACTCTACAATGGATAATAAAATCCAAAATATAGTGGAAACACCATTGATTAGCACAGTAACAAGAATCAGAATTAGAATCAGAATCAGAAAGAGCTTTATTGCCAAGTATGCTTACACATACAAGGAATTTGTGTTAGTGTCATAAACTTCCAGTACACCAGTACACTTCCAGAGACAACAACAACAAATAAAAATAAAAATAAGATGACAATAAAAAGTACACATGTAAATATAAATAGACAAAAATTGAAAAATAAATTGAAAAATAAATAAATTGTATGTACAGTTGTGCTATAGATGATAGAATGGAATAGAATATAATGAGATGCAGGGACGTACTAGGATGGAGGTGGTAACAAATAAATATAAGGTTATTGCACATTTTTATTGCATAATGTGGGGAACATTTAACTGTTCATAAGGTAGATTGCCTGGGATAGGAAACTGTTCTTGTGCCTGGCTGTCCTGGTATTTGGGGCTCTGTAGCGCCGGCCAGATGGCAAAAGATCAGCAGTTTAAGACATTAACTTGTAAGCACAAAACACAAGATACTCCTTGTGTTTTGTGCTACTTGAATGAGTATAGAAGAGTGAAAATATGAAATCCCAAGTTTTAAGGAAATACATGCAATTGCGTAGACCTGAACAATCATCAATCATTTAACTAACCCTCGCATTGAATTTCTCAATGAAGCTATTAAGCTTTATAATAAATGCACCCGTTCAGCTAGAATATGGAGGTACTTGCGTTATTCCCTTTGTTGTCATCGTTGCAGAAAGGGGTTTCCCAAGGTTGCTGATTGGCTGGAAGTTCAGTAGTCGTTCGAAGTGAAGTCTTGGGTGTTGGCTGAAGATGTGGAGTTGTGGGCTGGTCGAAGTTTTGATGTGAGCGCAGTCGGAGTTGGACTCGGAGACACAGCTTTGTGGCAAAACTTAACTCAGAACACGAAACTCAATGGAAAATAAAAGAAAATTAAAGTAGATGTCAGCAAGAAGAGTGACGAGACTAGATCACGTTACTCCTCATTGTTTTAGAGGAGCAGCTGGTGTGTAAGCCAGAAAACACTTAAAGAGCGCTAAAAAGCAGCGTCAAAATGCGGTGGCAAAAAGGCAAGAAAAAAAGCATGGCTTGAAGCGATGACTAAAAGCATAAGTTGGCGTCCTAGTTTATAAACTGGGCTGTTGGACACATCCCAAATGGCATCTTGACCAATTAGACATTGTCTTAGCTCGGGGTGTTACTATTTTTCTCATCCCAATACATAAATCAACATATTATCTTATCAGTCACATGGTCACATGGAGTTATGCATAGAAATGCTTAGTTGCTCATAAGTCCTTTTAGCATCATTTTGGTGCATATATACATGTAAAAGACATTCTCTGTGCCATTCTGTGATGAACAAAGGTGAAAGGTCAAGAAGGAACCTGGTCTTTGTCCTGGGTGGGGGAACCACCCAACGAAGTCTGTACCACGTGAATTATATCATGGATTTACATGTGATGGTCATGCTGAGCATCTCTTAGACTATCAATCTTGGTTACTTGCCCCGAATTTGACAATCTCCTTCATTAGTTGGGACTATTAATAAGTGCTCTTTTGCGTTAATGTTGCAAGCTGTTCTGTGAAAGAGTTGTTTGGTTAGGCTTGCTTCAGTCTGGCTGGCGCTAGGATCTGATGGGCTTCTTTGTGATATTCGGCTTCTCGTGTTTCAACCATGTTCTTGGTCGAATCTTAAATTGTCTGATTCGCTCTGATACCTTACAAACAGGATGTTTAAAAAAATACAGTTGTGTGAGAAAACAGCAGAGCAGAAAAAAAGCCAAATTTAACTTGGCACTTTTAAATGACCTCTTCTAGGCAAGCAATTTACCTTGACAGTTTTTGCTTCTTGTCTAATTGCTATTATATATTTCTTTAACCTATATTTCTGCTTAAAAAAGCACTTTTGTGCTGTTTTCCTTACGTGCGTTCAATACAAATTCAACAAACTTCTTCAAGTTAGGGGAAAATCTCTCTAATTCCCCAACAGTCTTTCTTTTTGTTTCATCTGACATTGCATTTATCAGCTCCAGGAAGCCGCAATAGGCAAAATTTTACTAGGTTTAGGCTAATTATAACTTCAAATCATTATTCTCCAGTTTTTCATCACTTTCATGCACAACAAACACTTTTCTGGAGTTAATAAAGTCCAAAATCAAACTTATGCTGCTTACTAACTGTAAAACAAAAGAAAGCATGTGGTATTTACTAATTTCATTCACCAGAGAGTTTTACATTTAATTGAAAATTGGTGATTTGGGAATATTAACAACAATACTACGAAGAAAACGAATAAAACATTGCCCTTGGCTGAAAATCATTAGTATCATTAATAAGCAATTTTAAACCAAACATTTAGGCATAAAAATAAACTGTACAGCTCATTTTAGGTACAGACTTCACTTCTGATGCTTTAACACGTAAGCTATAACATGCAACACAACAAATTAAAGACTCTCTGCTGTAGCCAAAGACAGGATGTTATGAATATTTCATGCAGATATAATAAATGGACACTAATATTTTCATTTCCCTCAAGTCAAGTCAAGCCTTTGCATATAAAAACAAATGCCATTGCTATAAAATTAGCTTTGGTACACACATAAATGGGAAAGAAAGAACAAAGACTTAATGTTTAAAAAAATCATCAAATAAACCATCAATCTAGATTCCTTCTTTGGATCTCCTGACTCAGAAGGCAACCTGTCTATCAGCTTCAACTGTTTTCCAGAAGACAAGCTTTGTTCTTCAGTGGCTTGGATCTTATTTGGACAAGCAGAGCATTTATTCTCAGTATCCCAAAATTATAACAGAGTAAACATTACAAGCTTGCATGAACCTCTCTCCGGGGTGAGAGAGGCAATATTGCCCACGCAAAGTTAGATGCCGTAGCTCCTTAACAAAGTGATGCAAAGCAAGGCATGGAAACCCATTCTGTTACTACAGTAAGTATAAATAGTTTTTCATGCATATGCAAGGGTCCACATGCAGTGCACATGAGACAAATTTTGTCACCAGAATAGTACACGCACCGCTCAATATCTGTAATTGCTCGTGCTTTGTATGCCCAGGTAGCTCATGCACATTAAATTTGGGTAACACTTTATTTTAAGGTGTCATAATACAGAGTAATTACCTAATTAAGTACTTAGTATAAGCCGTTGTACTTACATGAAAACAAATGTACTTACCATGTAACTAAGTTATGGAACAGCCTGTAATTACAGTGTGTAATTATGTAGCTGTAATAGGCAGCTACTTCCTAAAGTCCATGATCAGCTCTTTAGTTTTGCTCACATTCAGAGAGAGACAGTTGTCCTGGCACCATGATGTGAGTCTCTCTACCTCATTCAAGTATGCGGTCTCATCGTTGTTGGAGATGAGGCCCAGAACCACAGTATCATCAGCGAATTTGATAATAGATGTGGAGCTGTGAAAGGACACGCAGTCATGCGTGTAGAGAGAGTAGAGCGGGGTACTCAGGACACAGCCCATGTTCAGGGTGATGGAATTTGAGGTGAACTGGCCAACTTTCACCACTTGAGGTCTGCCGGTGAGGAAGTCTTGAATCCAGTCACAGAGTGAGGAGTTTCGGCCGAGGTCTGTGAGTTTAGTAGCCAGCTTGATGGGGACTATAGCGTTGAAAGCTGAGCTATAGTCAATGAATAGCAGCCTTACATAATTCCCATTGTTGCTGTCCAAGTGTGTGAGGGAAGAGTGGAGGACGTGAGAGATGGCATCGTCCGTAGATCTGTTTGGGCGATAGGCAAACTGAAGAGGGTCCAAAGTAACAGGTATGGAGGAGCAAATGTGGCTCTTTACAAGTCTCTCAAAAACCTTCATGACTATAGATGTGAGGGCAACTGGGCGATAGTCATTCAGGCAAGAGGGTTTATTGTTCTTTGGCACAGGGATTATTACGGATTTTTTAAATGAGGTGGGGACCACGGAGGTAGCAAGGGACTCATTAAAGATAAACGTGAACAAACCAGCGAGCTGATCAGCGCAGGACCTCAGAACACGGCCGGTTATCCCATCAGGTCCGGCTGCTTTCCTGACGTTCACTTTCTTTAGTGCCCTCCGAACCTCATCCTCCGACACGGTGATTACAGGATCATCGCTACTCTGCCTGCTGCTTCCTGACGCGCTGGACGGCAGAGACGCGCCGCCGCCGTTGCCATCGAAGCGGCCGAAGAAGATGTTTAACTCGTCGGCCAGGAACGGATCTGCTCTCACCTCCGCGGAGGATTTGTTTCCGAAGGCACAGATGGTCCTCAGTCCCTGCCACATCCGTCGAGAGTCATTGAGCTGGAAATGAGACTCAATTCTCTGTATCTGTGTTTAGCGGCTCTTACTGCGCATCGGAGAGCATAGCACGATGCTTTGTACTTGCTCATATTCCCGGTCAGAAGAGCCTCATTGTAAGCGGCAGTGCATGTGTTAACCGCAGCACGGATTGTTCTGTCCACCCACGGTTTCTGGTTGGAGAATGTCCTTATCGTTATTGTTTCAGTAGCTTGCTTGGTTAGCATGTTTACAAAGCTCAATGCTACATCCGTGAACTCGCTGACGTCAGAAGAACTCGCCCGGAACATGTCCCAGTCGACGTCATGAACAGCCGCCTGCAGCATGCACTACTCTCTGCACCGGAGGATCCTGAACGAGCCTTTGTTTGTATTCCGGTGTGAGGAAAATGGCGGCATGGTCCGATTTGCCAAAATCCGGTAGTGAGCGGGCTTTGTAGGCATTCTTGAACTGAGTGTAGCAATGATCTAGTGTATTTGGTACTCTGGTTGGACAGGATACGTGTTGATGAAAGTTCAGCATGACCCGTCTGAGGTTAGCTTTGTTAAAGTCCCCTGCGATGATAAAGACAGCGTCAGGATGTTTGTTAATGTAGCCGCTGAGCACATCGTGAAGCCAAGCCGGTGTCCGCCTGTGGTGGAATGTACACAGCAGTAACTATGATCGATGAAAACTCCCGCGGCAGATTAAATGGGTGGCAAATAATGGAAAGATGTTCCAGATGAGGCGAGCAGGAACGCGACAGAATGGAGATATTCCTGGGATCAGACCATTTCTTGTTAATCATGAAACACACTCCTCCACCCCTGGATTTACCGGCCTCTGCTGTTCTGTCCGTCCGAAAAACAGAGAAGTTATCACTTGGCATAACAGCAGTGTCCGGGACCATGGACGAAAGCCACGTTTCTGACAAACAAAGGATGTTACAGTCCCTTATGTCCCGTTGGAAACTAATCCTGGCTCTAAGATCGTCCATCTTATTCTCCAAGGATTGGACATTTGCGAGCAGAATGCTCGGAAGGGGAGGACTGTGAGCCCTTTTCCAGAGTCTATCTCAAATCCCGGCGCGTTTCCCGCTGTGTTTCTTGATCCTTCGCCTCGGGGGGTTGTTGTTTATCTCTGCGTTCCGAAGAATCTGCAGAGGCCATGCTGGATTCCTGGATAAAGTGTCCTGGAACAGGTTAGTGTAGCGGTTTCCAATGTCCAAAAGTGTTTCTTTGTTATAGGTGATCAGTGCCGACGTGAGATGTGTAAAAAGAGAAAGTAAAACTAAGTAAAAAAGTAGATAAAAACACAATCTTAGCGGAGCGACCTGGACGGCGTCCGAATAAAGCGGCGTCATCTTGATTATCCCTGTAGTTACATGTAGTTAATAATTATTACTCGGTACATAAATGTATTATTGTAACAAGGACACCTTAAAATAAGGTGTAACTTAAAATATTGTGCAACTATGAAAACTGAATGGTGATGAGGGACTGTCAAGCTCAAGAAATGACAAAAATAAATAAAAAATAATACTAAAAAAATAGTGCAATTAATCATCAAAGTGCATATTACTAGAATATTAGCCATTTATTAGTAGTAATTAAGCACATATTACTGCCTTATTCTACATGACCTTATTCTACATCCCTAATCTTACCCAATACCTAAACTTAACAACTACCTTCTAACTGTTAATAAGCAGAAAATGAGGAATTTATTGAGGGAAAAGTCGTAGTTAATAGTGAATAAGTGTTCCCTATTCTAAAGTGTTACCTATACGACTAATGTGCCATTAACCAAGTCGTCTGAAACCATACAAAAAACTTTGCATGAGATACAGACTGGAATTAATGCTGCAGAGGGGAAGCAGAGACTGTAAGCTTCAACATGAAAGCAACTTGAAAGCTAGTTCATTGCAAACATTTACTTTCTCACTCTGTTAAGATATTGGAGATTGAGAAAATACTCAAGTAAAAAAGAAAGATAAATATTCTCTTGATTATGAGTTTGCCTTAGCATGTGACTGCCTACTGCAACAGCCATGGAAGGAATGGAGTGGAAAGATTTCTCTCCTTTTATAAGTAAGAACTATTGACTCGCATCCTTTGTTTGCACACCCACTGACATATATGCACTTAATATATTTAATAAATAAAAAAATAAAGAACTGTTGAAACATAAAGGCGATGTAAGGTTGATAGTAAAGGTGAGCTTTCAAATAGCCATAGTAATACGAACATTGTAATCGTGCATACTTTCTAAAAAATTTAGTTGGCAGAAATACACCTGACAAGGTGACAGATTTCATATAACATGTCCAAAAAGAAGCACTAGCAGAAGCAGAAAGACATTTTATTTTTGGTTCTTGTCAGATTGTACAAAATGACCCCCTTGAGATCTTGGTTAGCAACCACGGCAGACTGCGCAACATCAACGGTCTTTTGTCAAAGATGTCAACACGTCAAATGGTTTGATAAACATCTAAAATTTTAGTAACGATTGAGGGAGTTGACTGGGTGTTCAGTCATGCCACATTCTGACATCCTTATTGACACTCAAAACTGAAATGGTACCTATAGGTTTCTACTGGTAGCAGTTAAAAACATCAGACAGACAAGATTGGCAAAGTTAATTATTTGCACATGTGCCAGCAAATTTTAACAGACTTGTTTCCTACTGCTTTTCTTTGTCTTCCATGCACAAATCTCCTCACTTGCTAAATGCCAAAAGCGACCAAAGGTGTTAAACAAATGGATTTTCTGTGAATTGCTGCATGCATTTAAGGTCAGTTGATCAAGTCAGTGAAATTACAAAATAAAATATCCCCTCACTATCAAAGACCCGACTACTTATCAGCTGGAGGCCCCTGGCATTCAGAAGCTCTTCAGAAACTGATCCAATTAGCCCAGGCCATAATGCATCCTTAAGAACAAGCTGTGATGTACAGTAATCTTCAACAGAATAACACGCAGGAGGTAATGTGCTACTGGGAAACCTGAATAGGTTTACTGGGGGAAACATTCCCCTATCACCATAAGGTTTAAAGTGCTGGAAGGGGATGTTTCTTGCTGTTCAATTCACATTAGTTGGTGTGGCACAGTGACTAAAGCTCAGGATTGAGCTCATAAGGACCTGGCCATGAGCTACGAGTATTCCCTTAGTACCCTCGAGCAAGACATTTAACCCAAGGTTGCTCCAATTGTACTGTCTCCATAATAAGTGTATGCTACAGGCATGGCTCCAGAGTCTTTTTTAATCGGCCACAGGGAGCTCAGAAAATGTGCAAACCTGCTTTTTGGAGATGCTCACCACTTCTTTTCTCTTTCCTCAAGACTTTGTTGTTGTACCAAAGAAAAGGCAGCATAACACCATAAAGACCGTTAATCAGTTTCTCATTTGATGAAGACCTTTTGAGAGGTTGTTCCTGATCTATTAGACCAATGTTCCCAACCTTGATCTTGGAGTACCCCTAATAGTACACATTTTGAATGTATCCCTATCAGACATATTGATTTCAGGTATTGAAGGACATGCAGGATAGGTGAAGTGGAGGTATAAAAAATTGCTTAGAGGTTTGAATGAATTTGTTTGTTAGCCTTGCAATGCACTAGCCATCCATCGAGGTTGTTTTTCTACTTTTTTTGGCCTGAGATGCTGATATAACCTCCAGGACCCTACATAGGTCATCAGTTTGGAAAATGGAAATGGATGATCTCTGTGCAATATGTCTGTGCACACTTTACATTAATTTGTCTGCAGTGCAGTATCTGAGTACATTTTGTGCCGTTCTGTGTACCGTTCTGAAGCTGCTTGCTGAGAAGAAGAAAACAAATGAGGACATTGGCAAAAATCCACTATGCTTTTCTTTTTGTCCTGAAAGTAAGAATCTGTATGCTTGTCTTTTTGAAAATGAGCTTAAGGAGTGTTCTGCGTTTGGTGCAGAAACACTAGATTCTTCTCTCAATTTCTGTTGATAATGTAACCAGTTTGACAAATGAGCAACCAGTTCTACCAGACACACAGGAAAAGCTCAAATTAAAGTTTAATGTAGTCCTTACTTTACAAAGCACGTCCATCATTGTGAGCTGGCTTTTAGAAAAGATCTTCCGGTGTTTTTCTGGCTAATACTTTTTCTAAACTCTTGGGTCTGCTAAAGCAACAACACTTTGTTTACTTTTATTTAGCAACAACATATTTAATTGATCAAAAGATTGTCAAATGAAGCATACCAACAAAAATAAGAAACCAATAAGCAAGCAAGCATTATACAATCAAATATTGCTTTTCTTCACAAACTAGTGTGGACTAAACATCTAAAACTGCTTTTATAAAGATTACTAAGTGACTTTCTCTACATGTGCATGCTATAATCATATTCCCATTCATATGAAAGATATGTAAATTATGGACTATAATAGAAATCCATGTACTGTATATTTCAAGGCACATAATGGTGTGTGCATTTATGCTTGTATGTTTTTAGGTGATCTGTGTGTGTATGAATTGTTCACTAATGTTCATTAGGTTATTCGGCTTTGAACAGTCTGTTTTTCATATTGAAAGGATATTCTTCAGAAACTTTACCAAAAGGGAGAGAGGAACAGATTGACTCACTGTTCTTGGATATTTATTTCCCTGCAGAGATGTCTTACTCTCTCTGCACCTGCTCTATGTACAAACGACAGCCGTTCCTCTTTCTGAACCCTCCAGCTGGCAGCTTAGCATAATAAACATCCAAACATTAGTTGAAGTAAAAATAATTATCAATTATTTATTGCATCCATACAGACCACATATATTTTATCTGATAAACATTTCCGTGGTTCTGAATTGGTCTATGTGGAGTGCAGCTTCAGTTGGACTTCCTGGGCTGTGAACTTTGTTTGATAAGGAATAGTTTCATCCCCCAAAAAATGAAAATTCTGCCATCATTTATGTAATTTCAAACCTGCATGATAAAGAAATCACCAATATCCAAAGAGCACCACAAAAAGTTTTCCATACTACTAAGTGATGTGCTAAATTACCAGCTATTTTTGTGAAAGTGATTTTGTAAAAGTTATTATGCTATATTATATCTATATGCTATAAATGTTTGAGGTCATGACGATATTAAACATATGAGCATATATTACCAATATTAACAAATCAGCATACTTGAACGATTTCTGAAGGATCATGTGACACAGAAGACTGAAACAATGACACGGAAATAAATTGCATAATTTTTGTATGAATTATCCAGTATAAAGGCAGTTTGGTGCATTCGTATGAAATAAACTTTACAGTTATTCATGTAAGTGGGAGTTCATTGCTTTTGTTAGCTGAGATGCGATTACTCTGGGCCTAGTTGTGGGTTGAAATCATCTGTGAGTGATGTCTCGTGAACAGTGTTGGGAATAACGCATTACAAAAGTAATGCATTACAGTAACGGATTACTTTTTGCTGTAACACAGTAGTGTAAGGCATTACTAATCAATTTTCAGTAATATTTTACTCGGTAAATGTTCAGTAATGCTTGTGTTACAACACACTTTTAGCCCCATTTTTTAATATATATTTTTAAATTTAATTTAAAGTCGGGCTCCGACTTTTTTATGTCCCTAGGGCCGGGCTTTGGGCCAATATTCACGTCATAGTTCAGACACGGGCCGGTCCTCTGGCCTGTTTTAGGCTTCTCCTTATCTTTATATTTTAGACATCCATCAATTATTGATGGGACAAAAATTGCCACGCTGGTGGAAACAACATGAGACCGTGCTGCCGCGACTGTCAAGAGAGGCTCGACGGTGTTTAGTGTCCCGCAGCAGCAGCGAGCCGTCAGCACAGCTGAAGAGTTCTGCTTCAAATACATGCAATAAAGCAAAAGCCCCAGCAAAAGTAATTACCATGAATGTGTCTGGGGGAAATAGTAAGGATTCACCATCTTCTCGTTAGACGTGCCTTTAGAGAGAAGTGCATCTTCACGGATAATGATTATATTAAATAGTTTTTGTTTTTGTTTTTGTTTTTATTTATTTCATTAAAAAGCTAGTAATTTAAAGCTTTCTATAGATATATTTATCATGTCTGCGTGGCATGTATTCGCTGTCTTTCGGTTCATTTTTGTGAAGCGCTCCTGTTCAAGATAAAAGCACAATGTATTGTTGACATTGTGAGTGGACACAAATAAAAGTAGACCCTTTATAGTTACGAATGATGTATTACTGTTACGTTAATGATCATTATTATGAAAATTATGGCGATCCATTGAAAAAAAAATAATTAATTGATTGTGCTGGTGCCTCCATGTCCTGTGCTTTAGCTTCCACTCTCCGCACAAACTACTGGATGCAGCGCACATTTATCTTGGTTTAACGTTTAAACATTGTTATATGCTTGAACTGTTTTAGTATATCTATAGATTTTATTTTAGGTAAGTCATGATGATTTGAGAAGGCTAAATTGATCAAACATAAGCTATGATCAGCCTGCCGGTCTGCCGCTTGGTCGTTACTTTAAGAAAGAAAAAACTTATTTAATTGACAAAAAATGCTCCAAATGTTACTTAATAAAACTTAATAAAAAGCCGGAACGAAATATAAACACTTTGCCATTAGGGCAGGGCTCTAGTACATTTTGTCATTTTAGAATGTTAAGTTCTACTTCTGTAGATATTTTGGTGAAAGTAACTCAAAAGTAATACAGGAGTAATGTAATGCATTACAATTCTGAGACAGTAATATTGTAAGGTAAGGATTTACTTTTCAATAACAGTAACAAGTAATCTGTAATGTATTACAGTTTGGAAGTAACTTGCACAACACTGCTCCTGAAGGCTATTGACATCCCATTGCCCTGTCTGTACAGTACAGTGTGTTAATGTTAAGGTTCACTACACAAAGGTCTTGGGCACTAAGAGTGGCTTTTGATTCCATGTGTCATTATTATGATTAATAGAAGCCGCATTACTATTTGACATAAAATCACATGCATATTGTAATTTATTCTGCTGCAAAGAGAAAGCAAACATGCAATTTAATTAATGAAGAGCCTTCTGTCCTACACTGTAAAAAATGTCAGTGATTTTAACGGTAAAAAACTATGAAAATGCTACAGTAAAAACTTGTTAAATGGTTAACGGTAAGTGCCTGTAAAATGTACAGGGAAAAAACGTAAACTGATGTTCCGAGAATTTCCTGCATTGCATTTCAAATTTTGTTTGAATTTTATGTTTTTTTCTTAGTTTTTTTTTCTTATCAGTTATGTTTATTAGGTTTGTATGTTACATCTAATGTTGTTAAATTAATGTTTATTGCATATTTCAGTTTAATGAGTCTCACCATGATGGTGTTTAGTGTTTGTGTGAATGACACTGTGCACCTTCTATATATGTTATTATTTAAAAACTGCTTGTGATGGGCTTTGGTTCATCTTGTGACTTTCTCATCACCACCTGCATTTGGTGATTATCAGTGTATTTCAAAGGTACAAAAAAGATTTCAGTACTTCAGTAGGTTGGTATATTGACATTATATCATTTAATGAAATTATGGTATTTAACTGTAAATTTAAGTTAAAACCGTAAAATCTCAAATGTTCTTACCGTATTTTTTACCGTAGAATTCCGGCAACCACAGCTTTCAAATTTGCTGACAAATTTGATCCATATAGATATTATAAGTATCAGATATTTTAAGTACTGGATAGTTGTGCTTTGCCACATTTACATAAAATGTGCATTTAAATAATTTACAAATTCTAATTCTGAGAGAGAGATTAGTGGGACATTTTAGCTAAAATGTCAATAAATAATGTTTTTGTAAGAAGTATCACCACAGCAGAAAAATATACACTAACTGGCCACTTTATTAGGTACACCTTGCTAGTACCGGTTTGAACCCCCTTTTGCCTTCAGAACTGCCTTAATTCTTTGTGGCATAAATGGAAACATTCCTCAGAGATTTTGGTCCATATTGACATGATAGCATCATGCAGTTGCTACAGATTTGTCAGCTACATATCCATGATGCGAATCTCCCGTTCCACCACATCCCAATTGTGCTCTATTGGATTGAGATCTGGTGACTGTGGGGGCCATTTGAGTAAAGTGAGCACATTGTCATGTTCAAGAAACCAGTCTGAGATGATTTGAGCTTTGTGACATGGTGCATTATCCTGCTGGAAGTAGCCATCAGAAGATGGGTACACTGTAGTCATAAAGGGATGGACATGGTCAGCAACAATACTCAGGTAGGCTGTGGCGTTTAAACGATGCTCAATTGGTACTAAGGGGCCCAAAGTGTGCCAAGAAATTATCCCCCACACCATTACACCACCACCACCAGCCTGAACCAATGAGACAAGGAAGGATGGATCCATGATTTAATGTTCTTTACGCCAAATTCTGACCCTACCATCTGAATGTCACAGCAGAAATCAAGACTCATCAGACCAGGCAACGTTTTTTACAATCTTCTATTGTGAGGTACAAACTTGTGAACCAAGATGGCGCCGAGCATGGCAGCCGTGTTGCGAGCTCCAAGAAAACTCTGCAGTTTTTCTTATGTTTCTTATGTTTTATTTGTTATTTTGTTGTTTCACGTGTTAGATGTTGTCAGTATAACTGTCTACGATAGACACACGCTTTTAAACATTGGTTCCTTCGTCGCGCAACGCAAACTGGACTTTGAGCTCCTGAACGCCGGCGCCTTGTTTACAGACACCGCATCAGAGCCCTTTGTCTGGGCTGCACGATCGCGACCGAGGAAACGCCGCCAGAAAAGGGGGAAGAGAGCCGGCGTCCTTGTCAGACTCAGACGCCGTCCCCTCCGACCTCTTCTCCCAACTATTTTGCTGGCTAACGTTCAGTCACTGGACAACAAACTCTGTGAACTGCGGGCACGCATCTCATACCAACGGGAAACAAGGGACTGCTGCATTATTTGCCTCACAGAAACCTGGATGTCTGCAGTGGTTCCAGACTCAGCCATCGAGCTTACGGGGTTCTCCGTGCACCGCTCGGACAGAACGAAAGAGCTCACAGGGAAAAGCAGAGGTGGGGGCGTCTGTTTATTTATCAACAACTCGTGGTGTGATGAAAGGAACCTACACTCTATTAAATCCTCCTGCTCCCCTGATCTGGAATTTCATATGCTTCTGTGTCGACCATTCTGGCTACCGAGGGAATTTACAGCGATCATAATCACAGCTGTTTACATTCCCCCTCAAGCCAACACAGACCAGGCACTCAAGGAACTGTATGGGAATATAAGTGAGCAGGAAACCGCGTACCCAGATGCAGCGTTTATTGTTACGGGGGACTTCAACAAAGCCAACTTCAGAACAATAGCTCCAAAATACTTTCAACACATCACCATCAACACGCGTGGTGATCGTGTACTTGATCACTGCTACTCTCCATTCCGGGACGCCTACAAATCGCTCCCCCGCCCACCTTTCGGCAAATCGGATCACACTTCCGTTCTGCTCCTGCCTGCTTATAGGCAAAAACTGAAACGAGAAACACCCGCCCTCAGGACAATTCAATGCTGGTCGGACCAATCAGACGCTATACTACAGGACTGTTTTGATCACGTGGACTGGGACATGTTCCGGGCAGCGTCTGATGACGACATAGAGGCGTACTCAGATACTGTAACGTGTTTCATCAGGAAGTGTGTAGAGGATGTAGTACCAACAAAAACAATCCGCATCTACCCCAACCAAAAACCGTGGATTAACAGCGATGTTCGAGCAGCCTTGTCAGTGCGGACATCTGCCTTTAAATCCGGAAACTCTGACGATCACAAACAAGCCAGTTACGATCTCAGGAAATCAATCAAAGCCGCCAAACGACAATATAAAAACAAAGTTGAAGAACAATTCAAAACCAACAACGCAAGAAGCATGTGGCAGGGTATCAACAACATCACAGATTTCAGAGGGAATAAACCAGCTACTGTGAACATTGCCGCCTCTGTACCGGACGAACTTAATCACTTTTATGCTCGTTTCGAGGCTCACAACACCGCCCACACAGAGCGCGCTCCCGCGGCTGTAGCAGAAGAGGCGAGCGCACTTTCCTTTTCTGTCGCAGATGTAACCCGATCCTTCCGACGGGTGAACATCCGCAAGGCTGTGGGTCCCGATGGCATCCCAGGCCGTGTGCTCCGAGCATGCGCATTCCAACTGGCCGGGGTTTTCACAGACATTTTTAACCTTTCCCTCTCTCTGTCTGTGGTTCCCGCATGCTTCAAAAAATCCACCATTGTGCCCATACCAAAGAAAAATAAAATCACATGCTTGAATGACTGGAGGCCCATTGCTCTGACACCCATCTTCAGCAAGTGCTTTGAGAAACTCATCAGAGACTACATCTGCTCTGTGCTGCCTGACTCACTGGATCCCCTACAATTTGCATATCGCAGAAACCGTTCCACAGACGATGCTATTGCCTTCACCCTGCACACTGCTCTCTCCCACCTGGAAAATAAGAACACCTATGTGAGAATGCTGTTTGTGGACTACAGCTCAGCATTCAATACCATAGTGCCTGCCACACTGGTTGAGAAGCTCCAGACTCTGGGACTAAACGGATCTCTATGCAGCTGGATCCTGGACTTCCTGACAGGCAGATGTCAGGTGGTCAGAATGGGCAACAACACTTCATCCCCGCTGACCCTCAACACTGGTGCTCCTCAGGGCTGCGTCCTCAGCCCACTCCTGTACTCCCTGTACACACATGACTGTACAGCAACACACAGCTCCAACGTCATCGTCAAATTTGCTGACGACACAACGGTGATAGGCCTGATCACTGACAACGATGAGACGGCCTACAGAGAGGAGGTGAGAACCCTGACTAAATGGTGTCAAGAGAACCACCTCTCACTCAACATCGACAAGACCAAGGAGCTGGTGGTGGATTTCAGGAGACAGAGCAGAGAACACACACCCATCACCATCGACATGACACCTGTGGAGCGAGTAAACAGCTTCAAATTCCTCGGTGTTCACATCACTGAGGACCTCACATGGTCCGCTCACACAGATGCAGTGCTGAAGAAGACACACCAACGCCTCTTCTTCCTGAGACGGCTGAGGAAGTTTGGAATGAGCCCCAGCATCCTCAGATCATTCTACACCTGCACTGTGGAGAGCATCCTGACCGGCTGCATCACCGCCTGGTTTGGAAACAGCACTGCTGGCAACCGCAAAGCTCTGCAAAGGGTCGTGCGAACTGCCCGTCACATTGTTGGAGGTGAGCTTCCCTCCCTCCAGGACATCTACACCAGGCGGTGTATAAAGAAAGCCCGGAGGATCATCAGTGACTCCAGCCACCCGTCCCACAGACTGCTCTCTCTGCTGTCCTCAGGAAGACGTCTCCGCAGCATCCGATCCCGCACTAGCCGACTGAGGGATAGCTTTTTTCCTCAGGCTATCAGGCTAATGAACAGTCAAAACTAATACACCCTACAGCACACTCCCACTTTACAATATACCACGCACTGCACTTTAATTCCATACAGTTCAAACTGGACTACCAGTACACTACTGCACAAATACAACAATCTTTTTGCCAGCACTGGATACCATCCAATGCACATCCATGACATTTGCACATCCGGTTTATATATAATCTGCTGCATCTTCGCATATTACTGTGTGTATATAACGTAGAATGTGTACTACATACTGTGTATAATGTGTATCGGTAACTGTATGTCTGTCTAATAGTACACTGTGTGTACTGAGTATATGTATGTGTATATTACACATTGTCATCTGTATAAGTCTGTACGTATGTATGGTAATGTCTATATGTAAATTGTTTCTGCAGTGTCTGGAGCACGCTCTCAAGAATTTCACTCACGAAGGCACATGTGCTGTGGTGATGTGACAATAAAAGTGATTTGATTTGTCCAATTTTGGTGAGTCTGTGCGAATTGTAGCCTCCGTTTCCTGTTCTTAGCTGACAGGAGCAGCACCCGGTGTGGTCTTCTGCTGCTATAGCCCATCTGCTTCAGGGTTCGACGTGTTGTGCGTTCAGAGATGGTATTCTGCATACCTTGGTTGTAACAAGTGGTTATTTGAGTTATTGTTGCCTTTCTATCATCTCTAACCAGTCTGCCCATTCTCCTCTGACCTCTGACATCAACAAGGCATTTTCGTCCACACAACTGCCACTCACCGGATATTTTCTCTTTTTCTGACCATTCTCTGTAAACCCTAGAGATGGTTGTGCATGAAAATCCCAGTAAATCAGTCTGGCACCAACAACCATTCCACGTTCAAAGTCACTTAAATCCCCTTTCTTCAACATTCTGATGCTCGGTTTGAACTTCAGCAAGTCGTCTTCACCACATCTAGATGCCTAAATGCATTGAGTTGTTGCCATGTGATTGGCTGATTAGCAATTTGTGTTACCAAGCAATTGAAAAGGTGTACCTAATAAAGTGGCCGGTGAGTGTATAATAATAATAATAATAATTTTCGGAAGTCATTGCTATGCATTAAGGTAAGTCTTTGCATCAAGGTCAAAAAACAGCATTACATAGAAATCTTTTGCAATGTTATAAATGCCACATAAACTGTCACATTTGATGATTTATTTAAAATCAATTTTATCTATCAAGCATGCATCAATTTAATGCATGCTTGATGGATAAAAGTATTAATTTACTTACTCCAAATTCAACAGTATTACAGTAGTAATACCGTGGTTAAAAAAAATAAATAATAAAAAATCATCAAAGGATGTCCCCAAACAGTTCCACAAAGGTCTGGGCTAAACCTCAAATATCCACTGACCGTAGAGTCGGCCATGTGAGCTTTCATCTTATGGGTCTGCTTAATACCTTGTTTTTCTTACACACTCTCTCTCCCTCTTTTATTTTCTTTCTGTTTCTTCTTTTTGATAGCTGTGTAGTGGATGAGATGGATTTCTCGGGGATGGAGTTGGATGAGGCTCTAAGGAAGTTTCAGGCACATATCCGTGTGCAAGGCGAAGCGCAGAAAGTGGAGAGACTGATAGAGGCATTCAGGTGAGACTCCAGACACTGTTACACACACACATAAATGCTCCAGCCCCCTTCATATGTGAGGGGAAGATAAGAGCCGGGGCTGATGGGAAACCTGTGCTTATGAACTTTTTCATCACTGCACTGAAGGATAAAAATGCACGTTGAATGCTCTCCATAAATCAGCCGCATTCTCAAGGAACACAGCGCTGTATTACATTGAAGTAAAGATTAGTTTGAAAAGCAGTTGGGTAGCTGACATGAAACATTTTTGGAAATGTATGTAAACTTTAAAAATATTTTTTGCATGTGACTTTAATTAGCTCATATTTATTGAAAAACTATATCTGTACATTTATTGTCTGTCACACTGCAGGGCCATTTTAAACGAACTAGTGAAAGCAAAAACGTGTTGATAAATTAAAGGAAATGAAATGTTATGAAACGTTTCAACACTTAACATATATACTTTGCCTAATAAATGCACATATAATTAACTGCTACGGTGTAGTGGTTGTTAAAATTAAATGATCAGGAGAACGACATAGCATCAACACACTTTAAACCTTTAATTAACATTAAACGCAGGCAAATACAAAGGGAGAACTGAGGACTTATAAAGGAACAAGAACAAAAGAGCAAACAAGATGATTAATACAAAACAGGTGAATGGAATAAACGATGATTAACTAAACTAGGACAGGAAAAACGAAATAAGGGAAAACAGGAACTAAACGGAAACTGACATGTGACATTAACCTTAAAAAGTAAATTTTTAAATTGTTTTAATTAAACACTTGTTAAAATTATTTATTAACTATCGTTATTTTCTTGACAGTACTGGTCTGATAAGCCAAATAATCATCTTGCTAGAACAATTACTTTCCATTAAAATGCAGCAGAGGCTCTTATTGGGATTCTGCAAAATAATGCAGTTGCAGCTATCATCGTTTCTTGGGTGATAGCCAAATATGCTTTTGTTTTCAGCACTGGAAATAACAAGACTGCTGATGATCCTTATGCTGTTGTGTGTGTGTGAGACAGTGTTGCACACATCTGCATCTGTCTGCGAGACACTGGTTCATAAATAACTGTGGTTGCATAACACAATCCAGTGAAAATGAAATTAAAGACAGTTTACAAATAAAAAAGATCAAAGACATAGAAACAAGCTAAATGGCATGGTTGCTTCAGCAAATACATTTTTATCTCACATTTACTTTTGTTAACAATATCAGTAACGTTAAGGGTAAGGTTTAGTTTAGAGCATTAAACTATGCACAATAGTGCATTAATCTTTTAACACAACTCACCGGATTTCATTTAAGTTCCAAACTTCAGCAATATTTACAGCAACCAATGCAATAAAGCATTGCCAGATTTACTGTTTCAGATAAATTGATCTGTTTTGGATAAAAATTAAGACCTTTTTAGCACCACTCACTAGACATTTCACTTTAAAAAAGTGTCACAAAAAGTGCAAGAAGCAGCAAAATTAAATTCTGCAGATATGTTGCCACAGGCACATTTTCACAGTGAGTCTAGTATTGCATAAATATTATCTAAAATCATAAATTTTAATGATGAAAAGTGATTAAACGTGGGATTTTCACCTGGCAGACGTTAAAACAAACAGAAAAATCCCCCTCTGACTTATATCAGTGGAAAGAGCCAAGTCATATCAAGAAACCTTTGCAGAAAATCAGTCCTACCATAGTGGAATAATTTTACTTTATTTAAACAACCATATAGCAACATCTTACACTACATCTTACACTTACAATTTTTATATAGTGCATTTTCCTTACACTATATAAAAATTCAACTATTTTACAACAAATTACAATGAATGCATATCCTGTGATGACTTTATATTTGACCATTTTAATTGCATTTCACTTATTTGCAATATTATGGGGCTTTTAAAAACCCAATATATTTTGATAAATAATAGATGATACAGTCTAAAGGTAGAACATGTATGAGGTATAAATTAATAAGTTAACTGAAGTTAATAAAGCATCATGACTTTTATGAACTTATGATTTTATTTATTTATTTATTTATCATGTTTTAGACATCTATTTCAGTAGTATCTGTCAGGTAATAGGGACATTTTTAAATAAAGAAATGAGTGCTGTCAAACAATTAATTGCAATTAATCGCATTCAAAATAAAAGCATTTATTTACATAATACATCTGTGTGTACTGTGTATATTTATTATGTATATATAAATACACACACATACAGAATATATTTTGAAAAAATGTACATGAATTTACATGTATATGTTTATATTCATATAATTTATATTATGCATAAATATACTTAATATATAAACGTAGCATATTTTTCTTAAATACATGCATGGTTGTGTATTAATATATACATAATAAATGTACACAGTACACACACATTTACTATGTAAACAACAATTTTATTTTGAATGCGATTAATCGTGAGTAATCTTTGGCAGCACTAAAATAAATAAATAAACATATAGCAAACAACACTTTTGATAAGCTGTTTTTACACAAGTACCATCACATTTACAAATGATTCATGACTATGAAACATAAGCAAAAGAAGGGTCTATTTATGAAAATGTGTTTAATAAACATAGCTGTTGTTTGGGTATTTTCTTGTATCCTGTTTTTCTCAGCCAGCGTTACTGTATGTGTAACCCAGACGTGGTGCAACAGTTCCACAATCCTGACACAATCTTCATCCTTGCGTTTGCCATCATCCTCCTCAACACGGACATGTACAGTCCAAACATCAAACCCGACCGCAAGATGATGCTGGAAGACTTCATCCGCAACCTAAGAGGTGAGACAAGACGAAATAGAAAAGAATGTTGGTTAAAAGCGAGACTAAATTTATTGAAATACATGAAGGGACGAACAAACCTGTAAACCTACACTGTAAAATTTATGGTAAAAAAAACGGCAGCTGCGGTTGCCGGAATTGTACCGTAAAAATACGGTAAGAATATTTTAGGTTTTACGGTTTTAATTTAAATTTACAGTTAAATACCATGATTTCATTAACTGATATAATGATAATATACCAACATATTGAAGTACTGAAATCTGTTTTGTACCTTTGAAATACACTGATAATCACCAAATGCAGGTGGTGATGAGAAAGTCACAAGATGAACCAAAGCCCATCACAAGCAGCTTTTAAAAAATAACATATATAGAAGGTGCACAGTGTCATTCACACAAACACTAAACACCATCATGGTGAGACTCATTAAACTGAAATATGCAATAAACATGAATTTAACAACATTAGATGTAACATACAAACCTAATAAACATAACTGATATGTAAAAAGGTCAGTTTGCGTTTTTTTTCTCTGTAAATTTTACAGGAACTTACCGTTAACTATTTAACAGATTTTTATTGTAGCATTTTCACAGTTTTTTACCGTTAAAATCACAGACATTTTTTACAGTGTGCAACTAAAATTTACTAAAGTGTTCTTTTTCCTCATGCCTTGCTGTTGTCGAGTGTCATGACAAAGCAACTCTCATTTAGCATTTAAGCATAAACAAAACTGAACACCATTCCTTTGCTGCTTTTCTTCAGTAAATGCAGGTCTAGTTTTCCAATAGCAAGATACACATACATTTACACTTTTACTTCATCATAAGTTAGGTCAGGATCATTTCACTTGACTAAGTGAGTGGGCGAAACCTAATTAAGCATCAAAGTATAATGCTATTGAAAGCGCCCTAAAGCACATTAATTTAATGAAAACAGCCAGTGACATCAGCTCTCTGTTAATCTCACAGTGTAAACTTTCATTTTCATTACTCTGTGACACAGAAACTCTCTTTACATTAGCAGATCTTACTGCATTGCTGTACTTTTGTCTCTGAACTCATAAAATTACAACTTTTTCCCTTTAAAAATATAAGATACAGAGTCACATTATTTTCAAATAATATAAATATAACAATATTACAGTAACACTTTATAATATGGCTTCATTTGTTGACATCGCTGGCTAACTACATTACCTTAAAATTAACTAACTAACTAACGTATTGCTCATTGTTGGTTAATACGCTGCATGAAATAACATTAACTGATGGGAATTGTAAAGTGTTACCAATGTTACAATAGTTTGATATCATCTAAATGCATTTGCTGCCTGCACCTTACCGTAATTAGCTGCAGCTCTGCATATTTTGTCTCTCGTTTCCATCAAACCAAGTTTTTCTCAAATTTTTGACACTGGCTCCACTCTGTTGTCAATCCCACAATCCCCTGTACATTCAACCCTCTCTCATAGGGTAAGAAAAAAATTACTATATTCCATATACATTTTCTTCATCTCCTCATCTGGTTTTGCATAACATTCCCTAATGTTTTCTTGACTCCTCGAGTCTTCCTAAATTTCATTAGTTTAATCTGCTTTGCTGCAAATTATGTTTATAATGCACATCTACTGTAGCCTAGTGGTTAGATAAACCACTTTCTCTTAAGAAAAATTCATACAATGGAAAATATAAACATCCGTCCAGACACAGTGTAAATAAATCAATACAAAAGTGTAACATTGTGTGTCAAAGGCTGTTGACCAATGGAGGATATGAAAGTAATACAATAGGACTGTGATTAATTTAATATTTTATATGATATCTATTTATTAAGTGTATATATTCAGCACTTTTGATGTGTGTTTTTATTTAGGGGTTGATGATGGCGCAGATATTCCACGAGACGTGGTAGTGGGAATATATGAGCGTATTCAGCTGAGAGAATTACGATCGAATGAAGACCATGTCACTTATGTCACCAAGGTGGAGCAAAGCATTGTGGGAATGAAATCGGTGAGTGAAACAGTTTGAGGTTTTCTTTACAGCTAATATTCATGACATACTGCATCCAAATATATTCATGACTCTTAATTTGTCACAATTGAACAGTCAGAGTTGTGCAATCATTTCTTCATAATAACTGAATATTACTGTTACTGAGTATTACTATTTATGTATGTATGCAATACCCAAACAGTATACCACACTGGGAACATGTTAAAATATGAATATACTGAATCTTTATAACATCTGTGTTCTGTTATTTCACCTCTGCCTTCTCTAAACGTTGCATGCATGAAGTGGTGTAATATAATAATTCACTGGGCAGTTGATGATTCATTGCGGCTCATGCCGGTAGCATTGCTGCCATTCCTCATTACTGCAACAGAAGAACAGCGGTACAGAATAACCTCACAGTTTTTCATTCATTAATTTATCTCAGATTTACCCCTCACTGTTACGTTTCCAAGCCACACTCCAAAATCAATCACTATTTTTGTTTTGTTTTGTTTTTTTCCAGTAAAAGGCTCAATTTACTTGAGATGTAAAAGTACATGTAAGGATTAATTATCATCAGTAAAGCTTAGCATAATTCACTGGTAAATCATGTAAATGCAGCCTGCTCAATTTTGTTAAAACCCATAACTCTCATTTGTTCTTTGCAACTTGATTCTTAGTCTGTGATATTGCTTTGTTATGTTCCATATTTAAATCTAAGGAAAAATAACCAAAAGTAGCAAGTAGCAACACTATAAAATTGCAAGATATATTATTTATGCACACACACACACACACACACACACACACACACACACACACACACACATATACTGTATATATATATATGGTTTTAGAGTTAAATGCTGTCACCTTAACTGTTAGTTTTTTTCTTTTCTTTTTTCTGTCCTATTTCTTATCTGTTCACCAGTACAGACTCAAAGATAAAAAGTTATTTCACTATAGATCATTTAATTCTATCACGCTATCCCTCTGCTCAGATTTATCTAGCAGATTTATGAGAACACCTGCCGCTGTCATTAAAAAGCATTTTAATGGCTTTATTGTTTTGTTCTCATAATGTCTGGTAAAGGACAATGCTTTAATCCACAAATGGGTGCAGTAATGCCCTGTGTGTGTGTGTGTGTCTGGTTTGTGTGATCAGCTATAATTTGTCCTCTAGAAACTGTTCATTAGAATGTAATTATCTTTCTCTTTTTCTTTCTCCTTGTTTTGAATCCAGTTATATAATTCAGGAACATGTATGGAATTTTTTTTTGCATGCGTGTTTTAAAGATGGTTAAATTATTACTGGTTTTGCTGGCTTATGTTGGTCAGGGCTGAGTTTCCCAAAAGCACTGTAAGCCTAAGTAGACTGTAAAGATCATTGGTGCCAATGCAACCTTTGTAAGCTTTGTTCCAAAAACTTAGTGAGCTGCCTACTTAGGCAGAGGCACTTTATACAGTTTTAGTACTTTATACAGTACTAAAAGTTCACTCTATGTGTGCTATGTATTTTTATGCTTATTGCAGGGACAGTTCACCAAAAAATTTAATTTCTGTCATTAATTACTCACCCTTGTGTCGTTCCAAACACGTAAGACCTTTGTTCATCTTCAGAACACAAATTAAGATATTTTTGAGGAACTCTGAGAGCTTTCTGACCATAGACAGCAATCCAACTAACATGTTCAAGGACCAGAACGGTAGTAAGGACATAATTAAAATAGACCATGTGACATCTGTGGTTCAACCGTAATTTTATGAAGCTACAACAATATTTGTTGTGCACAAAGGAAATGTGCATGTGTCATGATACTGTCATGAAATAAATTGCTGAATAAGTCGTTATTTTTGTTTTCTTGGCACACATTTTTTTTTTTTTTTGTAGATTCTTAAAATTACGGTTGAACCCCTGATGTCACATGGACTATTTTAATGATGTCCTTACTACCTTTCTGGGTATGAACATGGTAGTTGCATTCCTGTCTATATTCAGAGTCAGAAAGCTCTCAGATTTCATCAAAAATATCTTAATTTGTGTTCCAAAGATGAACAAAGGTCTTACAGGTTTGGAACAACATGAGAGTGAGTAATTAATGACAGAATTTTCATTTTTTTGGGTGAACTAACTCTAACTGTCACATTGTTAGCTTAGCAACATGCTAACGATTGTGAATCAGGTCCTATGCTTATCAAACTAGTCACTGAATGACAAATGTTTATTTGAAACCATTTTACTAGATATATTTTTATAATGTTGGCAAAGAGATTCCTACAGTATATAAACAAATTCAGTGTAGAATGAAAGGCCTTCTGTTGCTAGTCAATCTCCTTCAAGGTTCTGATACTAAAGATGCTCTCTATTTGCTGCAATGCAGCCTTTTTCTAGTCCTTAGCGACTTAGCGATCATAGAAGTCAAGGACTTTGATTTAGTGAAATCATTTCACATTCTACCTGGCTTGCAAAAATGTTTCATTCCCTCACAGCCAGTAGACATATTTATTCACCTTAGACTGAAAAGCAAACAACAAGTTTTATTTTCTAGACATGAATGGATTATCAAAATAATTTGATAGTATAACTTGACAAATTCAGTTTTTGTTGTTAGCTAAGCATAATGCCAAACTAGATACCTAGAAAAAAGCTATCCATTAGCATTCTCATTCATTTAAATGTAAGTTGTGGTGGCACAGGACCTTCTGGTGGTATCTTTGTGGTTTATGTCTTGTAGATACAATAAGCACAGAATTAATGTTTGTCACAAAAATTTGGTGTGACAAGCATATTTATTTGAAGAAACAGCTGTTAATGCATCTTTTGGGACTGGCATGAGACACTTTTCCATTGATTTCCATCAATTTTTTTTAATCCTGTTTCTGTTGATTAGCTTAGCAACATGCTAATGGCAAACTTCACTAGAATCAATTGGGAATCATCTTTCCCATGTGTTTCACGTGATGTGTGTCAATAAATGTTCCAAATCAGTCACATATAAGATTGAATTTCCGTTTTTGTCAGCCTTTAGACAGCAAGGCAGCTCACTAGCTATTGGAACACGGCTAATATGTTTGCTAAAATACAATTATCTAAAAATAACTTGCGCTATGAGTGCTCAAGAAACTTAATGAAGTTGTTGTGTGCTGTTTTTAAGCATGATAAATCAATATCAGGGTTATTTTAAATCAACGGGGGGGGGGGGGGGGGTCAGCAAGCTTCTAGGGGGACGACAGAATGACTTTAAATGATAATATATATTATCAGAAATATAAATATATTTTTAATGTACTGAAATAATCTAACTATAAAATGAAATGCTTAAAATATTTATTCATTCAGTCACTCACTCAACTGTTGTTTTTATTGAAGAACATAGTTGTGGAATGCAGAACAAATGATCTCTAATCACAGAATGGATTAATTTAATGTCTCCATCATCATATTCTTTGAATATAGTGTTTGACAAAAGGTTAAACCACTGTTTTTAATGTAATTTGAATTAGCAAATGAAATGTCACTCAATATGTATATTTTAGAGAAGTAATTTTATGTGTCCATCCTCAGGTTCTGTCAGTGCCTCACAGGAGACTGGTGTGCTGCAGTCGGCTGTTTGAAGTGATTGACATCAACAAAGCCCAAAAGCAAGCTGCTCACCAGAGAGAGGTCTTCCTCTTCAACGACCTACTTGTGGTAACTACAAGTTACATTTCATTATGTAGATTTTATTTTTTATTTTAATTAAAATTTTCTTCATTTTTCATTTTCTTGTGCTTATACCATTGTTAATCATGGCAAGGAAAAGAGAAGATGACAAATTCAAGTATAAGAATGAAGCATAAAACATCTGTCCATAAAAACCCAAAAGGAAAAGTATCTGATTATTACAGTTTCCCAGTAATGCACAATACAACAAAATCTCTACAACACAATGGAAACAAGCTGCAACACAATGAAATTAGCACAATGCAACACAACAAAATGAGCAAAACACAATGGAAACAAGCCACAACACAATGGAAACTAGACGCAGCACAACGAAAACAAGTCGCAGCACAAGGTAAACAAGTCGCAATACAACGGAAACAAGTCGCAACACAAGGTAAACAAGTCGCAACACAACGGAAACAAGTCGCAGCACAAGGTAAACAAGTCGCAACACAACGGAAACAAGTCGCAACACAAGGTAAACAAGTCGCAACACAACGGAAACAAGTCGCAACACAAGGTAAACAAGTCGCAACACAACGGAAACAAGTCGCAACACAAGGTAAACAAGTCGCAACACAACGGAAACAAGTCGCAACACAAGGTAAACAAGTCGCAACACAACGGAAACAAGTCGCAGCACAAGGTAAACAAGTCGCAACACAACGGAAACAAGTCGCAACACAAGGTAAACAAGTCGCAACACAACAAAATTAGCACAACACAAAGGAAACATGTTGCAACACAATGGAAACAAGTCTCAACAACAAAATTAGCACAACACAATGGAAACAAGTTGAAATTGGTCATATGCGTTGTGTTGTGGAGATTTCATTTAGTTGTGCACTACTGGGCCACCATAGATTATGTTCAGAATAGCATATACAAAATGCATATTCAATAGCATTTTGAAATTGTGTCCAAAGAAGAAGAGTTCAGCTGCATATACTATTACATATACTGTGCAGAGTGGACAACTTGATCTTCTGTTTCCATGCTCTTTTTGCTCTACAGATTTGTTTCCCATTGTGTGAATGCAAATCTAATGAAGTGCTCTCTCCCACAACTGCTCAAATAATTTGGTCAAAGCCACAAAGTACAGCTCTTGAAATTAATCAAAGATTAAATGTCTGTTATAATTAATGGAGGGCATTAGACTGACTGAAAGGCTATCACAGCAGTGTATTAAACTATTCTCATAATTGCAAGAGCTCATGTTAATCTGGCCACATAAAAAGGGAAGGGAAAACCACAAAACATACTTTTCCCATTACAGTCATAGGTGAAATTTGGTGAAATAAGGCTATTTGAAAATAAGAATGGCATTTGCGAATTGAAACACTCTCTTAACATTGTATATGAAATGGAAAAATGAGAAATATATCAAATCCGAATATCCAAATATATTACTCATTATTACGTTTTTGTGGCAATATCGATTCTCATAATTGCTTTTCTAACTTTGCTTATAGAGTGTTTTTGGCATTAATTGTGTTGCGATATGAGTTGGCTCAGTGATTCTTCATCTTCTTCACGAGGGTCTCCCGCTTCCCTTAGATTTGTGGCAGAATGAAATATAGGTTCAATATTGTGGTATTTTGAGTAAACCAATAGGGAGTCTGGTAAGTAGACTCTCAACACTACACTAATCTGTGTGGTCTTCTATTTCTCACGTACACTCAAACACACAGGGTTGAAGTGTGTCATTCAAAACTGAATTGAGAATGTCAGCTGAGAATTCAATTCCTGGATTTAATTTAATGTAGCAAAATAGATGAATAATTGCAATTTGAATGCAAGGAAGTAGAAATAAAGTGTGCTGAAAACTTGTGCTTACTATTTTTGCTCTTTTGCTCCAGTGAGTGATAGTGAATCTAATTAGCATTTCTATTTCCTTCCTTCACAGATTTTGAAATTGTGTCCAAAGAAGAAGAGTTCAGCTGCATACACCTTTTGCAAGGCCGTGGGGCTGCTGGGCATGCAGTTCCACCTGTTTGAAAATGAATGTAAGATCATACTGTTTTTGTGGTAAATCCACCCTAGGCTCATTTGAAAATCTGCACTTTTCAGAATCAGAATCAGAATCAGAATCAACTTTATTCACCAAGAGTGCGCAAACACACAAGGAATTTGTTGTGGTTTTTAAGAAGCTCTTGGTACAAACATGCATACATACATAGATATCTGACATGAGAACAGAAACATTTAAATAAGACTTAACAATAATAATAATAATAATAATAATGTGTAAGAATCTGAAATAGAAGATTTATGTACATATTTGTGCCTCATTTACTCTATAAATACAGCTGTTTAGAAAAATTTGCATATATATTTGCAAAGTACTAGGGAGAGAGTCAATAATTAGAGATGGGAAATTAATTACAGGCATGAATTACAGGACACAGGTAATAGGCTGGAGATGGCATGGGGGAAAAAAACTGTTTTTATGCCTAGATGTTCTAGTGCACAGAGATCTGTATATGTTACCTGCCTGTTTCTTCACTCTGGAGTAGTACAAGTCCTGAAGGCTGGGCAGGTGGACACCAATGATCCTTTCTGCTGACCTAACAGTCCGCTGCAGTCTTCTTATATCTGATTTGTTGGCTGACCCAAACCATACAGTTATAGAAGAGCACAGGACCGACTCAATAACAGCAGAGGAAAACTGTGTCATGTGCGCCTGTGGCAGGTTGAACTTTTTCAGTTGACGAAGAAAGTACAATCTCTGATGAGCATTTTTCACGATGGAGTCGATGTGAGTATCCCACTTCAGGTCCTGGGAGATGGTGGCGCCCAGGAACCTGAATGACTCCGCTGCAGTCACAGTGCTGTTCATGATGGTGAGTGGGGGGAGAGCAGGGGGTGTTTTCCTGAAGTCCTCTATCATCTCTACAGTTTTGAGCGTGTTGAGCTCCAGGTTGTTGTGACTGCACCAGACAGCTATCTGATCAACCTCCTGTCTGTAAGCAGATTCGTCACCATCCTGGATGAGGCCGATGACTGTAGTGTCAAGTTTGACAGAGGGGTCTTTAGAGGTGTAGTCGGTCGTGTAGAGGGAGAAGAGCAGTGGGGAGAGAACGCAGCCTTGAGGAGCTCCAGTGCTGATGGTGCAGGTGTTAGATGTGAGTTTTCCCAGCCTCACTAGCTGCTGCCTGTCTGTCAGGAAGCTGGTGATCCACTGACAGACAGAGGTGGGGACGGAGAGCTGTGTCAGTTTATTCTGAAGGGTGTCCGGGATGATGGTGTTGAAGGCGGAGCTGAAGTGCACGAACAGGACCCTTGCATAAGTCCCTGGTTTGTCCAGATGTTGGAGGTTGAAGTGCAGTCCCATGTTGACTGCATCATCCACAGACCTGATTGCTCGTTAAGCAAACTGCAGGGGGTCCAGCAAGGGTCCAGTAAAGTCCTTCAGGTGAGCCAACACGAGCCTCTCAAATTACTTCATCACCACAGACGTTAAAGCAACAGGTCTGTAGTCATTAAGTCCTGTGATTTTTGGTTTCTTGGGTACAGGGATGATGGTGGAGCGTTTGAAGCAGGACGGGACTTCACACAGCTCCAGTGAGACAGTCAAGCCCGCCGGATCGCCGCTGACTCATCCCCGCCGCTCACGGGGTATCACGCCGCCGTTCGCGGGGTATCACGCCGCCGTTCGCGGGGTATCACGCCGCCGTCTGCGGCGTGATACTCTTGTTGCTGTTTCGCGGGGAAGGCCAACCCACCGTCTGCGGTCACTCGGCCCGTCGCCGGTGGTGGCTTCCTACAGCCCACCGGTCCCCGCCGTTGGGATGGTCAGCCGGCTGGCTGCCGCCGTGGTTGTCGTGGCAGCCGGCTGCCGCCGTATTGACCAGTGACCAAGGTCTTTTTTAATAAATTCCATTTTGTTTGGTTCCCGAGACCCTGATACCCCCGAACTGCCCCATGGAAATTTTGAGGGGGGTAGAAGAGTTCCGGCTGAAGTGGCCGGGCTGAGGAACGAGGCCATGGGCATAAGGACCACCTGCCATGGCCTCCTGAGTTACACCTCGGCCTGCGGCCTTCTGTTCCGCGCTGGAGGCCCCGTTCTGTGTATGTTTGTGTCTGTCCCGAGGGGCCTCCAGAGCGCCCACCCCCCCTCCCTGATGGAACTGAGTAGGCTCGGGACGAGCCTTTCGGGAGGGGGGAGTAATGTTAGGGTTCTGTCGTGTGTGTCATGTGTTCCTGCCTCTTGTGCCCATTTTTGGTTTGTTTCCTGTCCTTGTCTGATGTAATCATTAGTTTATTCGTGTCTAGCCGTGTCCGTTAATTTACCTGTGTATTTCTAGTCCTGTCTGTGTTGTGCCATTTCGTCTGGTCTACTCGTTACTCCCCGGTGTTCCTGTCAGTGTCTGCCCTGCCTTGTCTTGTCCTGATGTCCAGTAAAGACTGTGTTTGAGTTACATCCGTGTCTGCGTGTTCCTCGTTCCTCCCTGCTGTGTGCACCGTGACACCTAGTTTCAAAAGCTAACTAAATATGCTTTATTTTATTATTTTGTCATTAAAATATTAGGAGAGTTTTATGCTATTGCAGCAGTTAGAGATCCATGCGTATTAGAAATATAGGTCCAGGTTGCTAAAGACCTGCATATGTAATAATGATCGGCGAAACATTTGTGCATTTAAGGGTTAAACTGTGTTAGTAATTATGGAACTTGCAACCATAACAGTTGCTACTGGGAAGAAAAAAAAGGGAATCTAGAACATTGTGATCACCCCCTGGTGGCTGGCTGCAGTATAGGTTGTAACCCCTTTTTTTTTCCTGAAATGGTTTGTCATTTTAAATAGTTTTTATCACTTTGATGTATGTTCAAGTGTTGATGTTTCTAACAAGCTTGTGTTTAATTCATTATCTGTTGCTTAAAAAGAGATATTCTGAAATTATAATTTTTTTTATTTAACTTTTAGTGTTATGCTAGTAATGTATTATATTTAGTAAATAATTATATTACAGTATGCAATTAATATGTAGTAACTATAATATATCGTATGAATGAATGAAAAAAAGGTCTCAGAATTTTGGACCATATTATACTGCCATGCAAATGCAGTAACTTCATACGAGATCCAGACAATTATGTGCCTTTCAAACACCCACTTCACTGATTTCCTTCCAACAAAAAGAAAACCACATGATAAATGAAGATGACAGGCACCCTCTCATTTTCCAATTAAGGTGGCCACAAGCATTTCTCTTTTCCTCCCACTCATTCGCTTTCACACACACATACAAACATTCATGGCAGCTGGGCTGTAATTAAGCAAGATGAGCGTGTTATGGCTCATGCTCATATTTTCCCCACTTGATTCTGTAATGACCGACTGAACAGACTGGACGTGATAAGAGAGACACAAACGTGTAAATCAACAGAAAAATAAACATGTTTCCAGCCATGACCACGACAATAAAAGACACTAAATATTTGCTGAGTTGACAGTCACTCTAGTGATGGAGTTTGTAAGGTTTATAAATCTAAATATGGCAAGAAATTATAAGATGTGCTATAAAGGTGTTATTAATGTGTTATAAATGCATTATAAAGGTATATCTTATGCTGTAACAATGTAAGAAGTTTTAAAGCCAGTCAGAAATTTAACAAAACATCACCCTAGCATCTTTTATCAAATGTCTGTTGTACTAAAATCACTTGGGCTTTGTGCACTACTGGTCAGTAATAGCCAAATAACAAATAGACAGTGTTTTAGGCTACTGTTTGAAGTAATACAGTCTTTCTAAATCTTTGCAATTTCATGGCAATTTTAAAGATCATGGAAATAATGATAATAAGTGATAGCAATTTATTTTATAAAGAAGTTTTACCACCTGGAATATGCTGAGATGTTTCCAAAGGTGGACTTGACCAACCAGCAAACTCATATTGAAATACAGAATATAAATCAAGGTCATCCAAGTCTTCTTTTTTTTCTTTCTTTCTTCTTTTTTTTTTTTTTGTAGGTAACCTACTGATCTTCTACTTAAGCTTATTATTAGTGGTGCTTGCCAAAGGCAAGGCATCACTATTGTTATCTTGCATACTACTTCTTCTTACTTACTTTACTTTACTTACTTTTGTCATTTAGCAGACGCTTTTGTCCAAAGCGACTTACAAATAAGAAAAAGTAACTAAAACGAAAAAGTTACAACTCTATAAATACTATATACCCACATATTTAAGAAAATAAAGAAATTAAATAAAATTGACACATGCATATAACAACATTTCAATAAACATATAAATGAAAAAATTAAATAAAAAGCGATACTACTATCCCTTGCCGGTGTCCCTGCCCGGTGGAGTCGCACGGTAGAGTCGATGGTCTTTACACTCTTTGGTCTTCACACTAGGAGGGCTTCACACGACGACTGCCGCGACCGCTGCCGCGGTATAATAACGAGCTGATTTTAAACGTCCACTGATAGACTGCTTCTCTTAAAGGCTATTTCATTACACTGCCTTCTGCTGGCGCTTGAACCCACTTTCCTGTTTATCAACTAAAAATGGCCAAGCAAGTGCAGACACTGACAAGATACGCGATACAGTATGAGACCAAACGCGATTTCAGCACCTCTCAACACAAATGCTAGCAACATGCTAGTCACTTGCTAGTCATGCTAGAAACATGCTAGAAACATGCTAATCATCCTAGTAACATGCTAGCGACATGCTAGTCATTTGCTAGTCATGCTAGTAACATGCTAGGGACATGGTAGTCATTTGCTAGTCATGCTAGCAAAATGCTATTAACATGCTAATCATGCTAGTAACATGCTAGCGACATGCTAGTCACTAGCTAGTCATGCTAGCAATATGCTAGTCACTTACTGACCATGCTAGTTACTAGCTAATCATGCTAGAAACATGTTAGTAACATGCTAATCATGCTAGAAACATTTGATCAACATCTATTGAATCTATCTACATTTTCAAACTTCAGGCTTTTACAACTGCTTTAAACTTTCAAGCTGGGCTTTCTCAAGCCAAACTAAAGTTTGTCTTGACATTTTTTTTTATCTAGTTGTTGTTGTTGAATTTTCTGTTTTAATTGGGGAAAATGTCACATTAAAGAGTAATATAGGTTGAGTTTATATGTATAATTAAAGATGTTTATTTGGGATTATTATTATTATTATTGTTATTGTTAGTATTAAAATATTACCAAAAAATTAATAGTCATATTGATTTTCAGATGATTAAGGAATAGTTAATAATTTTAAAAACTTTAAATTCCGCCACTATTCACTGACCCTCTCGTGTAATTTAAAAATGTCCAAATGTATGTGAAACACAAAAGAAGAAATTGTTGAAGAATCCAAAAGTGGCCATGTCTGTCAACCTTCATAAAAAGACAAAAAATACACACAAACAAGTATAGCATGACTCACATGACTCATATAGCCCATTTAACTCATATATTATAACATCAGTATATCAAAAATAAGTCATGTTAGGTTATAACAGACATATTCAATTTTTCCGACTATGATGGCGTTGAAGTTGATGAATAATTGAATCTGGAAGTGAACATATTCTAGATGTGACCTTCAGAAGAAATTGCCAAGATTGTCAGTGAATAACAACACAAACCTTAATTTTTGCTAATGTAATGTTTCTATTTGGTCTGTTTTTGTTTCAGACTATCCTCACGCCATCACTATTTTGTCTCCATGTTCGGGCTCTGATAAGAAGCAGGTGTTGAATTTCTGTGCTCAGAGCGCAGAGGAGCTGCTCAAGTTCGTAGAGGACCTGAAGGAGTCCATCGCCGAGGTGTCAGAAATGGAACAGATACGTATTGAATGTGAGTATGTTGTGTGTCAAAATACGAAGTGCATGTATATAAGAGAATACAGATGCATTCATGTTTAATGTGTAGCTGATCCCACATAATTTGTGTAGCAGACATGAATGATACCTCACAACATGCAGTCTGTCGTTACTTTTCTAAGCAAATGGTTTTCGCCTGAGTGACAAAACCCTTTCAAGCAAGACTTTTTTGAAGGAACGACCTGAGCCATATCTGTAGAGAACAGAATATCATAGCCTTTTAAGGATCTTTTGAGTTGAGCTAGTAAGCAATCAAGGGAAAATATACTTTTTCACTTGACTTTTTTTCTTGCTTCGTGATGTGAATCAGCAAGTCATCTCTTGAATATTGGACAATGTTTCCATGGTAACTCTGGGTAATGCTGCCCATTTGCTGGGTTATCAGAAGTAATCCAGTTGTTGGCAGCTGTAGTAAAACAGATCCTGAGACTGTTATGAAATCAAGAGAAGGATTCAATAGCAGATATACAGCAGTTTATTTGAGAGACAAACAGAGTCAAATAGTTTAACTAGCATAAGATATGTCTAATATTTATGTCATAAATATGTATGCATCATATTTCAGTGTAAATGCAATTATTACATTTAAAACATCAACCAAAAGAAGATAAAACAGAACGCATCACTTTTCACCCCTTTTTCTATTTACAAATATGAAGGTTGCTTATTGGACCAGTTAATTTCTGTGTAATATCATTCTCATTTTGCGGTCTTAGCTGCTCTGCTGTTTATTTGCACTGCATTTTTGTAAATGTGGTGTGTATATGTTTGCTTTCCCTGTGCATTTGTCCTTTAGGACTCTCAGTGAGCTGTTTTGATGTTCTATAATAAATTAAATGTTTCGTTTGCACAGTGCTGTCAGGCTTTCAAATATCCTCTGAAGGAACTGAGAAGGAAAGACATGGAAGCAGGAACAGAGAAATGTCTTTTTGTTTCCATGAGGGAGAAAAACAAAAAGAGAGACAGAAAGAGAAAGGGCTGAGTGCCAGTGGACATCAAAGCATGTATTCTGCTGAGGCCGGCTGGTTTTCATTACATTGTGAGCTAGAGAGAGCAAGGGTCCATGAGAAGTCCTGTGCTGTATGTATATCTGTGTCAGCAATTTCACCGGGAAAAAGTTTATTTGTAAGTAACTTAGGCTGTCAAGGCTATTTTATTCTATATATTTATTTATATATCGAGTGAAATTATTCTTTCTATTTAATACAGATGATGCTGGATCATTAATAAATTAGTCATGACAAAAAATGATGATATCCAGTGTATTTTTCTGTGAGCAGATGGTTAAGGTTCATAAGGTTACCAAGCTTAATTCCGTAGCTTGTCACCCACTATAACTAACACGGCGATAAGCCTGATCTGATATTAGGCTAATATTGTAGACCTACCGATGTGTTGGGTTTTGCTCAATATGATGTTAAGTGGCAGATCAGTGAATATCTAAAGAGAAGTCCTCAGTCCTAGACGAAACCTAAATACTATGTGGAGGACACAAAATAATAATTATAATATGACTGCGTGGTGAACAATATGAACCAAACTCATATTTAAACGTGGTCTCCATGCTGTGTACACATATCTAGCCGTACAAGTACAATTTTGGCTGTATTATTTGTGTCCCCTTCAAAAATTGCTCTTGAGAATTTTAATGGTTATAGCCCCCCCCCCCCCCCCCCCCCCCCCCCCCGGCCCAACTGTTAGATTACATTTACGCCCCTGTTTCTAATTGACAGAAATGTAGAAAAATAAACTGACGTTTCCAGGAGAATAGTTCGAGAATAAAAATATTAACGGTATTATATAACAGTATAATGACAATACTTGTTTATCCATATTTGACAATAATATTTGACATCACTAATGGTTTATATAATAATAATAATAAATAAATAAGTGCATGAGTTATAAGTAATCATTTTTATTAACCTATAATATTTTTTACTTAAACACAAACTTAACTTAAACTTGATGTATACTTTTTTAAATTGAATCAATCCATCATTATTATTATTATTATTAATGAAAATTCATGAACAACATAAAAACCAACAATAATTTTAATATCATTAAAAAATAAATAAAACAAAAAATAAAAGAGTGAATAAAACATTAGAATGAATAATTGCATAATTTTTACTTTTATTTATTTATTTATTTATTTTTAAATTAATCACACTATATATATATATATATATATATATATATATATATATATATATATCCTAATCATCCCCATACACTGATTGGCTTCATCACTCTGTCTCCTCTCCTCTGGTGGGCGTTCAGGCGCACTATGGCACCACCCCTCACAATGTAGAGCGCTTTGAGTGCTTAGAAAAGCGCTATATAAATGTAATGAATTATTATATATATATATATATATATATATATATATATATATACTAATATATATTATTATTTTGATTTTAACATGAACAACATTTTTAATTTCATATTAAAGAGTAGAGTATTTTAGGGAGTATTTTAAGAGCAAGTGACTGCACCGCCACTTCTATCTGTCATGCAGTGAGCATGCTGCTGTTCAGCTGGCCATGTAAAGTTGCTAATACTTACATATTTCAGACGATAAGCTATATTTGAGGTAGATGAATGATAGGCCAGCGTTTAGATGTCCTGTCTGATGCATTGTATTACCATAGACTAGCCGTTAACGATCTGTTAGTCACTGACTGTGGATTTTTTCTTTTCTTTTTTTCTGCGACTAAGCGACAGTCTTCTGGGCGACTAATGATTAGTTGACTATTGGGGGGCAGCCCTATTTTATTCCCATTTGTATGCACACCTTTTCAGTTCTCTGGAATAAAATAGGTCACATTTCCCCCTCCTTTATCCTCAACTTTACTACTGTAATAAATATGTTAAATTAGGTAGCATGCTGTGTTTTAGTATCCTGGTGATTGGTTGTCAGCTATTCTTTGTGCACTCACAGTTTTTCATCAAGACTTAGTCCTTTCATATGGCTTCATTAAATCAGAAGGCATATTTTCCCTAAAAGAGTCCTAATGTAAAGCCAGAGCTTTCTTACAATTCTTTTGGAAGAGGGGAAAGCTCTTTTGTAGCCTGATTAGAAATGACAGGCAATTATCATCAAGCCCTGAGTGTAAGTATGGTGATTTGGAGCTCTGCTGTTTAGAGACGGACGACTCAAGGTTTAGAGGATGTGAGCATGCTGTTGTGTGTGTGTGTGTGTGTGTGTGGCATAGACTTAAACCTCTTCTGGTCTCTTTTCACTGTCTTTTCAGGGGAGTTGGAGAAACAACAGGGAGCCAAAACTCACTCCATCAAGAACAACGGGACTCAGCTTGAGTTGAGGGGAAGACAAGGTTCTCCTTCAGGTACAATACAGTCAGAAACACATTTATCTGCTGTATTTCACATTATTTGCATTCAGTATCTGTTTAGGTATTTTCAAGTAGGTTTTACCCCCAACTATACAGTAAATATCAAAATATTATCAAACGTACCAAACAATACAGAGAATTTGAGTGAAGTGGTTTGTGCATTCTTTCTTTCTTTCTTTCTTTCTTTCTTTCTTTCTTTCTTTCTTTCTTTCTTTCTTTCTTTCTTTCTTTCTTTCTTTCCTCAGTCATGTGGTGAATCTCACAGAAACATTTTCATATGCATTTATCGAAAGTTATGGCATGGAACTCTAGATGGCGCAGTCCGATAAGTCAAACTCACAATGACACAATGACATCATCTCATGGCGCAGCTGATTGGTTCTTTTCGTATCAGCAGCCAATGTGTTCGTTGCTCAATATTCAAATACTAATTTGCTAATGCTAATGCTTGCTGTAGCAGTTGCAGCGTGCTTCAGAACTTCACCACCCGCAGCTCCACCTGTATAGATCAGCTACGGGGTAATTTCATATATGTTCAATATGGGGTTATTTCATTTATGTGACCCTGGACCCTGTTTCAGATTCTCCCTCTGTGCACGTCACTGAGAAGAAAAAGTCCCGCCCATTTGTGACTCACTCTACCCTATTAGCATAAACACAGCCCTGAGTGAGAAGTTGCGGTCCGCCATTACTGGAGTTATTTACAATGTCAGCGCCAAAGAGGCTTTACAAGTATTGTGTTTTGGGATGCACTGATGAACATAGGAGTCGCCATAATCTCCTCCCATCTGAGCCGAGGACACTGCGGTTAAATTTCATTTTCGAAGGAAATATCCGGAAAAAAGCAGTAACATCCCCTATATGTTTAGGAATTAATACCAATGCTTCGTGCGCGAACGTCAGCTGCAAAGTAAGTATCACGCGTTTGTTTTCCTTTATTGCCGTTCTGAAAGAGCTTCTTGGCACTCTGTAAGGCTTATTGCTAAAGCTATCATTTTCAATGTGTGCTTTCTCTGATGCTGCCTTCAAGTGCTACCAGAATGATCGTGAATAGGAATGTGGTAGTTAAAAGTTGCGTGTGAAAGCAATGTGAGTCGATCGCTTGATGTTGTCGAGCTCATAATCAGAAGTGGGACTTATAAAGTTTGTGAACGCATGAGACCAGCCATGTTGTTATTTTTATCCCGCCGTGCTCCCTGTCTGTGTAATTCATAAACTTGAATTTATTATGCACAGTATCATCAGATGACTGACTTTGAAACCGAGTATGTTTTCTGTAAAGATAACAGGCTTGTATTAATAGTGGAATGTTTATTTGCAAAGGCTAGCACTGCTAATGCCGGAGCTTACGCTCTTGAAGCTCCGCCCTCTTCTCCGGGAGCAACAGCTCACTAGCATTTAAAGCAACACACTCAAATCAGCTCGTTTTGGCTCACACCCTAAAAGTGGCAATTTTAACAAGCTGTAAAAATGTATCTGTGGGGTATATTGAGCTAAAATTTCACATATACGTATGCATAATAGGTCCCCTTTAAAGGCGATTTTCTCAAAAAATTTACCCTTATGACTGGTTTTGTGGTCCAAGGTCACATATATTATATGTACAGCACAGCAGCAGTATTTCTTACATGCTCACAGCAGAATGTTGTGGATGTATTAGCAGTAGCAAGTCTCCGTATTTGCTCTGCTGCAACAGGAGAGTAGCAGATCTATTCCGTCAAGAACAAACACATTAACATTGTCAATAACATTACAATGCCAATCCCTCCAAGAGTTCTCATGAAAGAAGTTTTTTTTTTTTTTTTTTTTTCCCACAAAAATTTGAACTTTGTGTGTATGTGATTTTATAAACTTTTACATTTACATTTAGTCATTTGGCAGATGCTTTTATCTAAAGCGACTTACAATTGGGGAATACAAAAAGTGATTCATCTTGAAGAGGCAATCAGACAGAGGAAGTACTCGTAACACCAAGTCTCAGTCATTGTTCAAATAAGTACAAGCTAGTAAGGGAGGGAGAGAAATATAGAAGGAAAGAGTGAGGGTTTTTTTTTAGAATGAAGTCAAGTACTGCCGAAATAGATCAGTTTTCAGTTGTCGCTTGAAGATTGACAGGGATCCGGCGTTCCGGATAGGGGTGGGAAGATTATTCCACCAGCCAGGAATGGTGAACTAGAATGTTCTGGAGAGTGATTTTGAGCCTCTCTGTGATGGTACCACAAGGCGTCACTCACTAGCAGATCTCAGACTTCTGGAGGGGATGTAGGTTCGTAATAGTGAGTGGAAGTAGGAGGGTGCTGAGCCTGTGGTAGTTCTGTGTGCAAGCATCAGTGTCTTGAACTTGATGCGAGCTGCCACTGGTAGCCAGTGCAAGGAGATGAAGAGAGGTGTAACATGCACTCTTTTGGGCTCGTTGAAGATCAGTCGTGCCGCTGCATTCTGAATCATTTGTAGAGGTTTGATTGTGTTTGATGGCAGACCAGCCAGAAGAGCATTGCAGTAGTCCAGTCTAGAAACGACAAGGGCCTGGACAAGAAGTTGCGCAGCATGCTCTGTCAGAAAGGGCCTGATCTTTCTGATGTTGTGTAGTGCAAACCTGCAGGATCGAGCAGTCTTTGCAATGTGCTCTTTGAAGGTCAGCTGGTCATCAAAGATTACACCAAGATTTCTGACCGAAGTTGATGGGGTAATCATTGATGAGCCGAACTGAATCGTGAAGTCATGCTGTAGAGTCGGATTGGCAGGGAAGACAAGAAGTTCCGTCTTTGCCAGGTTGAGCTGTAGGTGATGTTCTTTCATCCATGCCAAGATGTCCGCCAGGCAGCCTGAGATCCGTGCAGCTACCGTTGGGTCATCTGGTTGAAAAGAGAGATAGAGCTGCATGTCATCGGCGTGTCATCGTAGTTTCAAGCATATTTACTCAAATTATCATCCACGGTACACTGAAAGAAATGATTCATTGAATTTACAATTTTTTTTTAAGGTAAGTGGTTGCAATCAATTTATTTTAGCTACATTTAAATAAACAAATGTAGTTGACTAACTTTCAATATATATATATTTTTAATTAAATGTAGCTAAAATAAATTGTTTGCGACCACTTACCTCTTACATTCAGTGTATATTCACCCGTTCTTTAATCTTTAGTCTGATTTTTACTCTTTTCTTTGCTTAGGGAAACAGGAAATGAACGCATCACAGAGTGGACACAATGCAGTAGAGGTAAGAGCTCAGTGTTCTCGCAGGTAAGTCTCTACAGACCCCTAGCATCCGACAGTAGCTTACAGTTTTTATGGCACATAAAGTTAGTGAACAGGAATTAGCAAGCTACAACAGCCATATGTTCCTGCTGGAGTGAAAATGCAGTGTCCTCAACCAGACGACCTTCCACTTCCCCTAAAGTCATTCTAAACATTATCGCCACCGAACCCAAAGTCGACAGCAGCCCCCGGAGGTAAAGCTCATCTGTGCACTGTTGCCCCCTCCTGTTAAATTAACTTTGCGGGGAGGAGAATTTAAGAAAATTGTTGAAACAAACATTTTATACATGTTTTTACCTCGTTGATGATCATAAAAAACAAAAACAAAACAAAAGGTTCAGCAGACAGAGGATAGAAGAGAGCAGAAATTCTATGTAAGCTCTCCATATTTGTGGAGCATTTCAATAAAGTCAAAATTTAAACAGTATGCAAACAGCTCACTAATCATTAGTTAATGCATGCATAAAATGAGTTGTTACTGTTTAAAAGTAAAACTATTAAAAATCATTTTGAAATCTTGAACTCCTTGAAATCTTGAAATACAGTTCCTAGAATTGTTAATCAATGTGTATATGCATGCTGTGCTCACCATATTGCCACCATATCAAGTTTAAAAGTAACTTTGAAAAGTTATTAAACTTTTGAAGAATGAACTGAATGAATAATCCAAAACACTACAGTGGCAATATTAAAATCGTACTAAAGTGTTGCATTCATTTATTTTATTTTTTTAATTACTGTCAACATGAAAACTTAATGGTTTGAAACATGACATCAGGAAGTTGTTTAAGAACAGAACTAACTAAATTAATAAATACAATAAAATAAAATAAAATAAGAAATGCAGATTTTTTTCCCCTTTAGAATAATATGCACTAATAATCACTCACAATAACCTTTGTTAAAAAGAGTAATTATTATGTAAATAATATATTTTAAAAGAATACTCCAGTCCGAACTGAATGCACTGTATTCAGATTCTTAATTGCATGATAATTGCAATTAAATAAAAAGTATTGCAGTCTAAATTTAGATGATTTGGAATTCAGTTTTTCATGAATGATTTCAGAATTCATGTTTAGAAGGGCTTAAGCATGCCATTATTTGGAATTTTATAATTACTTAGAAATATGGTTCAAGTGTATTGCCACATCTACTGACAAGCCAATCAGGTAACACTTTATTTCGATAGTCCACTTTAGACATTCTAATAATAGTAATAGTAGACTGTCTGCTTAATATCTTCAAACACTTTCTTTTTATGGGTCCACAACATACAGCATACTATGAGAAACTTTGCAAGTATATGTCAACTTATTCTACTAAACCTAATCTAACGGTCTACTCTGAGAATTAGTTGACGTAGTTACAGAGTTACCGTGTTAAAGTGTAACCGCCAATCAAAATATATTGTCATTGAAACTTGTGTGCCTGTATTTCAAATTATTTGCAATTACACATTTGTAAAGTAGCAATTTAGTTATTTTAAAATATATTAACTTTAAATATTTCAAATAACACTATAGTTAAAATTATATTATTTTATAATTTTTTTTATTATATTATATTTTTAAAATTCCACTTACAGTAAGTGCACTTCCTTTTCAAAAGGGAAGACAAGAAACATTAAGTAAATAGATTGTTTAATTGCAAACCCAGACTCAGTGCATACCAGGTAGCAAGCGTTCAGCATTTCCACTGTGGCAACCACAAGAACAAGCCCCAGTGATCTCTAACATTAATCTGATGCAGCATCATCACCTCTCTGCAGGGGGATAATAGACAAACACTACATAAAATACATTACCCAGAGGGCTGTGCGATTAGCATCATGAGGTAACACCATGTCTTGTGCATGAGAGGGAATTCAAGGACACAACAGCAAAGAGGCACTGTATAGGTGCACTTTCTTTAAACAGATGCACTTGCCTATGTGTGAGACATGGCAGCTTTCATTTCATATGCCCACAAGTCTTAGAACCTAAATAGAGCTCATTGAGTGTAAAATGGAAGTTGTGGGAAGGCTGCAACCTTACACGGATATTTCAGTATTGAGGGTTCAAAACAGACACTCAGAAAGCAGCAAATTGGCATAGACCAGTAAATGAAATGGAGCACGTTGACTGGTGACCTTTTTTTAGGAATCAGTAAGATTAAAAAAAGGCAAATCAAAAAGATTAAAGTAGCAGCAAGTAAATAAAAGGATGTTGTCTGACAGCTTTTATCTTAAGCCTTCTACACAGTGCACGATTTTAGAAATCCTATAAGGTCATTGCAAATCACACTGTGCACTGCGCAAGTTACTATTAAAGAATAGAACGTCATTACCATGCGCTAGTGGTAAATAAAAGAGCTTGACGAAGCAAAGTTTGGCAATTGTAATTTTTATGTTTGCTGAAAAGAAGATGAAGCTGTGAAAGAGGAAGTAAAAAGTTTTAGGTAAGCAGTTTTAAGATTTAGCGCCATGTCATCTATCTATCTATTATCACTTTATCTGGGAAAAAAAATGTTTAGGAAAATGTACACTACATACAACAACAACAACAACAATTATTATTATTATTATTATTACTACTAGAAGGCATTAAATTGAACGTTGTAAGCACTAACATGCTGCTAATTGTCCACTAGTTAATAGTGAGAATTGGTTCTTTAAAAATAAAGTGTTACAAAGAAAAAAAAAAAACTTATTTGTTCTAAATCCTCCAGCCCTGTCTACATGTTTTGTTAAGCATGCAAATTTCAGTTCTGCTAGCATTAGATGTAGCATATTAGTGGGCTGCTCTTAGCCTGAACATGATCAGAGTGGCAGCGACTTCCTGTCTGGCACTGAAAACCCTCACCTTAATCATGCCACATGTAAATGTCAGCACCCTGCGAACCCCTGAAGGGCACGGGGTGTCAGAACACATCGCAGGCAGCAGAGGGGTCAGAGGAAACGCCAGCCATATCCTGAAGGAGTAAGAGGGAAAGAGAGAGAGAGAGAGAATCAAGCTGTCCAACTGCTATAGACTAGTTGAGCCACCTGCCAGTTTAAACACGGCAGTATTGCCGTAATACATTTTAAAACACGTTTTAGCTGTTATGGATGGCAGTGATTGGCACATGTTAGCTGGAGAGGGGATGTAAGGCTGAGATGGACATGACCTGAAAAGTGTGCTAAGATGGACACAAACATTGAGAAGAGAGCGAAAAGAAGGCAGCTGAAGTGTGTCGGAGGGTTACTGAGCTTCAGCATACTTTTATATAGAATGGATTAATATTTCATAATTTAACATCAGTTTGCAATATGACATTTTTCAGCTCTTTGCACTTTAAAAAAAGCTTTACCTATATTGTAATATTCATATATTCTTTACATATATTCATATAAACCAGATTTGGAATATGCCCAGATGTTTGCGCAGTGGCAATTTCATTATAACTGACTAACAAATAAAAAATAAACTTTATCATGTTACATTACATAACCATACCCTCAAGTAAAGTCATGAAACCTTTATGCATATTTTTTAGATTCTTATTTGAATGTACCTAAAAGATTTATTTAATGCTAATGTGTTAAATCAGACAAATTTGAAATGTTAAACGCTTCAACCTACAATTAGCTAATTGTAACATACGACAACCAGAATGGTCACACTTTATTTTAAGGTCCAATTCTCGCAACTATCAAACCATTAACTATGACTATTTCCTCAATAAACTTATAATTTTCTGCTTATTAATAGTTAGTAAGGCAGTTTAGGTTTCTGGGTTAGGTAGGATTAGGGATGTAGAATATGGTCATGCAGAATATGTGCTTTATAAGTCCTAATAAACAGCCAATATGTTAATAATAGGCATGCTAATAAGCAACTTGTTAATAATAAGAATTGGTCACTATACTAAAGTGTTACCTAGAAATGTGTTTTTAATGTTTAAATAATTCAGTAAATTGAGCAGTATGTGAATAAAGTTATTAGTTTTGAGAACCAAATGGGGGGGGGGGGGGGGACATAACTGAGGAAAACACAAACTATTCTAACGTACATTTTCAAATCTACATATCAAACTACCAACTTTTGTCAGCTTTTAACATATGAAAACTAAAATAAAAAATAAGAAGAGTCTTATCAATGGAGTTGGTTCTTGAAGTAGGCCTATATTTTCCTTTAATTTTTCCCAAAGTGATTTCTAAAGTTCTTCATTAAAGCATTGTTAGTCATGCACCAAGCAAACCAGCTATGAGGTAAATCACAATTACCATCTTTTATTTGAAGCAAAAAAAAAAGTATTTTAAAAGTGGACAAAAGGATAAAGGTACAAGACTGTGTTACTTACTAGCCTTAGGGCGTGATTTATTTAACAGGGAAAATTAGCGTGAGAGAGCAATCCCATAAAGGAGCCTATGGAAAGTTCTGCGGTTGATCTACTGACAATGTGCAAATTAAAGAATACAGATGCAGCCAGATCATTTCCATAATGACCAACACAATCTACCATAATCAGTGCAAATTAGCATAGGGTCGCAAACAAGCAGAGATGATAATCAAGTGCGGGTAATTTATTGACAACACAATTGCAAAATGGCTTAAGACTTGCATTAAGCAATGGTGCAAATACCAGTAAATTGACAGTCATATACCTCAGCAAATCACCTTGCATGATTTATTTAAACCATAAATTTTATGTCTGAAAGGGAAATTTTATGCTCCTACAAATGCATATGCAGTAATGTCAGCTGCAAAAATAACTGTCTCCATGCCATAGGATTAACAACCTCAAAAAAGTAGGTAACATAAGTTATAGTTTAAAAAATCTGTTTCCCTATGGATAATATGAATTAAGTTTTTACTTCCAGAACCAGTAAATTCATACATATTTTACGAGGTGGCTAATTCGTATGAATTCGTGCGACCTCACTCATACAAATTCATGCGATTTTTGATAAACTGTACGTATTTTACGAGTTGCACAATTCATATGAATTTGTACGAATTACCTACACCTAACCCCGCCCCTAAACCTACACATCATTAGGGTGTAGACAAATCGTACAAAATCGTACGAGTGAGGTCGTATGAATTCGTACAAAATAGCCACCTCGTAAAATACGTACAAATTGGTCGTGAGATAGCATTGCCAGAACCAGACCGTTGCACTTCATCGCTGTACTAGAATCTTATGCTGTCACCAACCAATTTTTCAACCCAACTGAAATCCCTCCACACACTCCGTTCTCAGACAAAATGGTGCACCGTCAGTCAATTTGTGCCCTATCTCCAACAGTCAAGAAGATTGATTCTGAGGAAAGTGCCCTCACTTTAGCCACCAAGCCAACCCTCAAGTGCCAGCATCTATCCTGAGACAGAGCTAGATTACCTCACTTTGAACTATGAACTATATTCATCACTCCTCAAAGACATCAATCCCAGAGGCAGTAGAAGTATCCCACAGACAATGGTGGATACGTGTCATTATTAGAGCCCAGGAGACGATTAGGAAGAGAGAGTTGTTTGCAAAAATAAAAATAAAAATTCTGTCATTAATTACTAACTCTCATGTTATTCCAAACCTGTACGACCTCTGTTCATCTTCAGAACACATATTAATATATTTTTGATGAAATCCGAGAGCTTTCTAACCCTGTATACACAACTGAAATGTTCCCAGACCCAAAAACGTAGTAAGGTCATCGTTAAAAAGTCCATGTGACATCAGTGGCTCAACTTCAATTTTGCGAAACTACAGGAATACTTTTTGTGTGCAAAGTAAACAGAAATTACATAATTTATTCAACAATTTGAAAAATGCATGCGCTTTCTCCTGAACATAAATAAAGCTGATTACGCGTTGATTATGCGTTGCGATGTCAAAATGGTGGAAGACAGTAACTCGAGGAGAAGAATTGTTGAATAAATTGAGTTGAGCTACTGATGTCACATGTACTGTCTCTGGGTCTGGGAACATTTCAGTTGCATTGCTTGTCTATGGAGGGTCAGAGAGTTCTCAGATTTAAAAATATCTTAATTTGTGTTCTGAAGATGAACAAAGGTCTTAAGGGTTTTGAATGACATGAGGATGAGTAATTAATAAGATAATTACATTTTTGGGGTGAACTAACCCTTTAAGTCCGGAACCTTATGAGAAATATTGATGGCATGCATTCGGATGTGTGTCGTCTGTAGTTGTCCAAATACCCCCTTCCCATTGTTTAACCCGTCCCACCCTTTCTTGTCCCCCTTCTTCCCTGAAGTGTTCTTCATTCTCTATTCCCATAATGCTCTAGTGGTTTCCAAGGGAGACACAGGGGCCCTCAGTGTCCTCTTAATAACCACCACACACCTTATAGACTCAAACACGCGGTCCCCGAAAACCTCCACATCTGCATCCCTGATTCCAGCATCCCACCCTCTGTCCGAGTCGTAAGACACCGAGCAAACCCTTTGTGCCACATCCACACGCAACACTTTGCGCATGTCTATTGTGATGTGTGTTCACCGGAGGGCTGATGGCAGTAGAAGGAGAACAGTCTTATAACATATGATGCTATCTCTGACTGTTTTCTAAACTAGGTGTCAATTCACAACAGGCTTCAGACGTACCAGCTCAACGCGGCCCCGCCGAGCCCTGAGAGCACCGCCCTTCTCTACCACCAGAGGGAGCTCTTCCAGCAGCCTCCGTTGCAATGTGCTAGCCCCACACCCTCGCACTCCTACCAGCCCGTGGCCCTGGCCGAGATACGACCCGACACGCTCATCCAGTGCCAGCAAATCGTCAAGGTCATCGTCTTGGACAAAGGCGTTCACGGACGCATGGAGGCGTTCCTCAGCCAGAGCCCCACTCATCACCAGCTCATCCAGTCTGTCATCTCCACACCAGTGCGCTCACCCGATGGTGGAGGCAACCAGGCGGGAAACAACGACGGTTCACAACCGCCCTTGCCTCCACCTCCACCACCGTATAACCACCCTCACCAGTATATACCCCCAGATCCCCGCCTTGCACTTCAGAGGACCCCAAGTGGCTCTCGAAGCCTGATGTAGAGTTCAAACCGATAACTATAAAACACTCCAGGCACACTTTTGACAGTATTTATCTACATATGTATATATATATATGAAAGAAATATAATGAAAAAAATGTTATCTATATGCATATATTTAAGGTAAGAGACATTTATTGACTTTGCAGATATGTGAAACAACCAATAAGAAAATACGATTTACCTAATTGCTGTGTATTTTGAAACGTTATGTAGTTTTAACAAATTTCTATAACAGTTTTCGTCTTTCTGGACACTCTCTGAGGTTATATCGTTGAGTACTTGTTCTTGACAGGATTTCTCTGGTGCATTTTGTTATAGACAAAATGATTTCACAAAAAAATGTGGCATCCGACAACATTCGTTTCAATTCCACCGACACTTGCTTTTGTGTGGGAACTGATTTTACGTCTAAAATCACCCTTTTTGGCTTTTATTATCCTACCGATGAGTCTATTTAGTGTGTGTGTATGCTTTTGACTGGAAAATGATATACGTGCCAAAATGAGGACTCCCTCTACCATGGACTTTTTGCACTGTTGAACGCTTAGGGCTAGAGCAAACATTTGTGCTTATATCAACGATCATTTAGATTCCCTCTAGGTACACAGACATTTTTTTTTATAAAAAAAAAAAAAAACCTTTTAAGCGGTACCATTAGCCACAAACTGTTCCTTCCCCCACTTCTTATGTGGCCGATGTTGTATTCCTGTGAAATGTGAATTACTTCCTAATTATCACCTGTCTTTGAAAATGTCTTTTATGTCACTCCTTTTAATAGATATATGTGTGCGTAAATTGAGAATGTAGAAAGTATTAAGGCTCTTTCACATGACTCACGTCAACATTCAGTGATTGGTGCACAGGTCAAATCTTACAACGTGACTCTCAAAAATAAGATGATTTCAACTTTGACCTCATTTGCTGCTGATCTTTTTAAATATAACGAGCGAATACCAGACAATTTGCATGATTTATCTACATGTGAGCAGTGCCAATGCAAAAAAAAAACAAAAGAGACAGATAAGAAACGTTGTACAAGACAAAATCAAAAGGAATTTTTACCTTTTTTGGGGGGGGGGGGGGGGGGGGTGCTACTTGTGTCAACCTAAATCATTACTTATTTGCATGTGCTGTCTTTATTGTTTCAGTACCTTGGTGTAAACATTGCCAAAGAATGGTATATCGAACATATTTTTATGCCACAATCCCAGCGGACTTCCACAATATGGTACGCTTCAGTAAACTATTGCTTTTCCACAGTGATTCGGTGGACTAAATTGACTCCAGTTGACTGATTAAGTGTAAATGGCCACTTATGACACTCTTCACCATGGTTTGGTCATCATTATGGCTAAATTATGGCTTCCTTGATCCCTAAAAGTGTACAATTGCAAGCAAATAGCATGAATTTAATGGAAATTACTCACATTCTATAACAAGCATCATTTGGATAGAAGTGATGAAAAAAAAAATTAAATTGATTTCGATGTACATGGCACTATACCAGCTCGTATTGTGCATTTAAAATGGATTTTGGGTGGTTTGTGAATGAGACGCAGGTTTTTGAGCAGGCGTTGAGCTAACTGTGTGGTGAAATTGCTGAAATGCCAGCAGTCTTTCTATGATGTAGGGGTGCAAACAGTGGGACTTTTATCCTGTTTAAAGCTCAAATATATAGTTTTATATAAGTTCACTATTTACTACCTGGCAACCTTGTAAATTTGCATTTGTCTTTGAAGGTCAAAGTTCATAGAGGGTTGTGTTAAAACCCTGACACGAGTCATGTGAAAGGACCTTTAATATGTGGCAACGTATCATGGCTCAATGACAAAAAAAAGAGCCAGTCACAGCCAGCGAATGGCTTTTGTTCTCACGCTCAGGAATTTCAGAGAGTACCTGAAAGAAGACTGAGATCTTTTAATGCTTGTACTTGAACTCTATGTAGCAATTTGGAACGTATAAGGCCCTTGTGAAAAGGCCATTTGATCCCAGCAACCATCTTTGGACACAATGTGTGTTTGTCTGACATTCTGTGAAACATGACAGAATGTTTCATCACATAACTCAGACAATATATCATGGTCTCATAGTGTTATTCCTTCATCACTCACAACTATATAAAACGCCCAAGAGACACCCTTCAGCACCATCAAACTATCCATTTGACTCCTAAAACTCTTGTCTGAAGCTTTTCGAGAGCCAAGTGACACTTGAAAAATCAACTGAGATGCACATTGCTGGCACAAAACACTTTAACCTGAATGTTTGTCTGGTTTGGTCTGGTCTTATCAGCTGAATGGAAAACTGATTAATGGTTTATTTTTGTTTTGCTTGTATGTAGCTATCATATATCAGCATATTAAACAGCAATGAATTAGCTCTGAAAAATTTTAACTACCCACAATCCAACCATTTTTAATAATGGTTGTCATCAACATATTCAAAGTCAACATGAAACACCACCTATTTTGCATCCACGATATACTGTGTTAAGTTTGTATAAAGTGATACATAATATTTAATGAAAAATCTGGGACTAAATATTTGAAAGTGGATGGAGTAATGGAGTCAGACATAAAATCTGGTTTGCCAGCAATCCAAGGGATGTGGAGGCCAAAGATGAAATTCATCCTCGAGAGCAAATATGACATTGCCAAAAAAGCTATTTGGCTATTGCCCCTCACAGCCATGGTAATATTACCTGGGGAAAAGAAAGTGATTTCAGCGGCACAAATGCCAGGAATGTGTATTAATTTGAGTTCATGTTGACTTTAAGCTGTAGGATTTATCGTAACACCATTGGCGTGTCATAAGTAGCTGTGTGTCCTATTTCCTCTGTTTTCTTATATGATTGTTTCATAATTATATTGCTGCTGTTTGGAGCTCCCGATCTGATCTTTGTTTCCTCTTCTCATTGTGTCTTTATTTCCATGTATGGTGATGATTTTAGGATGACAGACACCAGGTATGAGAAACTCAACACATGAGTCGATTGCACATCCTGGACATCAACTAATTGTATATCCCTCTCTTCCTAAAATCTGCTCCAAAAAAAACATGAACTGCCCAGCCCTTTTCAATGAATGAATATTGCATCTTTTTGTTTCCATACATTTAAGGTAAAGGAATATTTGGAATTCTGTCATTATTTAATCTTCTTTATATCAAAGCCTGATGTTGTGTCATAGTACAACATTAAATAAAATGTAATTTCACCGAATTACCACTTAATATCTCACAATAATCGTTATTTTATAATTATTTTCATCAACCCAGGCCAATAGGAAAATTGTGCATGTGAAAACATTTCTAAAAAATGTTATTAGGTTGCTTCTTTGATGTTTCATGGCACTTCCAAAGTAAAATGTCCAGCACATTCGATTTTCTCCAAACCAGATTAACATGAAATGTCCAGTGAGTGGTGCTAAAAGTACTATGTCGCATTTGAAAATAACATATTGTACCATGTACACTGAAGCCTATACTCAAATCTCATAGTTTAATCTATAGTACAACCATAAGATAAAAAGGTTTTTTTCAGAAGCAACCATGCCAATTGAGCTTGCTCCCACTAGTCTTTGAGCTCTTTTATCAACAATCATGACTTGTATTTAACATAGTATAGAAAACGCCCAAAGAACCACACAAAAATACGTCTTTATTAGTCTACTTCCATGATCTGCCTCTGTAATCATTTTTGTGAAAAGGAATAAAAGTTGTTGGTTTTATACAGCCACTAATTTTATTTTAGCTGGAAACTGTAGTGAATTGTATTGTAGAGACACATTTTTCCAATGAGCTTGTGTTGGTTTTCATAGATGTCACTATTGTATCAGGAAAAGCATAGTGAATATTCTTCAAAAAATATATCTTGCATACAAAACAATAGCATACAAGATATGAGGGTTTGTAAATAATGACAGAATCCTATAAAGATCCAGCCTTGGAGAAGCAGACAGCTGTCATATAGATCTATCATTCTCCTCTATCAAACATTTCAACAGTAGTTTAGTCCTGAAAATCAATATAGGCGAATTGCACAACCAGCTCTAAAAATGGTGAAAGAATCAGCAGCAGTTTCCTTTCTATGAAATACTGAGTGACAGGAGTTCACTTTTTGTCTTTTTCTATTCGTAGCCTTGCATTTGGCCCCTGAGGGAGTTGGCGTGGAGGTGATGGAAACAGGGAGCCAGATTAATTGTGCATGACCCTGGTTTTGAGGAGTTTATTATGCTTGAGCGAATGTGCCCTGGCTAGCAAATAATATGAGTTCTAACCCAACAGATGAGTGTTGAATTTAAGCCCTTCACACAACCAAAGGCTATGATGCTAACCTTGGTTTAGCCTGCAGAATGGCTCTTGCACTGGTGGGTTATGCTGCATTCAAGTCCTGTTAAGAATTATGGTTTTATGAGATGAGTGCAAATGAACGGCACCACAATATTGTAATCATCTATTGATTGTATGGTTGCACTTTATTTTACACTACGTGTACTTTCAAGTACTTACAATGTACTTACAGTGTACCTACCTAAGAAACTACTGGTAATATAAGATAACTACATGGGGTAGGGGTAGGTTCAGAGTTATTACCTTGTTATTGTAATCACTATAATAAGTTCATAGTGTGTACATGAGGAACATGACTGTAAAATAAAGTGCTTGTACATTAAACTAGTTAACTAACGTTGATGAAAATACATGTACATCTAAAAAAATTAGACTATCGTGAAAAACTTAATTTATTTGTAACTTATTTCAAAAAGTGAAACGTTCATATATATTTTACATTCATAACATGTGACGTAAGACATTTCAAAAGTTTTTTTATTTTTTATTTTATTTTGATGATGAGAGCTTACAGCTCATACTGTCAAGCAAAGCAGATTCAAACACTTGGGAGAGCTTCACAAGGAGTGGATTGAAGCTGGAGTCAGTGCATCAAGAGTCACCAAGCTCAGATGTCTTCAGGAAAAGGGCTACCAAGCCACTTCTGAAACAGAAACAACATCAGAAGCATCTTACCTGGGCTGTGGAGAAAAAGAACTGGAGTGTTGCTCAGTGGTCCAAAGTCCTCTTTTCAGATAAATGTAAATTTTGCATTTCATTTGGAAATCAATGTCTGGAGGAAAACTGGAGAGGCACAGAACCCAAGCTGCTTGAAGTCCAGTTTGAAGTTTCCACAGTCAGTGATGATTTGGGGTGCCGTGACGTCTGCTGGTGTTAGTCCATTGTGTTTTATTAAGTCCAGAGTCAATGCAGCCGTCTACCAGGAGATTTTGGAGCAGTTTATGCTTCCGTCTACTGACAAGCTTTATGGAGATGCTGATTTGCTATTCCAGCAGGACATTAGCACCTGCCCACAGTGTAACCACTTCCAAGTAGTTTGCTAAGCATGATATTACTGCTTGATTGTCCAGCCAACATGCCTAACCTAAACCCCATATGGAATCTATGGTATATTTTCAAGAGAAAGATGAGAAACTGTTGATCCAACAATACAGACGAGCTGAAAGCTCAATAGTGCCTCAGCAGAGCCACAGGCTGATCGCTTCCATGCCATTCCTCACTGATGCTGGAGCTTTTGTGCTGAAGGAGCCCTGACAAAGTATTGAGTGCATAAATGAACATACTTTAAAGAACTTGAACTTTTCTGCTTTGCAAATCCTTTTTTTGACTGATCAAGAAATATTGTAATATTTTGAGATACTTTTTTTTTCATTTCATGAGCTGTAAGCTCTAATCATCAAAATTAAAAAAAAAAAAAACTTTTGAAATGTCTTACTTCACATGTAATGAATCTAAAACATATATGAAAGTTTCACTTTTTGAAATAAGTTACAAAAAAATTCAGTTTTTCACGATATTCCAATTTTTTGAGATGTACTAGTACTACTCATTTAGGTGTTGTTGTTTTTTTGTGTTTTTTTTTTTTTTACATTCTTGTGTTAAACAAAAATGTGAATAATTCAATTCAATTCAATTCAATTCAATTCAATTCAAGTTTATTTGTCCAGCTCTACAGGAATTTAAGTTTCCACAATATATTTATATATTGCATAATCTTAATATATTTAAAGGATTAGTTCAATTTAAAAAAAAACTTTTGCTGATAATTTACTCACCCCCAAGTAAATGATGTCCATGTCTTTCTTTCTTCAGTCGAAAAGAAATGAAGGTTTTTGATGAAAACATTTCTCCATATAATGGACTTAATTGGGACCCAAACGGTTCAAGGTCCAAATGACAGTTTCAGTGCAGCTTCAAAGGGCTTTAAACGATACCAGACGACGAATAAGGGTGTTATCTAGTGAAACGATCGGTCATTTCAAAAATAAATAAAAAAGTTTAAGCTTTATAAGCACAAATGCTCGCCTTGCTCTGTTCTGTGATGCGCGTTCGTGACGTCACGTAATACGCAATTACGTTGAAAAGGTCAAATGGAGAGCAGAAACAGAGAAACAAATAGAGACATAATTAGCGTAGCTGCTGTTCCATCCAAGCAAAAATTATTTGTTTAACCCAAGCTAAAGAATAATAATAAATGTACATTTGATCAGATGTAACTGCATTACAAGATTATAAGATGCATTATGTGAATGCTTGGCTAAAGAGATGTGTCTTTAATCTAGATTTAAACAGAGAGAGTGTGTCTGAACCCCGAACGTTATCAGGAAGGCTATTCCAGAGTTTGGGAGCCAAATGTGAAAAAGCTCTACCTCCTTTAGTGGACTTTGCTATCCTAGGTACTACCAAAAGTCCAGAGTTTTGCGACCTTAGGGAGCGGGTTGGATTGTAGCATGGTAGAAGACAAGTTAGATACGCAGGAGCTAAACCATTTAGGGCCTTATAGGCAAGTAATAATATTTTGTAATTGATACGGAACTGAATAGGTAGCCAGTGCAGAGACTGTAAAATTGGGGTAATATGATCATATTTTCTTGACCTGGTCAGAACTCTAGCCGCTGCATTTTGGACTATCTGTAGCTTGTTTATTGAAGACGCAGGACAACCACCTAGCAGTGCATTACAATAGTCCAGTCTAGAGGTCATGAATGCATGAACTAGTTTTTCTGCATCAGAAACAGCATGTTTCGAAGCTTGGCAATGGTTCTAAGATTGAAGAATGCTGTTTTTGTAACATGGGAAACATGATTTTCAAAGGATAAGTTGCTGTCTAATATAACACCCAGATTTTTGACTTTAGAGGACGTGACAGTGCATCCGTCTAGTTGCAAATTGTAATCCAAGAGATTACAATGTGTACTGTTTTTTGGTCCAATAAGTAATATCTCTGTCTTATCTGAATTTAATAGGAGGAAATTATTGGTCATCCAATCTTTTACATTTTTTACACAATCTATTAGCTTAGATAGTTTAGAAGTTTCATCTGGTCTTGTTGAGATACATAGTTGAGTATCATCAGCATAACAATGAAAACTAATCCCGTATTTTCTAATAATATTACCAAGAGGCAACATGTATATTGAAAATAGCAGTGGACCTAGGACAGATCCTTGTGGTACTCCATCCTTTACTGGTGATAATTGTGATGACTCTCCTTTTAAATGAACAAAGTGGTAGTGATCGGACAGGTAGGATCTAAACCATCTTAAAGCCTGCCCTTGAATACCAGTATAGTTTTGTAATCGATCTATGAGTATATCATGGTCTATAGTGTCGAACGCAGCACTAAGATCAAGTAATACAAGCAATGAGATGCAGCCTTAATCTGAAGCAAGAAGTCATTTGTAATTTTAACAAGTGCAGTTTCTGTACTATGGTGAGGCTGTAATTTGCCAGTTCATTAGAATCTACGTAGTTGTGGTTTCTTAATAAGAGGCTTAATAACCGCCAGCTTGAATGGTTTTGGGACGTGACCTAAAAATACGATGGGTTAATAATATTGAGAAGCGATTCTTCTGCTACAGGTAACAACTCTTTCAGTAGTTTAGTGGGTACAGGATCTAATAAACACGTTGTTGGTTTAGATGCACTGATAAGTTTATTTAGCTCTTCCTGTCCTATTGTTGTAAAGCACTGCAGTTTTTCTTTGGGTGCGATGAATGAAGCTGAAATACTAGACGCAGTAGAATCTACATTTGAGATTATATTTCTGATGTTATCTATTTTATCAGTAAAGAAATTCATAAAGCCATTACTATTAAACTGTGAGGAAATATTTAGATCGGGCGGTGTCTGTTTATTTGTTAATCTAGCCACTGTGCTAAATAAGAACCTTGGATTGTTTTGGTTATTATCTATGAGTTTGCGTATATGCTCTACCCTGGCAGCTTTTAGAGCCTGTCTATAGCTGGACATATTGTTTTTCCACGCAATTCTAAAAACTTCCAAGTTAGTTTTTCTCCATTTGCGCTCAAGATTACGAGTTTCTTTCTTGAGAGAATGGGTATAACTGTTGTACCATGGCGCAGTACGTTTTTCTCTAACCTTTTTCAATTTGAGGGGGGCAACAGCTTCTAATGTATTAGAAAAGATACTGCCCATGTTGCTAGTCATTTCGTCTAGTTCATGTGTATTTATGGGTACACAGAGCAGTTGAGATAAATCAGGCAGGTTATTTGTGAATCTGTCTTTGGTGGCTGGAACAATAGTTCTGCCTGGACGATAATGCGGAGCCATATAATTAATATCAGTAATACGCAGCATGCACGATACAAGGAAATGATCAGTAACATCATCACTTTGAGGTACGATATCTATATCGGTAAGATCGATTCCATGCGATATAATTAAATCTAGCGTATGATTAAAACGATGAGTGGGCCCGGTGACGTTTTGCTTGACTCCAAAAGAGTTTATTAGGTCAGTAAACGCAAGTCCTAACGCATCATTTGTATTATCAACGTGAATGTTAAAATCTCCGACAATCAGCACTTTATCAACATTAACCAACAGATCTGAGAGGAAATCTGCAAATTCTTTTAGGAAATCTGTATATGGCCCTGGTGGTCTATACACTGTAGCCAGAGCAAGAGATAGGAGAGATTTATTTTGCATATCTAACAGTGTAACATTAAGCAGAAGTGTTTCGAATGAGTTAAACCTCCTGTATCCTGTTTTCTGAGTAACATTGAGAGTATTACTATATATTGTTGCCACACCTCCACCACGACCAGTCTGACGGGGCTTATGTTTATAACAGTAGCTTGGTGGAGTAGACTCATTTAGACCAAAATATTAATTTGGTTTCAGCCAGGTTTCAGTCAGGCAGAGTACATCAAAATTATTATCTGTGATCATTTCATTTACAATAACTGCTTTGGGTGCGAGTAATCTAATATTTAGGAGCCCAAACTTTAAAAATAGTTTTTGTCCATTTATTTTGCGTTTTTCTGGTTTATTCATGATCAGATTTTTTCTAGATCCTGTATTAAATTTATATTTTGTCCTCGCTATTCGGGGAACAGACACAGTCTGTATAGATTGGACAACGCAAGTACTTCTATCTTTTAAGTGGGTAGAACAAAAGTCATCATAGCAGTTATTTGAGAATTAGCTTACTAGTCAGATGGAGCGTAGCATCCTGGAGATGTTGTCTGACAGGAGTTCCGCTCCGACTCTGCTGGGGTGCAGGCCATCAGCACGGAAAAGCCTAGGACGCTCCCAGAAAAGATTCCAATTATTAACAAAGAGCAGTTTCTGTTCTTTACACCATGACAATAACCATTCGTTTAAAGCAAATAGTCTACTGAACCTTTCGCTTCCTTGTCGATACGTGGGAAGCGGTCCTGACACGATGATCGTCGTCGCAGGTGATGTGCTGCGTACTGTCTCGATCAGGCTCCTGAAGTCCCTCTTCAGTGTCTCCGTCTGCCGCAGCTTGGTGTCGTTAACCCCCGCGTGCAGCACGACAGCACCGATGCTCTCATCGCCCTTCAGGATCGCGGGTATCTGTGCAGAAACATCGAGAACACGAGCACCGGGGAAACAGTGAGTGTGCACTTTACCTTCAGCTAACGTAACACGGACGTGCTGGACGATGGAGTCTCCGACGATCACAGTGCCGCATTCCGTCTCACGGAGGGGAGCGAAGTGGTTCCGGGTGGAGATATCGAAGACCGGAGGCGACGGAGGGGGAGAGGTCGTCGCCCGGGGCTTGGCTCGCGTCTTCTGCTGATGGTACACCCAGGGTCCGTGGCGTCCCGTTGCCGGAGTGATGGACATCTGGGAAGATCGCGTCCTGGGTGCACAGGGTCTGTGCAGAGAAACACACGAGTCGAGGTGGTGGGAGTGTTAGCAGAGTGCTGTATACTTACCCCGGACTTATGAGCATCAGCCCAGGATGTTTTCAGCGCGGCTCTCCGCTCTCTCAGCTGAGCCTGCTTCTCCACCATGTCGCAGATCTGCTTCTCCACGGCCTCCAGTTCCAGCTGCACCGAATGCAGCTTGAACGTGTCCTCACCTGCACTCAAAGGTAGACACAAATCCGCCATTTAAGCAAGTAAGAGTGAAACAATGGTAATGTGTGTGAATAGAGTATTAGCAATCTAAGCGAGATTAGCGGCAGCCATGCTGCCGATGCTAACGGGCTATAAGCTAATAGCAGACACGAGAAATCAAAATAAACTAGTGATAACAAGGCGCTCTGATTGGTTTTGTTTTAGAATGCTATAGTGGATATATTCACACGTTATAAAAACGAAAATGATAGTGTATAAAATTGTTTTTAAGATAGAAAATAGATGATAAAGAATCAACTTGACGGAGCAATAAGGCATCTACTGTGCATTCTTACACCTTAGTGATGCAGCAGTAGCGCTAAAAAGCTTTGTTCTTAAATGAAGACAGGAAAAAATTAAATAAATAAAGGGCCAGTTTTATTCTGAAAAAAAAAATCACTTAAACTCATATCTTGTTGTACTTATAATTTCAGAACTCATGAAAACATCCCAGGAGAACTTGAAGGCAGAATAACATCAATGTTTATTGGCACTAATTTTCACAGGAGGTTATCGTGTGTAAGCTAATTATTTATGTGTGTTTGAAAGACATCCAATTGTGGGTTTTACTCCATCTGTATGATAGATTTACATGCTATTAAACATGTTTCTGTCTATTCCAGACCTACATGAGTGGTCTGGTTATTTATTTACTGTCCTTTTCAGACTGACATGAATGGTTTGTTGTATCCACACATTATAGAGCCTTTTTCAAATTGAATTCAGAGCTATGGATCAGGTCAAAGGTCACTAACAGAGGTCAGCTTACTAATAGTGTCTATTTTGTCCTGTCAGAACTGCTAAAATGGAAGGCAGTAATAAAATATCACTGTGCATATTGCTTTTGGTTTTTATGCTGCTGCTATGCCCTGCTGGATTGCTAGTTTTTGTTAAAGTATGCAAGAATAAAGTAAGACCATAGTTCCTCTCAAGACATTCTTATTGTTTAATTACTAACATTTTCAAATCACTGCTGTTTAAAGTTAAATTGCATGGCTGATGTTATCTAGTATAATCTATATAGATTTATTAATGTGTATAACTTGAAGCATCAGTGAACTTGAAAGTTGAACATACGTTTCTAATAGGGTTTCTTGTTTGGACTTGTAAATTACTTCAGTTTTTACCTTTATTGAATTTGAAACCAATCAACAAAATATCTAGTGAGGATAAAACAAATACAATCTCAAAATATGAGTTCTCTTTGTAGCTTTGGTAACGCTTCACATAGACATTTGGAACAGATGGCATATTTAATTTGACACAAATGGAAAAGAGGCTATGAGGAAGCAAAGTTAAAAGAAATTAAGTTAAAGAACCAATTATTGAAAGTTTTAATTCATGTTTATGATCATGTCTATGAAAGAGATATATCTTCGATATAGCCCATCCAAACTTCCTGTTTCAACAGGAAATAAGTCAACACATTAAAAATCATAAATAAAATGCTGTCAGGCCTTCAAAGTCATGTCTAATTTTGCTCAAGTGTTACAAAAAATGGAAAAAACATATCGCTGACTGAATCATTGAGAGTTGAATGGATTTTACAGACTGTTCTATTTCCCATAGCCGTGTATTCAATCATTTCAAATTAAATGTGTTGTCTGCTGTAACACATTGTCTGTTATGATATATGCCACACATACTACAAGTAAATACAGTTGATTAAAATATTTAAATGATACTAAAAACATGTAATTACTGACATGCTTATTAAGAGTTATGTCCATTAACATCACTTAGTTCTTACTATTTTAACATTAATACTGTAATGTAAATGGTGAATTTTAATATAACAAATGGAAAACAATGTATGGTTACACTATCTTTTTGTTTTAAATTTGATTAAAACAATATTGGCATCCCACAACGGATGCACAGAACCCAGAAACTCAGGTTTCACAGAAAATACATTTAGATATTTTTATGATGAAAGCGCAGGTGTAAGATGCAGTTTTAATAATACATCTAATGGGAAAATGACTCATTTACATCAACATATCACTATGCTGCAGCTTCACACAAAAGCAAAACTTTTAGTTAAAGTTTTTTGAGCTAATTTTATTATCCATCAAGCAATAAATTTTCATTTAAATTTATGATACCTCATATTGGTTTCATGAGACCTTAACCACTTACTTTTGTGAAGCTGATAAATGTTACAGTATAACATAAAAACGTTCATCTGAATTTAGTTTAAACATAACTTTTCTAATTCCTTTCTAATTAGTATGCATGAATCTTTATCACATCATATTATTTCAAAGACTTTAATAGTTATAATGCAAAATTTGTCAGAACACATGGCCATATAAAATGAGCTAGCCAAGGCAAAAGGTGATTAAAATGGTGAAAAAGAGAAATGATGTTTTAAAAATCTGCCATCTCTCTTATACATTCACAAAACATTTTTTTCATCTAAAATCTTAATGCTGATTTTAAAAGATTTCCTGTAGTTAATTTTGCTAAATAAATTGTGATCAGAAACAGACCACTAAACACATGCGTTCGTTCACTCCCCAGCTCGAGGTAAATACTGTCAGAAATGTAATTTAGCACAGGAATGCAACAGTTATGTAGATCTTCCAATCAACTGCCTGGGTTGCACCTACATTTATACCGATCACTGAAATTGTCGCTGTTATTTTGTCGCAGCTTGCTCTCCACTGAAAACAGACACAGGTACTGTAGCCCCCTCACATTACGTGATGCCACATCAGAGAGGCATGAAATAAAATAAAATGGGAGAAAAACAGTCATATGAACATGTGCGTAATCCGCTTCCATCTGTAGACTACTGGTCTTTAATGGCCATTGTACAGAAAAGATGTCAGACAGAAGCTTCATCTGTACTTCCTATACGTTTGGATTGTTGTGTGGGATCATTGATTTCCGATGTTGTGAGCTCTGTGGGTTTGGTCATCTTATGCCAACGCTGAGAAGAAAAAACAATTATCAATTAAGGAAGTTTGTTTCCAAATTTGTTCAGAAAGAAGGTAGGAAGTTCAGCATAAAGTAAGTTTATTTGGGAATACATTTGGTCAGAAACTCAGAAGTAATGCAGGAAGTATGCAGGCTCAAAAGAAAGGTTCTTTGGAGGTACATTTGGAATTTCAGAAGTATGTTTGGAAGCTCAGAAGAAACTACGCAAATTCGAAAGGAAGCACTTTCAAAGGGTTGTTTGTTTTTTTGTGCTTTTATTTTTAAGAAAGGAGGAAAGGAAGAAAGTACATTTGGATATTAAGAAGTTTGCTCGTTTGTTTGGAAGGAAGGAAGTTTAAAGGTTTGTTTGCAAGTTTGTTCAAAAAGATGTTGGAAGGTTTGGATGTTTGCATTGGAAGGAAGGAAGCTTGCGACTTCGAAAGAAGGAGGTTTGGAAGAAAAGTAAAGAGGGTTTACGAGGAGGGAAGTGGATTTTAAGCTGTTTAGAAATTCAAAAGGATGGAAAGAAGGAAGGAAGCAGGGCAGGAAGGACACTGTGACAAAAAAAATAAAAAATAAACATTAAATCCGGTCTTGCCTGCCGGATGCTGCCTTTGGTAGTGAAGAACATATAGATGACATATCCAGGTATCAAAACCATGGAAGAGAGGGACATTAGCCAGCCGATGCCCTGACCCCAGGTCGGGTACACATACTTCCCTAGTGTCAGAGGAGTCATTTCTATGGCACTGAATGTGAAAACACCCTACAAACAGAAAACAGAAGTCAAATCAATTATAAGTTCATTGAGGACATTGGCTTTTAATTTGTATAATCAATTACTCGATTCATCACACAGTTGAATGAAAGGATAAAATTAGTGACACACTGTATACACATTTTTGTTTCTTTAGGGCTGTCATGGATTTTTATTAATTTATTTATTAGTTTTTTTAACAAATTGCATGATATTTTGATTATTAATTGATTGATTATTGACCTTAGAAAACACATCTTATAGGATTTGGAATTGCTTTGAAATATAATGGTTCTTTTCCACTGCATGGTACAGCACGGTACGGTTCAGTACGGCTCAGTTTTGGGAGGTTTTCCACTGGGTACAGTACGTGGTACCTGGTAATTTTTTTTAGTACCACCTCGGCCGAGGTTCCAAGCGAACCGTACCATTACCAAAATGTGGTGTGTAAACTCTGCTGATCACTGATTGGCCGGAGAAAATCGTCACTGCCTGCATCATTGAACTTGTGGCACGAGACACAACAGACCCGCTAGATTTTAAGGCCAATTCACACCGCACAGACAAAGGCCAACAAACTCCAACAAACACGTTTGCTCAAGATGGCCGTTGGATTTAGAATCTAATGAAAAATAACTGTCATGTTCACACTGCACCAACAGACACCGACCAACTCTCACTGACTGGGGAGAAAATGGATGATCCTATATCTATAAGCATGTTCATTTGGGTGAAAACAAACTCCAACCGATGCCAACAGGGGTAACACACTGATCCAACAAACTCCAACAGTTGTTGGAGTTGGTTGGCGTTTGTCTGTGCAGTGTAAATTGGCCTTAAATCAGCACAGCCAGCAAAGGGTTGAACACAACGGTTCTGAATGAGCGTGCCTTTCTTTTAACAACCAAAAAATGTTTCGTTGTCTATTGAGGAAGTACAGACGTTCCTCTCGTTGATAGCCAAGCAGCGGATCCAGAGAGAGCTTAATGGAGCGATGCGGAATTAAAACGTTTTTCAGAAGTCACGGCAGTAGAGGTGGCGCAACTATAACGACACGTGAATAATCCCACCCACTCTAAAGCGGTACTAAACTGCAGTGGAAACGCAAACCGAGCCTTTCTGAGCCGTGCTGAGCCGAGCCGAGTCGTACCCCGCAGTGGGAAAGCGCCTAAAGTTTTATCTCATTACTTGCAGGTTAAGTACTTACCAAACAGATTATTGGAGTGAAGTAAATCCAGCAATATTTCCAAAAGCCACAAGGCCGATAACCTATCATATCTTCAATATTTTTATAGAATTTCTCTGCACCTAAAGAGAGAGAAGAGATGGATATATACACTTATCAAGCAAGCTAGATCTACTAGAATCAGTAGAGCTTCTTCCTTCCACACTGTCCCAAACACACTTTTAACTAGACAGGGTTCAGGAACCTTGCCTATTTTTTATTATTATTATTTATTTTTTTATTTTTACATGTATGTTGAGGGCACACATTGACTGCTTCATCACTACAGTATAGACTTTTCTGGCAACAACATTTAACTGAACATCTAATTTCATTGTTTTAATTTCATATGTACACAGTAAATCACTGTCTAACATTTTCTATTTGAAGTTATACCTTTTCATGCCATAGTAAGTGCCTTATTGCAACTAGTGTGTATTGTATATACATTTATAAACTATTGGTACAAGGCAAAATTACTTGAAAACCTTTGACACTACTTGAGAACAGGAGGGAATCATCTTGATGAAGGTTAGCATGAACTGTTCAGATTTTAGAAACTTCACATCAAATAAATTTGTCTCCTCGTCTCAAATATGTTTATAGTATAGGAGATGTACCGTAAAACCAGGAAATGGAGATTGTCTCAAAAAACACCAGGTACAGGAGACACATTCCACTGGCCGAGTAGTAGTCAAACAATTTGAACACATATAAACCACCCTAAAACAAAGAACACACACATTACTATAAGGAACGGAAGATAAAATAAGACCATCAATAAAACTGGTTTTCAGGCATCTTACCTGGGTGATGTTGGAGAAACCGATGATGAAGGATATAATACAGACCATGAGGATGAAGATTTTCTTTCTCTTCCTCAGGACGGTGGGATATTCATCCATTAGAGCAGTTATGAAGCCTTCCACTGTACAAAACTGTCAAAGATAAGTGTAAAAAGTGTCAAATAAAAAGCATTAAAGTGTTGGAAATTGCATTACTTTAGAACTAGGTTAAAGCAAAGAAAACATAAAACATAAAATAACCCTAAAACGATATTATTATTCATTCATTATCTTGTCTATTTTTAATAATTTATGTTAAAAATTGTTTTTAGTAATTTTGCTTTGAAATTCAAAAATCAAAACATATGGTGTTACAACTGGAGTACTTTATGATATTCTAGGAGTTACTTATTTTTAATACACATATAGTAAACATGGACTTTTGATTAGAATCATTTTGAAGTGCTGAATTCTCTTGTGATCTTCTTTGGCTTTACTTTTCACCTACCTAACAAAACAAAACTGAAGTAACACCACATGAATTATTCATAACTTGTTTAGTTTTAATCATTAAAAAATCATTAAGCTCTGAAATCTATAGAAGACGAATGGTGCAATGCTGCTAAATGTGGCATTGCACCATTGTGGGTTCAATACAATCTCTATCAATAACTCCATTGTCTCTGGGGCATCATGTCAGGTATTACAAACAATAAATTAGACTCTTCAAATAGATTGTAAAATAAAAATAATATTAACTACTCAATTTACCAAGGTTTTTTTCAACAATGTGTTATACCTGACTGTCCAATCCCAGCATCATGAGCATTGAGAAGAAGAGGATAGCCCAGAGAGAAGACATGGGAAGCTGTGTGACAGCTTGTGGATAGGCCAGAAATGCTAAACCAGGACCTGATATTTAAACCATTAAACATAAGTGTCAAGATGAATCCTTTCAACATATCACTATAATGTCACTCACTTTAAATGCATGACATACATTCAGCAGTGCACTGCTGAATGTATGTCATGCAACATTTTAAAGACAATAGAAGTAGTTTGAAATTATATATAAAGATGTACTTTGTCACTTAAATTAGTCAAAATGGCACTCTAATGTATGACTAGTTGTATGTAATATTAACTTAAACAATAATATTTTATTGTAATTGTATTTAATGTGCAATTAAGTGATTTTACGTTCAGTTAAAGCATCACAGAAAAAAAGTGTATTATTTCCATAATATGTAAAAGTGTGTTAACATGTTTGCAAGAATGAAATTTGATAATGTCTAAGAGACACAATGACCTGAAGCAGCCAGTTCTGCAATGGGTCTCTTTGTGATGTACGACATGAAGCCCACAATGGAAAATATGACAATCCCAGCAAACATACTGGTGCAGGAGTTTATACAGCACACAATGATAGAATCTCTATAGAAGGAACAAGAATCAGATCAAGTGAAGCACAGAAAACAGCAGTAAACTGAACAGAATTTTATAGAAAAGGCACATCAGATTGTATGACATGTAAACATCGTCAATACAGAATTTCTGTACATTTGGACAGAAACTAGTAGCTCTTACTTGTAGACGTTATTGTTGTAGGAGTTGTAGCTGCCCAGAGCAATGAGAGAACCTAAACCCAGACCATAAGAGAAGAAGATCTGCGTGGCAGCATCCAACCACACCTGAGAAGAAACGTAAAATAAGCAATATTGATAGTAACAAAAATGTCAATGCAAGATGCCATTATTTTTAGTAACATGCATTTTCAAATCCAAATCCGTTCGTTGTCCCCTAGGGATCTTTTGGGCAGGTGTGAATACAGCAATCGCACTCGGGTGCGGACCACACAACCGGACCGAGACCCAGCTGAAGAGGTGGTCTCGGTCTGCTTCCAAACAAACTCAGGTTCGGTTGAATGGATGACCTTAGCACACGTGTGGTTTTGTTTACAATTTCTGGTTCACTTGCAAAAAGTGAAGTGTGAAAGCGACCAGCATCAAAAAAAAAAAAATCAACATTGTATTTGGTCCGGACCAAAGCAAGTGAACTAGCGGACTTTCCTGGTGTGAATACACCCTAAAAGTGTAGCTTGACAAGTTAGAGAATAGGGTAATTTATGCCTTTTATAAGGGTGTAAATTCATAAAAGTGATAATTGTTTTTGACATTAGTATAGCAGTATTGCAAGTGTGTATATCTATGAATTAAAGTTCTATAAGTTTCTATGAGTTAGCAGCATTAATACTATAGTTTAGTTATTCCCTCACAAATTCAAACATATCACTCATCATATTTGAGATTATATAATTTAAGATGTTAAATACATTTCAGTATTCATAATTTTACCTCAGATTTCAAAAGCTTGTTGAAGTCTGGGGTGACATAGAAGAGGACGCCATCTATCGCTCCAGGGAGAGTGACTCCACGGAAAAATAGAATAAAGAGCATGAAGTAAGGATACGTGGCGGAGAAATACACCACCTAATGAGGACAAGAGATAAATTAAAAGAAAGAGAGAGAGAGAGTTATAGAGTAAATCATTTTAAAGTAGGTGCAGAGGACAACGTTATTAACTTGTTAGTGTAATGCTTTCACTGGCTTCTGTTTGATGATTGGTAGCAACATGGTTTTGCTGTGTAGGATAATGATTGTCCTTAATAAGGGGTGTCCATCAAGGTTATGGACTGCCAGAAAATGTATTTCTACTTGCCCAGTGCTAGGATCACATTAAAATTCAATTATCCTCAGAGAAAGGGCAGATAAAGAAAGCAATTTTCCTTTCTCGCCGGGGGAAAAATAATAATTAAATAATTAAAATTGCTTACAATTTAATGTCAAGACATGGCCGTTGGCAACTCATCATAGTGCTTAAACTGTGAAATTTCTGCACCACTTATGTTACCAAATGAAGTTGGAAAAATAATGCATAATATGCAAAATAAAGACATCTCATATATCTAGAAAGTAATGACAGAAACGCACCAGTTATTTCACATCAACTAGTGTTTCTGAAAGGATCCCAAAGCTGTGCACAGACTGCAATTAAACTCAGTTAAAGGTCTGAACTCAAACTCAAAAAAAAAAGTTGAGCAAATTAAGGCAACCAGCTTCAGCAGAGTTTCTCAACTTGTTGTTTTAAGTTCATACAACAAAAAGTTGAGAATCTCCTACAAAAATAAGTTGAGAAAACTCAAAAACCCGCTGCAGCTGGTTGCCTTAATATTTTAAGTTGGCTCAACTTTTTTTTGTTTTTGTTACAGTGCATGTTTTTTTTTTTCTCCTTTAGAATGATACAACAAAGTTACATAAAACATACTTTAAAACACCAAGAAATCTACTGAGCAATGATAAAGCAACCTCTGAGCAATATATTTTTCCCCTGAGATTGTCAGGAAATGGAAGAACAAAAAGAATCCAAAAATAAGGGTTTGCATAAATGAGATGAAAGAGAAGGCAAATAAGAAAACATGCGGTGAAGGTTTGGCAGTTTTTAGAAATATGTCTGGGGTGTTGTATGAGGAATAGAAAGAATATGGGCAGTCACACCTTCCCTGTCCACTCCACTCCTTTCCAGATTGAGAAATAGACAAGAATCCAAGACAACGCCAATGTTCCAACCAATGGCCAGCGCAATTCCCCTGGTTCATCCAAACCATTTGTTAACTGATGCATGTTCCTCCTATAAAGTAAACAATTATTTAGTTAGACTGTCATGTAACTTGTGCTTTTCTTGAAATAGTTTATATAGTGTATATGTACATTCTCAATGGAATCAGAAAAACATTGAAAATAGGAAACAGGAAAATAACTCCTTGATCAGTGCAAGTGGATTTTAACTTACGACTTCATTAAATATTTTACAAAAAATATTCTTATTCCTATTCTCTTGACTCACTCCCAGAACTCAGTGACAGTACTGGTCAGGTTGGTGGTGTCCATCAGACTGTAGTTGGAAAAGCAGCGATCAGTATTCCAAGGGTTATCACATGTTTGCCATGGTAACTCCTAAAGAGAGAGAAAGATTTGGAAAAACCTTGTCGAAAAAAAAAGTGCACTTAATTGTATTGAAAGCCCTTGTAGTGTACTTCAAAGCTTAAACAAAGAAAAAATAACACAACTATACTACAGATATTAAAATATTTTAAAAATAAAACCGTTTATAGTCCTCACTGGAAAAAATACTATGGAGATCAATGAGAACCTTCAACTATTTAGATACACACATCATTCAAAAAATCTTCTTTTGTGTTTAACAGAAGAACGACATTCATACAGGTTTGGAACAACTTCAGCATGAGTAAATGATGACAGAATTTTCATTTTTGGCTATTCTTTCAAGTGTAGTTAACGAGGCTTTAATGACACATTAAAAAGTGTAATGTGTAATGCCAAATGTTTTACTTTAAACTACTTTTTAAAATGATGTTTTAATGATCTTTTGTCATGCTTTAAAAAGTACACTTATTTTTATGTGTTGACTAACATACTAAATCAATAATTCATTATAATTTTAGCTGTAGTGTTAACTGTCATATATTCAATATTACATTTAAAGCTAATGATTTTTACTAAATTGAAACTTCATCATTGTGCAAATACAATACATGTTTTGATACATGACATACAAGTTTCAGTTGACATAACCTTACAGTAAATTTTAGTTTACATAAATGCTTGTTAGTAAATTTGAAAGTACGTTTACCATATTTCACAGACAATTGAAGTAATCTGAGTGGTTTACATTGTGTTGCTATGCAGTTGCTAAGGTTTCTGTTAGGATGCTAATAGTTAATAGATGTTCTGAGTGGTTTTTAGTTGACTACTATGTGGCTGATATGCAGTGTCAAAGTAGAAGAGCAGACAAAGAATTTGGAAAAAAAAAGTATGTGTATTAGAGGTCTGTTCAAATATCTCCAAGTCTGAGCAGTCATAGTAGTTAGTGATACTTGCCTTGGCAAACACCACCATGTGAATAATAAAGTTAAAGGATAAAGCAAACTGAGTAAAGCAATGAATAGCGAATGAAAAACATAAAAAAAATAATAGCACAATGCATTCATAAAACAAAGGCATTTTTTGTTTCCAATTCCCTCTGCACTGCTTTAGAGATGAGCTCTTATTCCCAAGCAGAAACTGCAGTTCGATTTCCACAAAACAGAGGCAATTATTATTTCTGTGGAGCCTTTAAAACACTCTCTAGAGCAAAGACAGAGCCACAGAGAGTTTAAGGGGGTCAAGGAGGCGGAGAGAGATACAGAGAAACAGGGAGAAAGAGAGAGCTTGAAAGAAGAAGCAATTCTGAGAAGACACTGAGAAATTCTTTGAAAATCTAAGACAAGTGTAGTTGAATTTTCTGGATTAGATAAAGACACCAACGATTGCAATGAATAAATCTTTGTGTTAATCAAATTATTAAGGGAACAAAAATGGCAGCAAATACCCCACATTTTCTAAAATTGTGCATTTTTGTCTAATGACGAGTTCCTTAACTGTATGTTATGATGAGTTTAAACTAGATACTAAATAAAACCTGTTGGAGCACTTTGAATGGTTTTTGAAAAAAGGAAACTCACTGCTTTGAAAGAGTTGAAGAGGTAATAGAGAGCCCAGGCGATGATGATGATGTAATAGATGTTAAGCCAAAAGGACAAAACCACAGAAGCCAGACCCACACCTGACACAAGAGGAGTTTAAGAGTGAAACCTTGGATGATACAGCACAAATAATAAAAAAAAACTCCTGTGAAATTCTTGTAGGATAAACACGTTGCACATGTTTTTCAGATTACTCTCTAGACACACAGACACAACTTACAATAGCAGCTACCATCTTTAAGTTAAAAAAAAAAAAAAAAAAAAAAAAAAAACACTGATTGCATAAATCAAAAGTTTTACAAAGAGGATACATTATTACTGAATTAAAAATACCATACTAGCATACTATTTAGTATTTAAAAATGCCAAAAGTAGTATTTTAGGTGTATAGTTAATAATAAAGAGCTACTTCAGTCATGAAACTCTAGATGCCGCAGGCTGATCTGCTAGCATTCACATCATTTACTACAAGGCACAAGCTGATTGACCTCTGCTGATTCTGCAACCGATGAGCTTGCTTGTAAGCTAGTCCTGCAGCACATTATTAGACTCTGAAACCCTCCACCTCCCCCAGCTCCACCTGTCTAGATCTGCTATGGGATTTATGTATGCCAATTCATGCATGTATGTGTTTCATTGGCAGTAACAAGTCTGTATGTGATCTAGTCGGCAAAGACCAAATGCATTACCATAGTCATATCTGTTAAAATGCTAATCTGTATGAGAGTAGTCATGACTGATTTACATTTAGTTGTTTAAAGATGAAGTGTGGCATTTCTGTGCTGTTAGTCAACAAACAGAACTGCAAAAATAATGATTTTAAAAAAGTTTCAAACACAAACCCCCATCTGCCATTGGTTGAACATACTTCAAACAATGGTGTTATGTTTTTGCTTTTCATATATATATATATAACCCAGTCTGCTAAAAAAAAAAAAAAAAATGACTGTAATTCCATTTCATGGTGTTGCAAAACTTATTGCGAGGCAATAGTACTCATTACGAAGTCCCCAAATAGCTAATGCGTATGTGAATATTTCTTACCTTTCATCATGGGTATTAATTTCCATACTCCCAGCCCCCCGACTGACGTGAACTGTCCTAATGCCGTCTCCAACAGAAACAGTGGGATACCAGCAAAGACCAGAGTAGTGAAGTATGGGATGAGAAAAGCTCCTAAAAACAATGCAATACATAAGTCTTGACATGCAAAACACCTGCTTGAAGGTTGAAGCAAACTTTTATACAGCCTCCTGTCACCTCTTCTATCGAATTCTCAGACTGCTCACATTAAACATGTGAACAGTTTAATCAGAGCGACTTTAATAGGAGTCTGCAAGGTTAGAAAAAAACGTGCAGTGCTGTGGTATACTGGGAGACAATGGGTCCTTTTTTCATGGAAGTCTGACTTGAAGCAGACTGTTTTTGAGAGGAAACAGCTTATCACTTAATGAATCGACAGCCTGTCTGCTATCTTCAACAGGTTTGCCTTTAAACATTAATCTTGGATTAATTTTGAATATTTCTAAAGTTTAAACTGAAAAGAAAAATAAGCTGTTTTATAAGAGTCACTGGCAATTCAGCTAATTAATCAGTTTGAGACTCAGTTAATGCCAGCTTATTGCTGTAAATAACAAATATGACATCTGAGGACTACAACTACTACAATTAAAGATCTTGCTCAATATTCCTTGGAACATTGGTTTTGGAAAACACTGAATCATTGAGCTATTTTGCAAATGACAGAACTTGTTCAGAAGTATGAGAGAACCATAGTTGGTAAACACTACTTTTGGAAAGTGTACCTCTGGTCTTTCAGCAGAGAGGCCTACAATGTAAATTCCACATGTCCATTAAGTTCCTGCTATTCACACTCAAACTGTTTCTGGATCATGACATCAGCGCATTTTACCAAGAAGGGAATGTTCCTCTATCTTTTTCTTGTATCTGGAACAATATTCTTGTCGAATTTAGTACTAATTCTATCCAACACCTAATCTAACAATTTTAAACCCCGACCACAGCCCTACACCTACTCCTAAAACCTGACTGATTGATTGATTGATTGATTGATTGATTGATTGATTGATTGACAGGAATGATTTCAGGAAAATGTCCTTCATGACAAATACAACCCAGGCTCATTCGAAATACGTGCCTCTAAATACATTTCTGCAGCACCGTTATTGCGTACCTTACTGCACGTTTCACAACAGTTTCAAAGTGAAACGTCCAGTGAGTGGTGCTAAAACGCGGGTTCAATACGTGAACCTGGCACGTATTTGTTACGTTGATATAGGCACGTATTGCGGTGTTTGTATTACGTTGCCTCAGTATTGCGTTGGTTCATAAATCAAAATCTGAGGAGTGTCGCTAAAAGTTAATGCTGTATCGTGTTGTAAATATCCCCTACACCAAACCAACCCTAAAGGGATATAAAATGCAGTTTTTGATGCAGCTGTGCTATTTTAACTTCCTTATGCAGATTTGAGCTGTTATGTTGAACTGTAGTTTCATGGGGTTCGTCCAGGAGCTCTTCATCTCTCAAGTGCAAACCCTACTGAACTAGAAAACCCATGCATATGAAGCTGAATATGTGACGCTAACATTCAAATGCATCAGTTTTCAAATCTCACAGCATGCTAAAATTGTCTTGAGCATAATATTCCTCAAGTAATTATGTAAAAATTTGACTTTATTTATCAAAATTGTGTGAATAAAAGTTGTTGGAGTTTTACTGCCTCTAGTGTTCATTTCAACTGGTAACTTCAGCGATTTGTATGTATAAGTGCATTTTTGGAGTATCGCTGAAATGTAGATAGAGGCAAGTATTTCCAATAAGCCTATAGGTTGGACGAATGCATGGAAAGCATATTGATCCAACCAGGCATCTTCTCAACAGCCTAACCATAATGGCTTTGTCTGTCTTCACTCACCTCCACCATTCTTTCCACACAGATATGGGAACCTCCACACATTTCCCAGCCCAATGGCATATCCAACGCAGGAAAGCAGAAAGTCAAATTTTCCCTTCCAAGATCCTCTATCTGGTACTTTATTCTCCTTCTCCTCTTCCACAGGAACACTGTTGTGATCCAGGTCCTCAAACGGGACGGCCTGCTTCACATCTGAGGGTGAGTTGAGGTCCACCGTGCTCTGGCCAGTCTTCCCCATCACAGCAACAACCGTCACACCACAGTCAGATAATAATCCACCACAGTCCAGTACTGTATTGTCCAGCTGTCGAGTACAGGGCTACTGACTTGATTGTTTTTGAGTGAATGCAATACTTCAGATGGGCTTCAAAAAATAAAAGGAAAATTATTTAAAATATTTAACAGTAATAAATACTGCATTCAGAATTTTACTGTGAAATCAATCCAGGCAAAATATAATTTTTTTGCAGAAACACAATTGGTCAGAACTATGTAGTAATATTCTAGTATTGTATGTTATAGTACAGAAATAGTATTATTTTTCTAAATTAATGGTGTGTAATAACGTAGCTATAAAACAGCTATAACATAATAGCTATCACACAATTACAGTTAATGTGTAAAAATATGAGCCTAATTGTAATTTATTAATTGTTTTCTGGCAACCTATGCTTTGTAATACATACACTAAAAACTGCAGTCACATTTTAGTTTAGGGAACAATTCTTACTACTAAACTAACTATTAACTATGACTTTTGACTCATGCATGCTACTACTTTATAGTAAGAACTGGTCACTAAAATAAAGTGTTACCAAAACTATCTATTGTTTTTATATTTTACCTATAGCATCTGTGTAAAGTGCCATTGCTCTACTCGCCCATGTAATTTCTCTTTAAAGCCAATTAAACCACCTGCTTTCTACAGACAAAGTGCAGTTCATGAGAATCATTAACTTTCCTGATGGACGTGCCGACTATCAGACTGTCTTAATGGAGACACTAATTCTTATCCACGCCCTACTAATGCGATGAATTCATCAACTTTATTTGTGACTAACTGCTTTGAAAGTCTCCAACCTGCATACTAATGCATAACAAAACCACTCTTTTAGATGCCTCATTGTTTTCGTTTAACGAACAGCCATCATACATTTAGAAACAGTACCATTAAACCACAGCAATTCACAGTAAGCAATTCAATGTGAGTCAAGTTTGCTTCAGGCTCTCAAGAGTATTTGAAAAATCTCCAGCATTTTCTTTGCATCCTTTAAATGCTTTTAAATGGCTACGAGCTCAGGAGGGAATTGAATGCAGAATTATTGCATGAGGTTTGAATAAATAGACTGTCGAGTTCCCAACTCATTAATTTTTTATGGTAATTACCAGACTTTAAAAAAAAAAAAACTTACTTCTGAGATGTCTTTATTCTGTAGTCAGGTGAGTCGAGATGTCACCAGCTAGTCCACAAGTGACTTAACAGATCTTAACTGTTGAACTGTGCCAACTACCCAGTGCCTTCATTCACAACAGAACCAAAAGAAACTGACCCGATGTCCCAACTAGGGCAAAAAGTTTCCCTTTTTCTCTCTCTCGTTCTATGTATCTGGAGGGCCCCTCTATGCCCTGGTGTTCCTGTGGCTAGTATTGAGCAGCAGATAATAAACTTCGACCTGTTGTTTGATAGGATTACCGCTTTACCACACTAAGACCCCGAGGCTACCAAACAAGAGTCGATTGCCCTGTTCTGGTATTTTGTGCGTGTGTGTATTAGTTGTGTGTCAGCGTGTGAATTTGTGTGCAATGATTCTTGTGCCAGTTTGGTTGCCATGGGATATCCCCTTAGAAGAGTGCTCCGTTCTAGCATTGAAAGAACTTGTTAGGATTTAAAAATGAAGCAGGCATAGTGCCTAAAATACAGACGGCATGACGTCTCCCAAAAATGACCCCAAAGGCATGACTTTTTAAGTCCCATAATTTATGACTGATACATTTATAATTGTTTTGTAAATACATTAAGGTGAATACAATAGATTTGAAATGAATAAATGTTTGATGCATTAATGATCAAACTTAACTGATCATGTACGTTTCACAAAAATAACGATGATACGTTTGCTCTGTTGCTAAGATGTTATGATCTGTTGTAGTAATAGCATAGTAATTACATTGCAATACACTGAGTAATAAGCTGCATCTACAGCACACAAATCTCACAGCATTATACAGATAAGGAACGCCTTAATTTTAAAAGAAGATCAAGCAAGTTGCGAAAGCATACTGTAGCAACACATCTGTCCCAAATGGTATACTCTATAGGGAAGGCTCTGAAAGGGCATTTTTGGCAGCACATACAATGCACCTTTAGGATGTGGAAAGTGCCAGGTCCGTTTTAAATCAAGGAGAAATTGGATTTCTGAAAGGACAACTGGCCATTATGTCTGAAATTCTCATAGGTCAACAGATGCCCATGTCAAAGTATGCTTTCTTGGCTGTATGATGATAAGCTGCACTTTGGCAAACCCTGAGGTTTTCCAGATGCACTTTATTTTACAGTATGTGGTTATGGTTAGGTTTAAGGGTAGGTTCAGCGTTATTACCTGGTTATTACCCAGTTATTTTAATTACTATAACAAGTACATAGTACGTACATGTGAAACATGACTGTAAAATAAGGGTTTTCTCTATATCCCTGTGATGCACATCCTATTGAAATTAAGAAATTTGCAGAATCTTTGCTGCAAAATCTTTACTGAAACATCTGCCTGGAAATTTCGTTACACTTTATTTTAAGGTGTCCTTGTTTCATAGTAATTATATATTTATGTACTTACTATATGTTTAGGTTTAGGATTTGGCTTAGGGTTACTTGCATGTAATTATGCATAGTTTGTTGTTATTATAATAGTAAGTACATGCAACGTGTAACAAGGACACCTTAAAATAATAACAATGTGCTTACATGCAGGAATGACAAAGATTGTGGCAATAAGTATGGGGATACCTGAATATCACACCGTTTATATGTCGCACATTTAATTTTAGGATTTGTCCTCCCTTTCCTGCCACAACAGCTTCCACCTTCCACTCTTCCAGGAAGACTTTCCACTAAATGTCGGAACATGGCTGCAGGGATTTGATCCAAATCAGACACAAGAGCTTCAGTAAGGTCATGCAGTGATGTTGGGTAATGGGTGGAAAAATCCCACAGACACAGTAACACAAATGGAATGGGATGATTTACGGACCGAAGTTTAAAATATAAAATAGGGGAAAATCTGGGACAGATGTGAATCTGTCCAGAACCGTCAGTCCATTTCTAATAAGAGAGGTCATAACACCATATAACAACTGACTTAAGAGCTTTCTTTCTGTCAAGTTTTATGATATGACAATGTATGAGATAGCAAGAGCATGCACACCTCATAAATCTGGCTGGGTGGAAAAAAGAAACATTTCACATCGCAGTTGTGGAATGTTTGCCTGAAGCCATGTTAGACACCCAAAAAGCTTTTCTGTTGGATTCTTGAGGATTCTGTTGTCTGATAAAGCCAGAATTGCTAGGCAGTATATAAGATCCAAACCTTACAAAGTACCTCTTAGTGGGAACATCGCTGAACTGAGGTACTGTATGGTCATGATAGCTGGACATATCCTTATTTAGTGAATGACACAATTTTGAAGAGTGATACAAGTCTGATGAGTAATTTTCCTCATTGCAAAAAATAATAATCTTATTCTTCCTACAGACATCTAAAAATAATCCATTAATATGCCAATTCTGAGATATGTTCTCAGTTGTGGTGGATATTATTATTATTTTTCTTTATCTGATAAGAAGAAATGTTCATAAACTAAAATGGAAACACATTTGCCAAATAAATTCCTCAGTGCACAAAAAAAAAAAAAAAACTTGTGACCTTGCCAAAGCAAGAGTGAGTAACCTCGGAATTCCATGTATCCTGTTGACCGAATTGGACAGCTCTCATAAAAGCAGTTCACTTCACAAAAGCACCTCTGCTATGAGTAATAATTGGGAAACTGACCAAGAACACTGCCATGAACACCATCCACTTCAACTATGTTTCTATTTTGTGTGAAGCACAATGTTACGGAACTCCAAGGAGGAAGATGAGATCAGGCAAAGATAATCCAAAATAACAGTCTTTAATAACAGTCCACTCAAAAACGTGTAACATAGACAATAACTGGGAACTGAAATGGGGAAAACTCAGGATTTATAAACCCAGGGGCTAATGGGATAATTAATGAAACAACAGGTGGTGACGATGAGCTTAACAAGACACAGGCAAAAACTAGGTCAAAAACAGAGACTCAACACAGACATGTGACACTGTGTCATTGCTTATCCTATAATTCAAACTAATATATGATATAATAATGCTAAAAGAAAAAAAAATAGTGTTAAAATCTCACCAGAAGATTTAAATTTGGCTCATACAGCTCTTTTACGGTTCAAAACACATTACCTTCTCATTTTAATGGTTAATTTAGTAAAAAGAAGTTGTCTTTTAATCCATTGACTAAATGTTTTTACTGTCATGGCCTAAAACTGATCATACTTTTTTTTGTCATCATCACCACCTGTTGTTTTATTAATTATCCCATTAGCCCCTGGGTTTACAAGTCCTGAGTTTTCCCCATTTCAGTTGCCAGTTATTGTCTATGTTACACGTTTTGTCACACTTCACCAGGAACACAGAAACACTGAGATTCAAGTAACAGTCTTTAATGGCACTGGAGACATGGAACACACACAGGGAAGACATTCAAGGACCAACAAACACTAACTGAAAGGACTGGGGCTTTTATAGACAGGACAATTGGGGCAGGAACGAGACACACCTGAAGCAAATTAACAAGGCAACATGAGGGAGAAACTAGGTCACAGGGAGAAAAACCACACACAAGACAGTCCAGACATGTGACAGGTATATTTGAGTTTTGAGGAAAAATGGTTTATCTGTGTATTTCACAAACCATGTAGACCAAGTAAGTACTCGAGCCAAGAGGTCAAGCGGTGACATTTGGATCCTCTATTAGTTACAAGTCTTTCCAACGCTATCTCACGACCAATTCGTACGTATTTTACGAGGTGGCTAATTCGTATGAATTCGTACGACCTCAGTCAGATTTGTCTAAACCCCAGTGACAGGTAGGTTTAGGGGCGAGGTTATGTGTAGGTCATTCGTACAAATTCATATGAATTGTGCAACTCGGAAAATATGTACGATTTGGCAAAAATCATATGAATTTGATTTTTGGTTTTGAAAGTGAGGTCATACAATTTTTTACGAATTAGCCACCTTGTAAAATATGTACGAATTGCTGTGAGATCGGGCTGGTCTTTCCTTTCTACAATTTATACAATACAAAGTGTTTAAAGTGTGATAGCATTTTAAATCTCATAAATAAATAAGTAAAAGAAACATTCACAATGGTTGTTCATGCATGACAAGACATAAGCAAACTGAACAGGTAGCACCATGTTTGATAGTAAGTTCACAAAGTTTCCTCCTATGTAAAGCAGTGTGTTAACTTTGTAGTCTCACTGCGTCGCCACCATGAGCCATGCAAGTTCATTGTGGGGTGTAATTAGCTTTTATTGATTTGAGGGCACATACAATGAGTGATGAAAACCAACTCTGACAACTCCAATTCTGTGCCTGCCGCTTAACGATTGCAGGCAATGACAAACCTAATGCGAGTAACCTCTGATTTACTGTTGACATTGTGGCTGCATTAAAAAAGCAATTGGGATTTAAGTCTTTTCATTCCCAAGACAAGTGCAAATTAACTTTGTACGTCAACCAAAACATCCACTACCACTAGCATTTGCTTTGTGAAGTTATCTACTGGCAATGCAGTTTCCTTAGTCATGCTTCTCTTGGCACGGAGTGTTGATAGAGATGAAGAAGCTACTAAAATATGCCCTTGAAGTAACTCAGCATCTTGGCTAACTCCATGTATATGAATATTCAGTTAGAAATACATTGATCTAACACTCTTGATAGCTTTTCCCTGCCTCTTTAACCTGTAAAGATTGTATGTTTATATGTAGTCAGTTTGATGTAAAATTATAGTGGTTGGCAAAAGCAAACATTCAAGTGCTTCAATAAAGGCAATTAAAATTTGGCAATATATGATATAATATTATACTACAAAAACAGCGAGAATTTTCATAACAATATTTACATATACGTGGCAAGTCTGAATAATATATTATACACCTATAACACACTCTTGCTTGTTTGATATTACTTCAATATACAGTACAAACAATTTGATGGTGTGACTGCACATCTATTAATATCGCAAACTGTGTGTTACGGAGCTCCAAGGAGGAAGATGAGATCAGGCAAAGATAATCCAAAATAACAGTCTTTAATAACAGTCCACTCAAAAACGTGTAACAGACAATAACTGGCAACTGAAATGGGGAAAACTCAGGACTTATAAACCCAGGGCTAATGTGATAATTAATGAAACAACAGGTGGTGACGATGAACTTAACAAGACACAGGCACTAGGTCAAAAACAGAAACTCAACACAGACAAGTGATAGATATCGCCCCCTCCCGGGAAGGCGTGTCCTCACGCTGTAAAGAGTTCAAACTGAGGAGGGAGGGTGGGGGCTCTGGAGGAGGGAGTGGAGCAGGAGAGAGGGCAGACCAAACACAGAACAAAACAAAAGTCCATGGGGGAGTGGAAGGTGTTAGGAGCCAAGGGGAAGCCAAGAGCAGGAGGAGCCATGTGTTGAGCCAAAGATCCGATGAGTCCACGCTCAGCCGATGGTCCTGGAGACCGAGGAGGAGCCGCGGCGACGAGCGTCCGAGGAGGAACCGGAAATCCAGAGGTCAGAGGCTGAGCTGGTGGGACCGAGAACAAAGGCGGAGTCGGAGGGAAGGAGGAGCCAGCCGAAGCCGTAGGTGCAGGCAGGTCAACAACTGACCAAGGCGGAGCCGGATGGACGAGGGAGCCCGGAGAAGCCGTATGGCCGATGGTTTCCGGTGGAGCCAAGGGAGGGAGGAGCCAAAGTGGAGCCGAAATGTCGACGGACCGAGGTGGAGCAGGGGGTGCAGAGGTCTGAGGCGGAGACAGGGGATCCTCTGTATAGGATTGAGCTGATGGTCCGAAGACACTCGGCATATCCAGTTGACCAGTGGATATGCTTCACAGGGTGCCGTGTGTGTTACGATCTCCTCCCACTTTAGGTGGGTTTAGACGATCCCCTGAGTTGCAGCTGGCCTGTCCTGTTCCCGCTAAGCCTGGCCCTGGAGAATCATTTTAATAATCTTGTGTTTCCTGGGAGAGAGAATTTTTAATGCTCTTATAATAAAGTGTATTTTTTTTTTATTGACATTCACATCTCTATTTATTTCTTTGCCTTCAATTGGGAAAACGTACCTGTGCCCTTATTGGGAGTATTTCCCTGGCGCTCCACCAGGGTGGCTTAGTCGGATTAAACTAATTGTGCTTTAGGGTCTTTTAGACCTATGTGAGTGCCATATAGGTCACATAAGCTGAACGAGATATTTAGAATTGTTTTCAGGGAATATATTTTAAATTAAGTTCATATTTGGTAACACTTTATTTCAATAGTCCACTTTAGACATTCTACTAACAGTAAGTAACTTTGCAACTACATGCCAACTAGCAGTAATTAGAGTATTAGTAGACTGTCTGTTTAAAATCTAACACTTTATTTTTATGGGTCCACAACATACTGACTATGAGAAACTTTGCAAGTATATGTCAACTTATTCTGCTAACCCTAAACCTACCCTAACAGTCTACTCTGAGAGTTAGTAGACATGTAGTTGCAAATTAATGAGAATTAGTTGACATGCAGTTACAAAGTTACTTATAGTTAGTGGAATGTCTAAAGTGGATAATCAAAATAAAGTGTAACCTCATATGTGACCCTGGAGCACAAAACCAGTCTTAAGTTGCTGGGGTATATTTGTAGCAATAGCCAAAAAATACATTGTATGGGTCAAAATTATTGATTTTTTTATTGATATTTATTTTATGCCAAAATTCATTAGGGCATTAAGTAAAGATGTTTCATGAAGATATTTTGTAAATTTACTACTGTAAATATATCAACCTAATTTTTGATTAGTAATATGCATTGCTAAGAACTTAATTTGGACAACTTTAAAGGCAATTTTCTCAATATTTAGATTTTTTTGCAGCCTTAGATTCCAGATTTTCAAATATCTCGGTCAAATATTGTCCTATATGTGGAGCTGATTATTTGATGGAAATACCAAAATGTATTAGTTTACACATCATGCACTATCGTGCACATGGTAAAAGTTATATGCTATCAGAAGATACTATTGTGCAAGGAACCACACAAAGATAAATCTTTATTAATTGACAGTCTTCCCCCTGTAATCACTATGAGAATAAAGTCAAAGTTGTTGCCTCTAGTGCTCATTTTGCTGCAATGAATTGTATGTATAGGCACATTTTCCAAATGACCATTTTGATTATAATATGCTGTTACTTTTCTAATAAATTCCCATTAAAAATAAAAAAATTGCCGTAAAGGTTGTGTAGAGCTTTTTGTGCATGTGTGGCAATGCAAGTCACACTTACCAATGCGTTAAATCAGTGCAGAGGTTATTGAGCTGCATGAGTCCCTGGCATGCATAGATAGCAGGGTAACACTGAGGAATTTCATCTTTTAATACTGTGGCAGGGGACATAAATCTACATCACAAGACCTGCGGAGAGAAAGAGAGTGTGTGTATTTGAGAGACAAGAGGGAGGGGATGAAAGATGCTCATATGACAGTGTTGTGTGATTTGCCTCAGACCTTGCAGCAATTTTGCACCTTCAGCAAACTGTCCTTCCTAAGAGCCTCACTGGGTGGAATTCCAATTTCTTGCTGCTCTTTGAGATCAAGTATCTTGTAGAAAATTGCCCAGCTATGGAAGGAGAATTATGCCCCCAAGTGTAGTTTAAACAAAACGAATAGCTCACTGCAGAGTTAAGTCATAAAAATTGCATTAAGGATACAATACCCAGATATTACAGAGGATTTGGACAAAGATCCAGAGCGATCAGTGCATTTTATAGCCTTATTGTTCCCCCTTTATATTTGGTGTCTTTAACTACTGTGTTGCGTAAAAAAATGTTTTGTTTACTTATTGTGTTCATGCTTTGCATTGTATTGTAGAGCTGGAAAGTAACTGAATACATGTATTACAAAATCAAAATTAAATATTTGTAATTAGATTAAATTAAATAGATTAAATTGTGGTGGCTCCACAGCATTTGACCATTGGATTTATAAAAATCATTTCAGGTTTAAGAAGTGTTTCATCATTGCATCAACTACTGACGAACACATTATTTTTTATTTTAATTATCACTTGTTTATTTAAGCATGCATTACTTTGTCTTTGGAAGGCTTTTGTTTTTTATGAATGTAAAATAATGCCATAAAGATTTGCATACGCAGGGTAAGAGTTGTGGAAGTGTACATAAGACTGTAAGCATAATTTAAATTAGCAAAATTTGTACAGGTGTAAATCGCATTTCAAGTGTAAGAAAAAAATATTTGCAGCATTTTACTGTTACTCGTAAGTGTAATTCATGTATTGTGAAACTGCAGCTTCATGCTAACGCAAAATAAATATGATCTGCATTCTTCTGACTTCCATTTTTCCACACGTTGTTTTCGCTAAAATATGGTCAAAAGTACTGCAAGCCTGTGAACAGTGATTTGCAAACGAAAACAACAGTTTAAAGAACTGCAAAACGGATTGACTGCGTAGAACCAATCTGTATGTGTAAAAAAAACAAACTTGCAAATGTCTAAATGACTTCTTGTGCATGTGGGGCAAAAAGTTCCCGAAATAATCCGATATGTACAGCTCCGTCTTTCTTTTCTCTACGCTTACAATTTTGGCACGATTCTCTCACTAACTGAGTTTTGCCAGCGTGAAGGGGAGGGCGGGTCCACCACCTTCTTGTAGCCAATAAAATTAGTCTCTCGCTGACTCTGTTTACTATTTTCTGATTGGTTCAATAAACACATCACACGCCAAAACATTAATCTTCATTTAGTTCAAGATCGTTCTCGCTGCCAGAATGATACTTTTAACGTACACATACAATAAAAATAAACAAATGGTTTTAGAGCAACATATGCTCCCCTCCAGAAGACATCTATTTCAGGCCTTGTGTATTTCAGTAGGACAATTCAAAACTACATACTGCAGCTATTACAACAGCATGGCTTCATAGTAGAAGAGTCCGGGTGCTGAATTGGCCTGCCTGCAGTCCAGATCTTTTGCCTATAGAGAACATTTGGTGCATAATTAAACGAAAAATATGTCAAAGACGACCATGAACTCTTCAGCAGATGGAAACCTATATCAGGCAAGAATGGAAACAAATTCCAACTCCAGAAACTCATAACCTTGATGCCCAGATATCTTCAAACTGTTTTAAAAAGAAGAGGAGATGCTACACCATGGTAAACATGTCCCCGTCCTAACTATTTTGAGACCTGTATCAGGCATTACATTTGAAATGTGCTCATTTTGTGCATAAAAAATTTCTCAGTTTAAACATTTGTTATGTTATCTATGTTCTATTGGGAATAAAATATTGGCTCATGTGATTTGAAATTCTTATAGTTTTAATTTTAATAAATGTCCCAACATTTCCGGAATTTGGGTTGTACCTTATATTACTCAATTTCTTGTTTAAGTGTAATGTAGTGCTTGTACTGTAAGTGCATGCAAGTTCATGCACTGTAAATAAAGTGCAACCATAATTTCTTTTAGAAATGGTTCAATTGAAGAAACAATTGAAACAAGAATAAATACTTTGATTAGCCAGTTGTGTTGACCAGATAATCTACTGCAAGTTCACTGGATTCCATGTGTTCTAGAAATTTAATCATTTATGTTGTATATACTTATATTTAGAACTGAATCAATACTGAACTGACCTCAACTGAACAATGACACTATTGTTTTTTAGAGCTGCTTTACAGCAGAATTGATCTGTGTTTGCATCAATGAATCATTATTTTCCTGTTTATCCCTGTAAAACTGCTTTGAAACCATCTGTATTGTATGAAGCACTCTATAAATAAAGGTGACTTGACTTAGTACAAAAATAATTAAATCCAGTTTACTTGCATATCAATAAATTCTGGAATTCCTATTCTATAATAACAAAATAGTGTCAAAATATTATATATAAGGCTGTTAATTAACCCTAAACTCCTCAAAATATCCATAAACTGGTTCCCTTGAAACATCCTAGTCACTCCTCCCTTTGAGAGCTGCTCCCTAATTGGTTCCCCAGAGTAAACTCCTCCATTAAGCCTGCCCCTTTATGTTATGACAGGCAGTGATAGACCTAAAGCCATCACATGACATTATCTGTTAATTGAATGTCCTTTCAGAGTATGTGGATGATAGGCTCAGATGAGAACAGCTAATTACTGACTGAAAGAGATATTGGTGTCCCTGTACAGGAGTTATGATTTTACTAAAATTCAAAATTGTATTTAAAACTGTTCTTAGTAGATCATATCTGTTTTAGAGTTGTAAATTAGAAGTCCACTTACTTTTGGACACATAATATAATAGTAATATATCATACTGTATATATATGTAGCAGCAGAGAATGGACTATTTAAACCAAGTTTTAAAAAATATATTTGGAAAAAAAGAACAGTATTAATGTGATAAAATGTATCAAAAACTACATTGTATTACAGAAATGGGATAGAAAAGTTGTATAGAGGAGTGTAGTTAAAAATATCTTGGTTGGCCGAGGGAGAGTAAATTAACAGCACATTTTATTTTTTGGGTGAACTATCCCTTTAATTATGCATATTAACAGTAAAATTTCCAGCCAAATCTAGTTTTGATCATTTGGCACCCTGAGTGATGTGTATTTCATGCAGTCTCATACACTGTAATGAAATGCATTGTCAAGAAATCTAATTTACTTTATATTTAGATATATATATATATATATATATATATATATATATATATATATATATATATTGATTTTATTCAAGTCAAATATATTATTTAATATAAAATCCTATATATAATATATAACCTGAAATACAATCATCATTCTGCCTTCTCAAACTCCACTGGTGTGTTCTTTGTTTGCTTTCTCTTCTCCATCTTCCTGAATGTGTCGAGATCTCTGTGGCTTAATGATTTCACGATTAAACAGTGTGAGGCGTGGACTGTTTGGTCGGAGCTGCTTCAGGTCACTAGAGGGAGTGATGATGTCACGACCCTGAGGAGATGGAAAGAAGACTGATAAATTAATTGTACAATAAATTTCCTAAAAATTACATGATGAGTGTTTGAAAAATTATGTGCTGTTACAGATCGCAGTAAGGTTCCAGGATTAAACTGATTTTGAATAATTATTTATTTTGAACAATTAACTGATTTTTAACAATTACATACATATTTCAAGATAAACATTCCTTAGGCTCTGAGGTTGTTAATATATGCTTCTGTAGAAGTCAACATGATTTCAGTGCATTTTTATAAAATCTTGTTCATTAGCCCAATTCACAGTGAAGAACTTCATTACCCACAATCCTTAACAAAGAACCACCAATCAGAGAAGACTCTGTTAACATGGAAATGTAAACTCATGGCAACACATTACCATTATGTGATTGAGTTGTACTCCCTACTAAAAAAGGTTCTATATAATGCTTGTAAATATTATATACTGCATATTCTAGTTCATTCTAAGATGTACACTGACTTTAATTTTTACATACTTAATTTTTTATGTTTTTATTTTAAAATCAGTGTTTGCAGTGTCGTGATTATGTTGGTTGGTTGGTTTGGTTCAAGACTTACAACTTTTTACAGATTTTTATTTTTATTTTATTTATTTATTTTATTTTTATAAATCACTATTGAGAAATAAATGGGGAAAAATACTTTCGGAACCAAGACAGCTAAAAAATTAAGTGGTCACTGTTGAGTATTATAAAATCCTGCTTTTTAAATTATGGATTTCCTTTTAGTGAAAGTGACATGACATACGGCCAAGTATGGTGACCCATACTCGGAATTCGTGCTCTGCATCGAAGAGCACGAATCCAAAGTGCACACACACAGCAGTGAACACACACCCGGAGCAGTGGGCAGCCATTTATGCTGCGGCGCCCAGGGAGCAATTGGGGGTTCGGTGCCTTGCTCAAGGGCACCTCAGTCGTGGTATTGAGGGTGGAGAGAGCGCTGTACATTCACTCCCCCCACCTACAATCCCTGCCGGCCTTTGCATTATGAGACCGAATCTCTAACCATTAGGCCACGACTTCCCTTTTATTATACAATATTTACACACAGAATTCTGTGTTAAATGGTAAAAAGTCAGTGTTGGTATTTAAGAATGGAGGACAGATGCTGTGACAGATGGAACTGACTAAGATAAGATGAATGAATGCATTGGATGGATTGATGGGTTTTACTCACCCTTCCTAAAGAGATGAATAAGAAGATTGGGATGCAAACCATAGGAATGACTGTGAGCAAAGGTGCCAACGTGTAACTCCAGTCCGGCACAAATTGATCAGCTGAAGACACAGATTTCCTACCCAGCAGGTTATACAGCAGAGTAGCCTAAGGAGGAAAAAAGAGACAAATTCCTGTACTTTCAATTGGTACATTTTTTTAATATGATAAAAAACTGACACAAATTACATACAACTACACAAAATATATACAACATTCTGACCATACAATAGTACATGTACAATGTTGATGTAAAGACCTTGAAGAGCCTGAGCTCTGTAACACTAAATCACTGACTCATTGTATTCATCATTTGGAAATTGTAAATGAAGATCTACTTAAAGTAGTTATAGTTTGCCACTTGTTCTTTTTAAGTGTTAAAAAAAAAAAATCCATCAAATAAAAGAGACAGAAGACTCCAAAAAAGCTCCAAACCATGACATAAACTGCTCAGATTAATGACTGTATTGAAGGAACGGATGCATAGCTCGATGGCAAATGAAACATGAAATAATCATTGATGAACTACTGAGAAAACAATGCAGATTTTGAAACAATAAACAGTAACAGAAGAGTGAGAGAGAGATAGAGAGAGACACAATGTGAACTCACAGCACAGATGAGAGGGCTAATGAAGAGCCAGCAGTACTTCAGCACAGGGAATGGTGCATATCCTATCATATCCTCAATGTTGTCATAGAAACGGTTTGCACCTGCAAACCAGCCATTTGCGTGACATTTTGTTTTTTTCTTGTTTACCTTTCTCTATTTTTAAAATGTATATCTTAATGCAGTTATTATACACAGTGCAAGGTTTTTGAGTAGCAAACTTTAAACGCCAGGGGAAGATTTATGAACAAACTTTAGTAAACATGAACTAAGAATGAACAATACTTCTACAGCATTTATTAATCATAGTTAATGTTAATTTCAGCATTTACTAATGCATTATTAAAATCACAAGTTGTGTTTGTTAACATTAGTTAATGCACAGTGAACCAACATGAATAAACAATGAACAACTGTATTTCATTAACTAACATTAACAAAGATTAATAACTAGTGTAATAAATGCATTGTTCATTGTTTGTTCATGTTAGTTAATACATTAACTAATGTTAACAAATGACACCTTATTGTAAAGTGTTACCAAGATATTCAATAAGAATAAAAAAAAAACACACTTTACAGTGCATTGTATGCATGCGTATTGTATCGTTTCTTACCATAAACCCATGCGACAACAATCGTCTCAAAGGAGGCGATAAAGAGCAAGTTAGTTCCACTCGGGCCATAGGTGTCCATCACAGTAACTAGATGGAATCCTCCCTAAAATATGGCATGCTGTAAAGTTAGAAAATATCTATTATCTAATATCTATTTTCATTTCTTTTTTCTATACCTTTGTGATGAATGGCAGACCCAGTAAGAAGCAGATGATGGCGATTCCTAACACCAAAAGCTCTCGCCGCTTCCTTAGAACTCCAGGAAATAGGTCTGTGAGAGCTGTGGCTAAACTCTCCACGCACACAAACTTCAAGAGAAATTAATATAAACCCTCACACATTTAACAAAATCTAAGATTCATAGACAAATATGATAAAATATTATATGTTACATATACAATGTGATGTTGAACAACCATACCTGGCTGTCAAGGCCCAGAAGAAGCACCATAAAAAAGAAAAGAACAGACCAGAACTGGGGTCCAGGTAACAGCGAGAGGGCTCTAGGATATGCTATGAAAGCTAGTCCAGGACCTGAAATGAAATAAAATCAAATAAAAAGTGTTCCGTTATTGTTGTGTAACCCTAAAATATTTTTCATTCATTTACTTTAAACAAGTTATCCGACATATTTCATTCATACATTATATTTTACATTTACTTATAAATGATGTTTATAATTTTTGTGTCCAAAGTAACATTCAGACATGCATAGGCCACAAGTGTTGGCCTGAGATGCTCTCTTGTGGTGGATAGCAACATAGCAAGAGACTGTGATACACTACATGGTCAAAAGTGACCATGCATGTAGTTGGATTGCCAATTTATACTTAAAGTGTTCAGTGAGCTTCAGATCTGAAATTTGTGCAGGGCTTTCCCACTAGAATCGGTACTTGATGTGTGTAGAGGCATAACATTCACCGGGGTCTTTGATACGCCTCACTGCACTGTAATTGTTTGTTTAAAGAGATTGAAAACAGCATCTTTAACCCATTAATTAGAAGGCGGTGTCCACATATTTTTTGCCATGTATAGTGTAGACCCATATATGGAGGCCCTTAAAGTGTAGAAAATTAAATAGGAGGGAAAATGCATGTTTTGTGAGGGAACACAATACTTTTGCAAGAGAATACAAGTGTTTTGTGAGAGAACACAAAGATTATCTATAGTTTTGTGAGAAAACATAAATGTTTTGTGAGAGAACACAAAGTTTCTTGGGGGAATGTAGTATTTTTGTAAGCAAATCCAAAAGCACTGTAATATAATGTTTCCTCCCATCTCATATTTTGTTTCATCACAATGTCCCCTTAGGGGCTGCATACCAATAAATAATGAAGTGTACTATCAGACAGCTTATATAGTCTTATCATAACAATATTTACCTGATGATGCTATGTCTTCCATGGGTAAACCTAACTGATGGGACATGAACCCCAGAATAGAAAAGACAACAAATCCAGCAAAGATGCTGGTGGAGCTGTTCAGAATACAGAGTGCTATACAGTCCCTGTGGAACACAGAATATAGAAATAACAATAAATGACGACATACAGATGACTGTGATATGTATCAATGGGTGGGGTGAGGCACATTAATACAGGAGGTTACTGACTTGTAGCAGTCATTGTTGTATTTATTATAACTGCCCAGCGCTGTCAGGACTCCTTGACACACAGCGTATGAGAAAAACACCTGAGTGCCTGCATCACGCCATACCTGCAGAAAATGAGATAAAGAAGCTAAACAAAATGTATTTTAATTTTGGGGTGGAATTTGACGTGGACATTTCTTTATGAGATTAATAAAGAAATGTCAAATTCAAATGTACAGTACAGTTTTGATTACACCAGTTTGAGCAATGCACTCCTCGCATTAGTCTGCACATCTGGTTACTATAAGCAGGGTTAGAGAGCTGACGTTCTCCAATTCAGTTTCGTAATGCTAGTGTTTATTCACTTTTTGTAGACTCTATATACAGTACATGATACCCTATCCGCCTACATATTTATACACACTTCCTGTGTGAGTACACTGTCTCTGAGAAGGCAAGGGAAAGTAAGAAAGAAAATAATCAACAGTACAAACATAATACAAAATATATTTCTAAATATTATATATTTTTATAATTTTATACTGTCCTACAGTGACACCAATAGATGCCGTTTGGATGGCAACATCTATATGCCTCTCTTAAGCTCATTGTGTTTTCATTGAGGTACCAAGCAGGGGTGAAACTGTGATTTCGGAGTTAGAAGAAAGTTAAATCTGGCCATGATTCTGATGTATTCTGATCTTCTACCAAAAAAACAAAAAAACTAAATGCCTTGAAGTGGTTTTCAAACTGATATAAAATGTGTGTGCTGGGTCAAACAAAAACTGGACTAGAACATACACGTGTCACAGTTGGTTGCAGGGAGGAAGATTTTAGGCTGGATCTATTTGCAAGCAGTTTTCTTAAAACTCAAAAAAGCAACAGATAATCCAAAAAGACAAGCTTGACAAAAAGCAAACTAAATTTACAATGAAGAGGACAGACAATAAATAACAGAGACTGAGGGCTATATATATATATATATATATATATATATATATATATATATATATATACATATACAAAGGAACAAATATATGCACACAAAAATTCTTTCTGGTCCTTTAATCTGATTGGCTGAGAGCCTTTTCCAGGCATGCAATAATCTAGTCACAACATAACTCCAACCGTTTCACCATTTGTATCACTTCGCTTGAATGAGGCATTTATATAGCGCTTTATTGTGTATTGTTGTACACCCAAAGCGCTGTACAATCATATAGGGGGTCTCTCCTCAACCACCACCAGTGTGCAGCATCCACTTGGATATTTCCCAAGGCGAGTGTCATGCAGACGCCCAAATCCACTATAATTTTATAAATAATACTGCTTTTGTGCATAGAATGTAGTTTTATTAGTTTTTTTAAGCAATAATGTAGTTGTTTAGACTTAAAGTATGTGGTTTTTTAATAAAGATAATGTCTATTTGAAAATTGTCTTTAGTATTTTCGGAGCTCCAGGGCGTCAGCATCCGTTCAACGCTTATTAACCCGCCAAGAGCAGCCTTACCTCGGCCAGATCTTCTGGAATTTACCACTGGCTCTGATGTCTCTATAGCAGTTAAACATGACATATATTTTGTTTTGGGTAAATCTAGTCTTTGGTCTCATTAATCGATTAATTTCATCAACAAATACTTTTTTCTGACTAAAAAGATGAGCTAAAACTAATATCTGATGATAAAAACTATGACGAAATTTATGCAACGTCTTCGATAACAAGATGAGACTGGACTAGAATGTTATTTGAGAACTACCGGGCATTCAAAATACATCCTACAGGCTAAGTTAACTGTCTTGTCTTTCAAAATATGCGTCCATGCCATTGGATTGCAATCAGATGAGGGGTGTTCGTATATCTAGTCTCAGTATAGTAGCCGCAGCAGACGGATAGGCTACCAAAACACGAAATAGCGATCTGAAACAATGGCCTCAGCACCTGAAGGGTTAGGGATAGGGTGACCAAACGTCCCGTTTTTTCTCCGGGAGTTACAATTCGTTGTCGATTAACTTAAAGTTAACTTAAAGATAGGAGTGATAGAACGCTCCACTTCTTCAGTTCTCATACAGCGCGCAATCAGTTCTCAGTGCTCAAATACACACACAGCAGTCCAAATGTCCATCGTGTAGAGTATCTCACGTAAATACAGTCGGTTGGCTTAAGTGAACGTAAACAGGTGAGTGAAAACTGAATGTGTGTCAGTATTACATGCATCCATCTTCAATGGACAACATTCCTAATTAAATACCTATGTAATTAATGTTAACCAACAAAATACGTTAAATAAATGTATACTTGTTAAGTAAACCTACTGTATCTGAAAAATTAGTTTAATTTGTATCTCTACCAAAAGATTTTAATTTATTCCAAATTTATTTAATATTCCAGATTAAAATTTCTCATAATCTTAATTGATTTGGTATAAAGAGAGAGGAATTAATGACTATTTTTGTTTGAAGACTACATTTAAAATAGCTACCAAAATAAATGTTGGTAACTGCACTTTGACTAAAAGTAATGACTAAAAGTTGACAAAAATGCAATGACTTTTCGTAGTCTAAAACTATGAAAGATTCAAATGACTAAAATGTGACTAAGACTAATAAGCATTTTCGTCTCAAGATAAAGACTAAATCAAAAATGCTTGCCAAAATTAACACTGAAGCACCGAGAGGGGCTTTGCTTCTTCATTTCTGAAGTCTACCAGGCAAAGCCAGTGATAGTGGAGGGGTGGACGACACCCTATAACAACCCTGTGATTGTTATACAATTCCAAGATATCTTCTCTGCTGCCTCCCTGCCTCACTTTTGCAGTTGCCTTGTATAATTCCAACAAACTTATTTTTTACACCTCCTTACTGTACTGCATATCCAGAACAAACCCCACAAGACAATTGTGGCTCCCCTCCAAAAACCAAAAGCACTTCCCACGCAATACATCGCCTTTTCGCTTCATTTTCTCGCCAATCTTTATTTTGTTTTGCGGTGAAAGCAAAGAAAATCCCTCTCTAAGAAAATAGTTGTGCTGTTTGATAGCAATCTTTCATTTGAAAACCATGTTTCTAGCATCTGTAAAACTGTGTTTTTCCATCTCAAAAACATATCTAAATTGCGACCTATGCTCTCAACGTCAAATGCAGAAATGCTAATTCATTCGTTTATGACTTCAAGGTTAGACTATTGTAATGCTTTATTGGGTGGTTGTTCTGCATGCTTGATCAACAAACTACAGCTGGTCCAAAATGCAGCAGCTAGAGTTCTTACTAGAACCAGGAAGTATGACCATATTTGCCCGGTTCTGTCAACACTGCACTGGCTCCCCATCAAACATCGTATAGATTTTAAAATCTTACTTATAAAGCCCTGAATGGCTTAGCTCCTCATTACCTGAGCGAGCTCTTATCACATTATAGTCCTCCACGTCCGCTGCGTTCTCAAAACTCTGGCCGTTTGATAATACCTAGAATATCAAAATCGACTGCGAGCGGCAGATCCTTTTTCTATTTAGCACCCAAACTCTGGAACAATCTACCTAACGCTGTTTCGGGAAGCAGACACACTCTGTCAGTTTAAATCTAGATTAAAGACAGATTTCTTTAACCTGGTTTACACATAACACACTAATACGCTTCTATTATTCAAATCCATTAAAGGATTGTTAGGCTGCATTAATTAGATCACTCCCCATAACACACAATGTACTCGTTACATCGTAAGAAGAATGGCATCTACGCTAATATTTGTCTGTTTCTTATTCTGTTTCTCAGTCCGTGTCCGGATCAGATGGTGGATCGGCTCCGGGAGATGATGTCTCCCTGATCGTCGGCGGAGGCCGGGACACCTGGATGAGCCCCGGGGACATATCCCCAGTGAAGACCTCGACTTAAATGCAATAAAAAGAAAAAGAAAAGAAAATAACTAAAAATATAATAAAATACCTAACTACATAATACTATTATTGTTAGAAATTGCAACAATATAAAATAGAAATAAATACATTTATACATTTAAAATTTTAATTAAAACAATCAGTAAACAATAAATAAACAATTATCTCCTGGCCAGAGGAGAACTGGCCCCCCCAACTGAGCCTGGTTTCTCCGAAGGTTTTTTTCTCCATTCTGTCACAGAGGGAGTGTTGGTTCCTTGCCGCTGTCGCCTCTGGCTTGCTCAGTTGTGGACACTTAATTTCTAGTGATTATCGTCAATTTTATTTAGCAGATACTATTTAAACTAAACTGATCTAGACAATGACATATCTGAACTCGATAATGAAATGCCTTAACTGAAAATTGAATGTTTAATCTTATTATTATACATTACTGACACTCTATCCTCGAATTTGATACTGTTAAGTACTTTGACACAATCTGTATTGTTAAAAGCGCTACATAAATAAAGGTGACTTGACTTGACTTGACTTGCACTGTGAAACTCCTCTCACAAAAAACAAAGAAATTCTGTAGAAACTCTTTCATGTGTATCTGTTTTTCCCTTTAGTTCTATATACAGACCCAGTGATAGCAGCTATGCCTGAGGCTCAGAGAAACAAACCTCCCTGTCTGGAATCATTACAAAGTCATCATAGTCAAGGAGTTCTTAAGACCATTAATAGGCCATTTTCATGGAAACAGAATACTCCTTTATGGATTACGATCCAACCTGACCACCCGCATGACCCAGATTTACACATTTGGGCTTTTCTACACATGTATGGAGCTTATAATATGACAAAACTATTTGAATTTTAATTGTGTAAATTTGAATTATTGACAGTGTCATTTAACAAAACTAAATATTATGTGGCACTTAACATAGTTCTGAATTAGATTTTTTTTTTTACTTGAATAATGAACATTTGAAATTTAACACAATTGAAACATATTTATGGCAGTTTTTTAATAGACATGTATTTTCAAACAGCAGATTTTTTGTTCTGAATTCTTTGACTGCAAATATCCAGTTTTAAAAAATACAGCTTCAAGTTTTGAAGATGAAGAAGAAATTCGGAACATTAAATGAAATATTTAAAATTCAAATTGCTATGTCAACACAGGTTTGTTTACGCATTAAACTCATGGCCTTTGTGTCATGTTGCATGTGTCATGTTGTATTCATGTGTCATGTTGTATTCATGTGTCATGTTGTATTCATGTGTCATGTTGTATTCATGTGTCATGTTGTATTCATGTGTCATGTTGTATTCATGTGGCATGTTGTATTCATGTGGCATGTTGTATTCATGCCACATGAATACAACAGAATATTTATTGTTTCGCGAAACATTACAGCAATGTACTGTTCCGTGAATTAGACATAACATGAAAAACACATGACAAATCTAACTATACAATAATGCCAGACATGCCATCCAACTATTCCAGAATGCAATTTTGGAATTGCAACCATTCCAGTACTAACACAAGTATAAATGTAAAATCAGATTCCTTTTAAATGCATTTTTCTGGTCTTATTGTGTTTTTTGTTTTTTTTACATCATTCCAAAATGTGCACATCATTCCAAACTAAAAATGTTTGTCTGCATAATCGTATTCAAAATGTGATCAGCATCTGAAACATCTCTCTGCATCCTTCATTCTTATCAATTTATATTTTTCCAGTTTATTTTTGAACACTGCCATCCAGCCACCTGCTTTTTAGAGATCAGGCAAGTAGGCAAGTTTTTTCATATATTTCCATGCCATAAAATTGCATCTTGAAACAATACACAGCTTTGTCACACTGTAATTCATTAAAGTGATCATGTATCTCCATCAGATCCGCAAGAAATAGTAGATGGGATGGTCATTTCAATGTACTGTATTCAGGACATTATCAATTCTAACCTCAGATACTATTTAGGACAGATAGCATGCAAAACGGGAAGTAGGGATTGTGTGCACTTACATCAGGATTAGAGAGTTTACTGATATCAGGATACAGATAATAAGTAATTCCAGTTGCAGCTCCTGGCAGAGTCACTCCTCTGAAGAAAAGGATGAACAGCATTAAGTAGGGGAACGTAGCAGTGAAGTACACAACCTGCAAAAGAATGACAAACAACACATACATATCATGTTAGTTGACTTTTCTAAAATATTCCAGTGTTATCCTGAACTTTTGGCAGTGTTACATACTGTAGATATAACAGTTTTCAATAGACTAGCAGACACTAGAAAATCATAGAAAATCATAGACAATTAGCCATTAAGGCATTAGCTATTAACCACTTAGGCATGTTCTAAGCAACCACTCAAAATACCTTTGCAACATCCAGAATGCCACAAAAACCACTCTGAACATCAGTGGATTACCTAATACTGGGAAATTCCAACATCACAGTGGCACATTTTTCACAAACAACCTGCACGTACAGTATCTTCTGAAAATATTGTGTTACTTATAATGTTTTATTTTGTTTACTTCTTATGTAAGATTATGATGTTTAAACTAGTTTTTTTTTTTTTGCTTTATTGCCAGGTATGTTTACACATGAGGAATTTGTTTTCGTGACAGAAGCTTGCACAGTGCAACAGAATGACAGTGACAGAACAAAAACACATATAATAAAAGAACAATAAAAATAGAACAAGTAAATAGGGAATAAAAATATACAAATTGACAATTGTATTTACAGGTATATTACAATAGACAGTTTTGTATCTACAGGTATATTATGTGCAAATTGAAATGTAGACTAAGTATGTGTGTTAGATAAATAAGTGTATAAGTGTATAAATAGTGTGTGTTCCACAATTATTGTCAAGTGTTCATTGCCTGAGGGAAGAAATTGTTTCTGTGTCTGGCCGTTCTGGTGCTCAGAGCTCTGTAGCGTCGACCAGACAGTAACAGATCAAAGAGGGAGTTTGCTGGATGTGAGGGGTCCAGAGTGATTTTACCAGCCCCTTTGCTCGCTCTGGATAAGTACAGTTCTTGGAGAGTGGGGAGGGTTGTACCATTATTTACCATGTACCATTGTACAATTACTTATTTTTCTGAGGAAAATAAGTGAGTGGGGCTTGAACGTACAAAACTAACCGCTAAGATAAGGTGTTATGGGCGGTTGCTAGTATGTTGCTATACAGTTGCTAAGGTATGATGAATGCATCCCTGATATTTGATGATTGTGTTTTCGTGTGACATCTGCAATAAGTCTTTAAAATGTTTGCTGAAAATAAACATTTAGAAAACAACCTAGGCTCTTAGGGAAAACATACCAGGGGACATTTCTGAAAAATTATGTTACATGCATGTCCAGTAAATGATACTGAAAAAAGGTGACCAGAAATGCCACTTCCTGGGAACAATCGATACTTTCGAATCGCTCTCACGGTACTTTGATGTCATACAATGATCGATCTGCACAGCGCAAACAGCCAAAAACTGCCAATTTTAGGCAATATAGAAAACCTGTGCAGAACAAGTCCCCAGGAACTGGCACGTCTGGTCACCTTATGCTAAAAGCATGTTCAGTTTTATCTGAAAAAGATGAACATGAAATTGGCAAAATTGTATTACATTACTTGTTGCCGATTAATGGTGCTAAAATGTTAATAGTGTTTGAAAATAACATACTCCCCTTAACCTAACTGATAATGTCTGAGATAAAAAAGTAATTTGTCATTTTTAACCCTGTAATTTTAGCTTCTGCATCTTTTAAACTCTTTTATTATGATTCATGTTTCATGGGAATTTTACCAGCTGTACCAGTTGAGCTACTGAGCAAGTTTACTACATCAGAAAAGCCATATATGAAAAGATGTGATGCACGAGTCGATATGTTCTAGTTTGCAAATCATGCTCTATGGTAAAAATATTTTGAGTTCAAAACATAGCATTGTGGGAGGAATTGTGTAAAAATGTTACTATAGTATGTGCTTTGCTGCTGCTAGTTGTTTTTATTTATTTATACGTTTTTTTTATTTTTAATATTTTATAGCATGCTGCTAAGCAGTTGCAACTGTAGGTTGTTCTAGGTGGTTTCTTGAGTGTTTATATGCAGTTGTTGAGATGTTCTGGACTATTTTTTGTGTGATATTACATTGTTGGTGTCATGAGTCCGGGCCCTGCATTTCCTCCTCTCACCAGGTCACTATCTCCTGTCCATTCCGCAAACTCCACACACCTGTCACTTATTACACCCTCGGCTGTTTCCCATTGTGATGGACTATTTATACACCAAACTCCCGCTACTCTGTCTGGCTTATTAATTGTATTTTGTTTTGTAGGTTATGGATGCAAGCACCTTCTGTTGCCGTATTTGTATCCCGTTTTGGTTCGAGTTGTTTTTCAGATCCTGTCTGATCTGTTTCTGTTTTTGGACTGTGTCTGCTTTTTGTTAAAATAAACCTGCGTTTGGACCCTGACCCCTGTTTTCACTTACCGTTCCGTGACAGTTGGATGATGTGTGTTGTCACACTGCTGTTGCTAAAATGTTTTGAATGACTGTTGGCATGCTACTATTTGGTTGTAAGTGTGTTGAATGGGAATTGTAAGGTGGTTTTGCTAGTGTGATATGGATGGTTGCTCAAAAAAGCACAAAGATTCCAGTCCCTAACTATGGCTCAGGTCCTTCAGTGTAAGTCTATGGGTTTTTAGTGTTTGTTTATGACAAGTACAATTATGACATTGTTTACTCTTGATTATTTCACTGGCAGACAGATGTGCATGAGTATCAGCTGACCTTGCCTGTGGTCTTGACTCCTTTAAAGATGCAGAAGTAACAGATGACCCAAGCCAAAAGAAGACACATGGCAAGATCAGCATTTACACTCCCCAGACCACCACTGTTCGCCACCCGCAACATACGATGGCTGGGGGTACACACAAAAACAGTTCGTTTTTTTTTTTTTTAGTTCCATGCATGTCAAGTCTCAAAGTCTTAGACTTCTAGTTTTAGGTTAAACCTAAAAAAACCTAGGCCCATAAACACAAATATACCCATGCTAGATACAGATGTATCTTTGCTGTTATTTAGTTTTGTGGGCTTTAGTTTAGGAAACTGCACAAACTATAAACATATTGTTTTCATTGAGTTCACTCGCTCTGTGGTTCAGCCCAGATTTATCAATAACCTGTCTGCCTGATGAAACATTAAAAGTCTTTGTCTCACAGATGTTGGATGTTTTAAATTTTTTCCCCACCCCTTTAAGGGTAGGGGTTATTTCACTCATATTCCAAGACTTGGAAGAGAACTAACCCTAAATTATGTGAGCTTTCAGACATTACCAAATCCTTTCGTAAGTAGCTGACTGACAGTAAACCAAGTTCCATGTTGTTAAAATGGGAAATATGCAGATGTTTTTATAAGGATTTATTGCTGCCTGAAACCGTATGACTGTAACCTGTAATGTAATCTAATTATAGTAATTTGGAAATAAACAAGTTTGGAATTGCATTGTAACAAACACAGTTTCAAATTGTTCAAAGAAATGTGTAGCACTAATGCATATACGGTATTTGAAATGTTTAAGTAACAAATGATGTAACTTACAACCAGTACTCTTGTTCTGAGGAGATCAATTTAAAAGGCGGCCATCCAGATTCATTTTGAGAACTGATGAAAGAAAGACATAAAGAGATTGTGAGTTCACCATAGCTTTTCAAGGGCATTCTTTTCGACCAAAAGCAGATGTTTGTGTGTTATAAGTTACTAAAAGCTTGTTCTGAAACACAGTGTAGAAAGAAAAATAGTGTAGCTGATTTAAGATGGTCTTGTTGGTCTCAAAATAGCATTTTAAGCTATTTTCTTTCAGTAGCACATTAACAGAAAAAAAACATACACAAAGCTTATTAAACAAAGAGTTATATAATATTAGGTTTAGAATACACATTAATGGATTTCAGTGAAATGATCAAAAAAATCTCCTGCATCAGTCTGTGTTCTTTTCATTTTCCTGTTAGGTGAGTCTAAACAGCGAATAAATTATTCTTTCTAAATGCATTACAAAAGGGTCTTTCTTTAGGCAACTTTTCCAACAAATGTGTTTACAATCTTCTAAAGCCTGAATACAAAGAAGATCTTCCATGACCCTGTAAACATCCGGGAGAACAACAGATTGTGTACTCTGTTGTTAAGTGAGGTTACCTCATGCTGTAGTTGTCACCATATTTATCCGTTTCATTGTAGAGGAAAGACCAGTCAGCGTCAGGCCTGTGTAAACCTGTGTAGGTAGCACTTATATTGTGGCAGTTCACTGTCAATAAAATGGGAGATCAAAGTGAGCGAAAATTGATCTGGAACTCAGTAATATATCTTTATATAGAATTTATATTTGCAACATTATTATTTTTAATATGTATATTATATAATATACATAGTAGTTCTAGTATTTGCAACTTTATATGTCACAATTGCAACTTTTTTTCACATTAGCACATTTAGGGGGGGAAGTCGTGGCCTAATGGTTAGAGAGTCGGACTCGTAATCCAAAGGTTGCGGGTTCGAGTCTCGGGCCGGCAGGAATTGTAGGTGGGGGGAGTGAATGCACAGCGCTCTCTCCACCCTCAATACCACGACTGAGGTGCCCTTGAGCAAGGCACCGAACCCCCAACTGCTCCCCGGGCGCCGCAACATAAATGGCTGCCCACTGCTCCGGGTGTGTGTTCACGGTGTGTGTGTGTTCACTGCTGTGTGTGTGCACTTTGGATGGGTTAAGTGCAGAGCACGAATTCCTAGTATGGGTCACCATACTTGGCCGTATGTCACTTCACTTCACTTAATGCATTGGATTCTCGTTTATTGTATTGCATTCTCAATTTAATTTTTCGTAATTCTGAGTGTATCTTACAATTGCAAATGCATTTCTAACTGTGACTTTATTTATTTTTTATTTTTTTGTAATTATGACTTTATTCCTTTTTGGAATTGTAACTTCATATTTCACATTTACAACTTTATTTCTCACAATTGCAACTTTAGTTCTTGCAGCTGTGACTATTTCTTATAATGGTAGCATTATATGTCACAGTTACAACTTTATTTCTCATAGTTTTATATATTTATGTTTTTTTTGCAGCAGCAGCACTTTTAATTCTCATTGCAATTTTATTTCCTGTAATCGTGAGTATAGGAAATCTTGAGCATTTCTCATAAACTCTGACTTTATTTCTTGCAACTGCAACTTTTATCTCACAATCACAACTTTATTTCACATTATTGAGATTTTATTTCTATTTATTGTGATTTTTATTTTATTTTTTGCAGATGCAACGTTATAATTTACTTTTTTCATAATTGTGACTTTACTGCTTGTAATTACAACTTTATTTCTTGTAATTGTGACTTCATATCTGACCTTGTATCTCACAATTCCAACTAAATTTTTTTTAAATGTTCAGTATATTTCAATGTGACTTCATATCTCCTAATTGCAGCAACCACATTTTTATTTCTCAGAATTGCAATTTTAAAATCATTAATTATACATTATCTCAAAATCTGATTTAGTTTTTTTGCTTTGACCATTATCTCACAATTTTATTTTTATGCTCTTGCAAAACTGATTAAAAAAAGTCTGATCATTTAGAAAGGTGCTAATTATCCTAAAACAAAAATCACATATAAGTAGCCTAACATTCACCTCTGTTGCACAAACGTTGCAGGATGAGCTAAAACCAAAAGTAAAAAAGAACTCTAAGCTTGTACAATAGCAGTAGTGATGCTTGTCTAAGCAAGAAACATTTATTTACATTATTAATATTCAAAGCTGCAATGTTTGTGCCACTGGGCAAGTCTGAAATTGCATGATAGTCATTCAGTGTCTTGAGCTTATATGAATAAAGTTTATAAATACATAACATAAATATATTAAGCCCACACCTGTGTTCCAATAATTGTCACATGAAGTCCAAGGTAGAGTACTCCAAAAAGAGTTGAATAGATAAAACAGAGCCCAGGCCAGGACCACAATGTAATATATATTCAGATAAATCACTATAACTTGGGAGGCAACACCTACACCTGCTGACAAAAACCACACTGTGTGAGAAAAGCCACATGTGCAAAATAATACACAAAGTACAGTACATTTAATTCCAGAAATTCAATGCATGGACTTTCATGAAAGCATAAGTCACCTTCAAACATGGGGCAGATTTTTTTCCAAGCAGTGATACCCCCTTCACTGGTGTATTGACCTAATGCCGTCTCAAGGAAGAATATTGGGATTCCACAAAAGAAGAGGAAGATGAAATAAGGAATGAAGAAAACACCTGGAGAGAACATAACAAAAATGAGTTATTAGCACTGATCTAATATAGAATATATTATACAATATATAATCTATAATATATAATATAGATCAGTGGTTATTAGTCATAATCAAGGGTGAAAATCTTCTTTCCAGTATCTTTAAGGGTTGTAGCAGAACACATCAATAACATGCAATATTATACTGTAGCTTCTCTTGATCACATTTGAATAAGAAGCTTGAGGGTAAACGGTTGCAAAAACTTTTTGATCTGCACGATTCATTTTTTAAACAAATATAACTTGTGCTTACTTATTTTAATAAGTATATATGACAATATTTAAAGCACAAATGGGTTAGATGAGTTCTGTGCCAAAGTTGAATTTATTGGCATCGAGATTTGAATAAACCCCTAAACCCAAGTATGAGCAGTTGTAAAAGTAAGCACCCAAAAAAAAAAAAAAAAGGCACGCACTTGGGGGAAGAGAGCCATGATGTGTAACAAAAATTGGTTCTGAGCATTGCAGAAGAACATAGTGGTCTATTGATTGAGTTATAAACCATGGGCTTTAGTTCTGATGTGCTGAATCTTAAACGTCAAACCCATTTCTCTGCGCAGAGCTTTAAAACACCCCAGGCGTATTGCCTTTCTTTCTTTCTTTTTCTTTGTTTCTTTCAACGTTACACTTCTTCTTCAACAGTCCTGCTTTCAAACTTTCACTTACCGCCTCCATTTTTGTAGCACAGGTAAGGGAAGCGCCACACGTTCCCCAAGCCGATGATCTCTCCAGCCATGGACAGCAGGAACTCAGTCTTGTTGGCCCATTTCTCCCTGGCCTCGGTGCTCCCTTTCTGGCCCTCTGGCTCCATAGCTTCCCCATCAGCAATGCCTTCATCTCTACTCTCCTCCATGGCCTTTATCTATCTATATATGCCTCTCTGTGAGCATTCAGTGTATTATAAGTTAGCTTATTAAAAGTCCATCAGCATGCAGAACAACAAATCTGCATTTGTGGACAAGTTCTTGCAAAGAGTTCTGTGTTTTTGTTTTAGTTTCAGTCGAATGAATGCATCGAATATGCTTAAATTCGGTAAAATAACTTTAACGTTTAGTGTAAAATGTGTAAGTCTCCTCCAATCAAACTGTTTGTTAAGAAATATCAGTTAATGAATGTTTACATGAAATTATTCAATTAATTGCATACCCCAAAGAGAAATTACACATACCAGAACCAGTTCAAAAATGGATAATAATTTAATATCAGGACAAAAATGTATTTGGACTTACCAAAGTTTGTAGGCAGCTCTCTCTGGTGCGTGTGCGGAGTGCAGTGTTCCTCAGTATAAGTGCGAGAGGGCGTGACACACCATGTGAACATATTTAACTACTTCTTTTTCTCATTTGTTTTGTTATTTTAATAATATAATCAATATAATTGTTCGTTGCATTGGTCAAAACAATAGTACTTTTGCATTATATTTTTTTAAATAGATAGATAGCCTAGATTATTAATTATTAGAAGTAGCCTATAGCTATTACTTCTAAAATAATAAAGCGCTAAACGTTTCTTCCTTCCTTCCTTCCTTGCTTTATTTATTTTTTTATTTGCCTAATGATGAATTTGATAATAAGGAATTAGAAAATATTCTAACTTTTATTTGTTTGGGCTGCAATTTAACCCCAGTGCTAATATTCCTTATCTCCACACCGGATGCAAAGGTCTATCTCTCCTTGATATTATGAAATAAATATAGGATTATTTCAAAAGAATGTTCGCAGTTGAACGATGCATGATGACGTCACGACCGGCGAATGCGGAAGTAGAGCGAGGAAAACGAAACATAAACAGAATTTAGAGAGAAAAGATGTTTCCTCGAATTTAGATCAATTCAACGTTTATATAACTTCAGGAGGAAACGGGCTTTTTCGAAAGGTATACACAACACGGTTAAAAGCAAAGTCAAAATTTAAATAAAAAATTAATACTAAATCTGATCACCCCAGCATATTTGGTCTTTCGTGAATGAGATCGCGACCGGTGGAATCAAATCATAACAACGCTAGTTATAGTGAAAGCATGTTGTCATGCACTTAAAAGGTGTCCAGGTGGACATATTTGTGTATTTGCTTTGAGGATGTACTGTGAGGCCACTGTCAAGCATTTGGAGAGCTCAGAAGACCTCCAAAAGCCCACTGATGAAGAGTCATGTGAGGAAGAAATGGACACATCAGAGTCCAAGTGGCGCTGGTTCTACCTCGCCGAGTGTGGCGTCTGGCATATGTTTGAAGTATGTACTGCTTTTTATTTAACTGCAGTCTGATAGATTAGACTAATATGAATGGCCATTCATAAATTGACTTTTTGCTGATCACATCATGCTGTTTGCCTTTTCTCTACAGGAAGTGCCCAGCACAGGTTGTTCTGTCACCAATGAGCAAATTGAACAAAACTACATCAAGAATCAGCATGCTTCAGTGGACTTCTATACTGCTAAATATACCTATAAATTAGACTTTTCTGGTTGGTTACCGAACAAAATACAGATTTGCGTTATCTAGATTCGTGGTCATAAATGGCTTGGGGGTGTGATATGTGTCAGTGATCTCTCTTTTCATCTTTTCAATCATATCACTAGCTATGAAACAAGTTAATGTGACTACTGGAAAAGAAAGGCCAATCAAAAGGGCATTGCATTCAGCTACTGACTTTAGGTGAGCTCCAGCTTTTTTTAATTGTAAAATTTATATTGTACGTCCATACTGTTTATTATTTTAAATAATTATTATTATAAAAAAATAAAAATGTCTTTTCAATTTCGTGTTTCATAGATTTATCTGTGATAACCCAGCCCTTCCTGTACCCAGTCACTGGGAAAGAGTTCATACAGAAGAACCCTATCAGGTATGCAAAGAAAAAGTCAAGTTAAACATAATAACTTTTAATAACACAGAATGACTTTGGGATTGTGACTGTTTCCTTCCAGCTTATTGCTTTATGCAGAGATACGTTTGAGTACAAAGAAGTGGCCCGGTTATATGAGAGAACCATGAGCCAGCCCGTCAGATCCATTCAAAGAGTACAGAACCTGGACCTGTGGGAGTTTTTCTGCAGGTTGGCTCATTTTTCAATATTTGAAATCATCTTAAAGAGGTTTATTTGTAAATAATGTCTGTCTGTATGCTTTTTAAGATTATTACAAGGCTTCTTAGTATATAATTATTATATATATATATATATATATATATATATATATATATATATATATATATATATATATATATTTTTTTTTTTTTTTTTATTTATTTTTTTTTTTTTTATTTTTTTATTTTTTTATTTATTTTTTTTTTTTTTATGTAACATTTTTTTTAAACATTTCAGTTATGACTGAATCCAGTTTAAATTTAAATGACAAAATAACAATAAATTAATACTTGTAAATGTGTTCCAGGAAAAAGGCCCAGTTAAGAAAGATAAAACATGCTATAGATGTTGAAGAAAAGATGCTTTTTCATGGAACCGGTCACAGTAACATACAGGCCATATGCACATACAACTTTGATTGGCGCCTCACAGGAAGCCACGGCGACGTCTATGGCAAAGGTATAGTTCAGAATTCTTTCTGCAATAAAATGATAATTCACCTACAATTGAAAAGGGTGTCATAATTTATGTATTCTCTTGTCAGTCCAAACCTGTATGACTTCTGTATTCCATTGAACACAACAGACATGTTTATAAGCCCACTTTTTGCCATATAAGAAAAGAAAATCATGCTTAAATCATTCATGACCAAAAAATCAAAATCATGCATTATGAGATACTAAATCATATTGATGAGATAAGTAGAATTTATGGCATAAAATTATTATGAAATCATTATGAAATACAATGCCGAAATAAAAAGATAAAAAGTTATCCCTTTTTATCTCATAATTCTATTTTTATCTTAATTAAGTCATAAATATGACTCTTTATTTTAAAAAATTGACATATGTCAAACTTCCTGACTTAATATCTCAGTTCCAAATTTGTATCTCCAATTATTAGAAAAAAAGTTATGATTATGAGAGAACTTTGTCATAATTGACTTTATTATAATTGCGATAAAAAGTTCCAAATATGAGAGTATGGAAAGTCATCATTATCTCATTATTTTGACTTTTATTATTATTATTAATTTAATAATTATGACTTAGTATGCCATAATTTTGATTATTATTCGGAATATTATGTATAATTTTCATATAATTTAGTTTTTCTCATGTGATGGAATTTAAAGGGTTAGTTCACCCAAAAATGAAAATTCTGTCAATAATTACTCACCCTCATGTTGCTCCAAACCTGTAAGACCTCAGTTCATCTTCGGAACACAAATTAATATATTTTTGATTAAATCCGGAATGAGCCGGAAGCTGATACCCTGTCCATTATGGCGGCCTGCTGCTGTAGACGGGATGAGGAGGAGAAGAATTGTTGAATAAAGTCGTAATTTTTGTTCTCTTTGCGCACTAAAGGTATTCTCATAGCTTCGTAAAATTGCTGTTGAACCACTGATGTCACATGGACTATTTTAACGATGTCCTTGCTACGTTTCTGAACCTTGATTGTTTAAGGATCCTTGCTGTCTATGGAGGGTCAGAGAGCTCTCAGATTTAATCAAAAATATCTTAATTTTTGTTCTGAAATGTTGTCTCTGCTCGTCTGATCTGTTCGCGTTCAGGAGGCGTGGCTTTTGACGTCGATTTGCAGGGAGGGTGGATAGTTTGCTTTCAGTGCTATCAGGGTAAAGTTAGCATTTTTCAAGATCTCCTACTGCACCTTTAATGACAGAATTTACATTTTTGGGTGAACTATGCCTTTAACATTTTTATTGGAATAAAACATTGCGATTGCCTTTTTTGCAATTAGGGTTATTGTAAGCATGTAATTTTGATTTCATTTAATTCTGATTTATAATTATAGAAACATTTGATATTATATAAATATAATTTCTGTCTTTACAGGAAGTTATTTTGCACGCGACGCAAGATATTCAAGCAAGTTTTGTCATTCGACTAGCAAGCACAACTTTATCCTACAGAGACATGGTCTAGCGCCCCCTGTTTTCCAGAGCGACCCACCGTACAAGTGCATGTTCCTGGCACGGGTTCTAGTTGGGGAATATACGCTGGGTCACCCCCAGTATTGCAGACCACCATCCAAGGACATGAGCATTGCCAACTTTTTTGACAGCTGTGTAGATGACATGATGAGCCCGAAGATCTTTGTTATATTCGACAGCAACCAGATCTACCCGGAATACCTGATTGAATTTTACTGACATCAAAGACCAAAAGGAAATCTGTGAATTTGCAAAGGAACATACTGCTCTGTGTGGTTGTGGCCGGTTACTGCAAAAGTGCCTTTGGTGAAAAACTGCGAATGGACAATATACTGTGTCTAGAGGGCAGAGTTAAAATATATTAATAGTTTATATGGATTATATTATCAATTTTGTGTTTTTTAATAACATATTCATTTATGATACAAAACATTCATATGAAAAATGTATTCATGGAATTAAAGGAAAAAAAAATAATCATTTGGAATTTGTTTGCATGAAATATGGCATAACGTTTACCTTATTTACTTAATTTCCAGCAATCCTGCCTTGTGGAAAAAGCGCTGGTAGAATGTGATTCCATGAAAAGAATGTACCCTGAGTTATGTTTTCAAATTTGCACATGTAATATTTTAATACTATTATTTGTCATAGCCTACCTCTCCACAATTCTACCTCTTCTCATATTTCAAAAGAGAACAACAAAGTAACACCCTTATGTTTAAAATGGAAATTGAACGATGAAATGTGATGAAATGGGCATAGCGGCAGATTGTTTCTTCCATATTGTGACATACATCCGAGTGAAGTGGATATCAGAAAATAAAATAAAAGTTATACATTGTAATATTTACAATGTCAAAATAAATCATTCAAAATATTTAAAACATAAAATATGCATGGAAGAGTCATTCAAAATAAGATGAATAACATAGAAAAGAAGACAAATCATGAAATTCTAGCACTTGCACATTAAAAAAGTACTATAAAAAATAAAAAGTATGTCCTCTGCCCATTCATTGATTACACATTTTGCCTAATTTACTTCAAATCAGCAATAACTGTGTGATACTCTCAACTATGTTTAATATCCTTTTGCCAAATTCATTTTTCAGATCTTCTGACATAGAAATAATAAATAATATCAAATAAAATCAATCAATGAATTCATGCACAGCCCAATATACCGAACTAAAGACACAGACACAGATTTAATTTATTTCCAAAGGATTTATTTGTTCGCTTCAGACCTGATTTACCAATTATCCATTATTTTTATGACGATACTTTTTCAGCTAATTATTGTGATCTCATGGCTGATATAAAGAAAATTGCAGCTCTTTTATTTACTTTGTATTTATTTAAGCTATAGATATTTATGCACTCAATACTGTTTTCATTCTTGTTAAAATATTAAAGACATTGCATTTTAATGTCAAATATATTGATATACAATTGCCAATAAGTATAACTGAAGAATATACAGGTATGCAACATATTCAAGATTAATAGAAATACATTTGAGGTTTTACAGAGTTAAGTATGTATGATATATATACTTAACTCTTGTTAAAAGTACACTTTTATAGTTGATCCAAAAGAAAGTAAAAACCCTGGATAGAGCGGCTCAGTGGATGTGGTCTGGACTCTGGATGAGGGTCATTGTGTCAGAGATGCTGTAAAAGGACAGAGTTCCTGCACTGTGATCCACATACACTCCTAGAGCAGCTGGGTGGTATGGGAAGTTTAATCCGTTTTTTATCGTCGTAAAATACACAACTGGACAGACTACAGAACAAACACAGTGACTGACAATTGAATCCAAACACACGTGCTTTTTCCTTCCTCCCAATGATGTCATATGATACTGATACAAATTTACTTGCCGACCCCTGACCTAAAGAGTACGATCAAATCTGGATGATCAGGATACTGCTGGATTATGCCAGTGTCAGAAGCCATTTTGTGTTTGGATCCAGAGTGAACTGACAGGAATCTGGAGGAAATAAAAATATATATTTTGAAATCTATAATTTACAGATTTTATTTACAAGATATATTTTTGTCTTTCCTTAAAAGAGGTACTTCACGCGATTAAAAATTTAAGAAATCAATCTGGATGTATGACACTATGGAAACCACCAGAGATTTAAAGTTTTATGATTTTATGCAATGTTACATGATGCAGTTGAATATTTCAGTATAAATAAATTGCAAGCACTTCACCTCTACCAGATATCCTTTCTATCTCCTGTTTGCAGAAATCCTCAAGTTTCTCTCTAAGCAGGGAGACAGATTTTGCCACATCAGCGAAAGAAAGTGGAGAAGAGGGAATGATGGGTACATCCGTATACAGACAAAGACAACATAAAATTCTAAAATTCTGCTTTCACAAAACACTTACGGTAACACTTTAGTATAGGCACCAATCCTCACTATTAACTAGTTGCGTATTAGCATGCTTATTATTAACATATTGGCTGTTTATTAGTACTTATAAAGCACATATTTTCCATGACCATATTCTACATCCCTAATCCTACCTAATACCTAAACCACCTTACTAACTATTAATAAGCAGCAAATTAGGAGTTTATTGAGGCAAAAGTCAAACAAAAGTTTGTTTTCATGATTTTATTTATTAACATCTTGCATCTTGACCTTGGAAATAACGAAAGCTCAGTTTTGACCATAAAAATAAATGTGATCATCTGTGTGTGAAAGCTGCTCCAGCTCAGCGCCTCTCCTCTTCAGATCTTCAATCTCCTGCTCCAGTCGCTTCAAGAGTCCTTCAGTTTGACTCACTGCAGCTTTTTCCTGATCTCTGATTAGCTTCAGCAAACCACCACATTTTTGCCTAAAACAGATCTTGGAGTGGAATTGAGGAGTTTCCTGTTTCAGTTATCGAGAAAGTGTGCAGAGCAGCCAATAGAGGGCGCTCAAGCCTCAAATACTATTTTCTACTTCTGCCTGTGCGTGTATGCTGTACACACTATTAACACCAACAAATAGGGATATTATACATTTCCAGGTATTGTGAAATTAACACTTTTATATTCAAAATTGTTAAAAATGTGTTATATGTTTGACGGTACTTAACTGGGAGTTTGACATCACCCAGCTAAGCAAAGTATCCTTTCCTTTTCTATATATTGATAAAAGGTATTTGGACATTTAAACATTAATTTCCAAAAAAAAAAATATTTTTCTTTTCAGCATGATATGGCCCATAGGAGCTGGTGGGTGAATCTGTTCTTATCCAAAATGACAGAAATGTAATGTGAATATGGAAATAAAATCCACTTTACACAAGTAATGTTTGTCTGTAAGGCTATTAACACAAACATCAATATGCACACACATACACACACACACACACACACACATATATATATATACACAGGTGCATCTCAATAAATTAGAATGTCGTGGGAACGTTAATTTATTTCAGTAATTCAACTCAAATTGTGAAACCCGTGTATTAAATAAATTCAATGCACACAGACTGAAGTAGTTTAAGTCTTTGGTTCTTTTAATTGTGATGATTTAGGCTCACATTTAACAAAAAACCCACCAATTAGAATACTTCATAAGACCAATAATAAAAAAAAAAACATTTGTAGTGAATTGTTGGCCTTCTGGGAAGTATGTTCATTTATTGTGTATATACTCAATACTTGGTTGGGCCTCCTTTTGCTTTAATTACTGCCTCAGTTTGGTATGGCATGGAGGCAATCAGCCTGTGGCACTGCTCAGGTGTAATGGAAGCCCAGGTTGCTTTGATAGCTGCCTTCAGGTCATCTGCATTGTTGGGTCTGGTGTCTCTCATCTTCCTCTTGACAATAACCCATAGCTTCTCTATGGGGTTCAGGTCAGGCGAGTTTGCTGGCCAATCAAGCACAGTAACATCATGGTCATTGAACCAGCTTTTGGTACCTGTGGCAGTGTGGGCAGGTGCCAAGTCCTGCTGGAAAATGAAATCAGCATCTCCATAAAGCTTGTCAGCAGAAGGAAGCATGAAGTGCTCTAAAATTTCCTGGTAGATGGCTGCGTTGACTGTGGACTTCAGAAAACACAATGGACCAACACCAGCAGATGACATGGCAGCCCAAATCATCACTGACTGTGGAAACATAACACTGGACTTCAAGCAACATGGATTCTGTGCCTCTCCACTCTTCCTCCAGACTCTGGGACCTTGATTTCCAAATGAAATGCAAAATTTACTTTCATCTGAAAAGAGGACTTTGAACCACTGAGCAACAGTCCAGTTCTTTTTCTCCACAGCCCAGGTGAGATGCTTCTGAAGTTGTCTCTGGTTCAGAAGTGGCTTGGTAGCCCTTTTCCTGAAGACGTCTGACTCTTGATGCACTGACTGCAGCTTCAGTCCACTCCTTGTGAAGCTCTCCCAAGTGTTTGAATCAGCTTTGCTTGACAGTATTCTCAAGCTTGCGGTCATCCCTGTTGCTTGTGCACCTTTTCCTACCCAATTTCTTCCTTCCAGTGAACTTTGCATTTAATATGCTTTGATACAGCACTCTGTAAACAGCCACACCTTTCAGTAATGACCTTCTGTGACTTACCCTCTTTGTGGAGGGCGTCAATGTTCGTCTTCTGGATCATTGCCAAGTCAGCAGTCTTCCCCATTATTGTTGTTTCAAAGAACAAGAGATACCCGGAATTTATACTGTAGAGATGGTCATTAATTGAAACTCAAATGTAAATATTCTAATATTTTGAGATACTGATTTTTGATTTTCATGAGCTGTAAGCTCTAATCATCAAAATTAAAACAAAAACTTGACATGCAATGAATCTAAAATATATGAAAGTTTCACTTTTTGAAATAAATTACAAGAAAAAATGAACTTTTTCACGACATTCTAATTTATTGAGATGCACCTGTATATATATATATATATATATATATATATATATATATATATATATATATATATATATATATATATACACAGGTGCGTGTATGCTACATAAACATATTCAGGAATACTGTTTAGCCAAATTTAAATTTTCTTCTTTATATTTGATAAACCTTTTTTAATCAAATAATACACAAGGCTACTGACTAATATATTTAA